>NW_026587032.1:3071320-3330284 GCF_907164565.1 Psammomys obesus | reverse complement strand
ATGGATGGATGGATGGATGGATGGATGGATGGATGGATGGATGGATGGATGGATGATCACCCCTGACTGGTTTCAACAGCAGGAACATAGCTTCACCTTTTCTAGTCCAAGGGTTCCCAAAGGGACAAAGGACAGATGAGGACAAAAGGACAGGACACAAGTAGTCCAGGCTACATTATGAAATTGGAAAAGTTACTCCTTTCCTGTGTCTAGTCGGGGGTGAGTCAAGGGAGTTGGGAACATGTGGCTGGAATAGACAAGACAGCCTTGGAAATAAACTATCTTGGAGTATTCAAGTTCTAAAAGTTGACACATCACTTAGTTTTCATTTGTCATGTACTTGCTGAGTGTATAGTGAATGATATCAAGAATGAAATTATTGTGGGTGTGGTGACACACACCTTTATTCCCAGCATTCAGGAAGCAAAGATTTCCGTGAGTTGGAGGCCAGCCTGTTCTACATAGTGACTCCTAGGAAAGCCAGGGCTACATAGTGAAACCTTGTCTCAACCACAGTGAATGGATCATGAAGGAAGCATAGATGAGTGATAAAACCTAGTCAGGCAAGCTACATCCAGGCTCAGAAAAACTCGTGTGTGTGTGTGTGTGTGTGTGTGTGTGTGTGTGTGTGTGTGTGTGTAGGCATGTAGGCCTGAGAACAACTTTGAGCGTCGTTCTTAGGAATGTCATCTACCTCCATTGAAACAGGGTCTCTTGTTGGCCTGAAGTTCACAGTCAGGCTCGACTGGATGGCCATTTAGCCCTAGGGATCCTCCTATCTCTGCCTCCCCTGCCCTGGGATTATAGGCACGCTCCACTGTATCTGGATTTTATGTGGGTTCTGAGGATCAAGCCGAGGTCCTCATGCTTGCAAGGCAGGTACCTTAACCACTGAGCTATCTCCCAGTTTAGAAGAACTTTCACCCCCACACACGCAGGACAATTTAAGGAGATGTAGTCTCTTACTTGAGTGTGTTGTGGTTTCTTGGACTCTCAGAGCAGGGAGCTAAGAGTCATAGGTTCTCCAAGGAGTAAGTGAAGCCTTAGAATGTTCAAAACTCCAGCTTTATCATACAAAAACAAGAGGAACCTTAAGATCAAACTCATCTTATTCTCCTACTATGTGTATGAAAATGTAAAGTCATAGAACCCAGCAGAATTTCCACCTCCCATTATGAAGGGACCAAACCTTTGCTCAGTGAACAAAAATGACAACGCATGGAGGCATGGTGGGGCCACCTGCAATCCCAGTGCTTGGGAGGCAGAAGCAGGAGGATCAGGAGCTCAGTGCCTGTATTTAGTCTCATTGCCAGGAGCTAATTGGTGCTGGATGATTGGTACCTCTGGATTCTTCAGATTAAAAAAAAAAAAAAAAAAGGCAGTTAACAAATGTGCTAGGGTCACTCAGTTTTAGTTACTGTTCTATTGATATGAAGAAACACCATGACCTAGGAACCCCCCCCCCAACAGAGTTTCTCTGCGTAGCCTTGGCTGTTCTGGAACTCACTCTGCAGACCAGGCTGGCCTTAAATTTTCTTTGCTGGAGATATCTTTGAACTCTGTTGTTGTTGTTGTTCTGTTGTTTGTTTGTTTGTTTGTTTGTTTTTGTTTTCCCAAGACAGAGACATTTCTTTGTGTAACAGAGCCTTGGCTGTCCTGGTCTTGCTTTGTAGACCAGGCTAGCTTCAAACTCACAGCAATCCACCTGCCTCTGCCTCCCTGAGTGCTGGAAATAAAGGCATCACCACGCCCAGCCTGCCTCAAACCCTTGATCCTCCTTTCTCTACCTCCCAAATGCTGGGATTACAGTCATGAAGCACAATACCCTGTTTATGTCAGCACTGGGGATTGAGTTCAGGGTTTCATGGAAGCTTGATGAACACTCTACAAACTGAGCTGTGTCCCCAGTCCCTGATGAGCTTGGCATTCCTCCGTCCACTGCCACCACGTTGATCCAGCCCATGCATGAGGCACTGATTGCAGCTTTGAAGGCCACTCCTCTTAGAGGACCTTTGCCAGGCTGCTGCTGCTGCTGCTGCAATCAAGGAGCAGGAGCTCCTGTGTGTCTCTAGAAGGATTCCAACACCAGTAATTGGATCCAGAGCCTTGCTTAGGCTCCAGTGATGTCACCAAGCAAGGCATGGATGGCATCTGGGAGAAGACACTCAAGAGTGTCTTCAGAAGGTTTGCCAAGGGGGAAGAGACTGAAGAAATCAACCAGCTGTGGCTGAGCTGGCAAGTGACCTCACCCTGGGTGGGATTAAGGCTGGCACTGCCCAGCTCTTAAGCCTGGCTCCTGAGGAACTAACACATAAGGACTGGATAATTCCAGAACAGGAGCACATAACTGAAGAAGAGGAAGGAAACTGTAGAACCACAAAGAAAATCTCTAGCTGGGCATGGTAGCCTGTGCCTTACCACACTGGGAGGCTGAAGCAAGACAGACATTGTGAGTCGTAGGCCAGCCTGAGCTATGTAAAAAGAATACGATTCTGTCTCATGTAAAATAACAAAGGAAGGAAATTCACAGATTTCAAAAATGTGGGAACTTGGGCCAGGCAGTCACGGTGCCACTCAGGAGGCAGAGGCAAGAAAATCTCTGTCAGTTCAAGGCCAGTCTGGTCTACAAAGCAAGTCCAGGACAGCCAAGGCTACACAGAGAAACACTGTTTTAGGACAGCCAGGTCTGTTACACAAAGGAAACCTATCTAAAAAAAAAAAAAAAAAAAATCTGGGAAAAGTATGGAGACCTGAACCCCAAAATACCATCTTAAAAGAGAGAAGTCCACAGAACAGTAGCTGCTTACAGTAAATGCATTATTTATTTGTTTGTTTGTTTGTTTGCTTCTTATTGAGGGCATTTTACACACACCCCAGCAGGTGTGTGGAGGCCAGAGAATGGGGAATCGATTCTCTCCTTCTACTGTGGAATCCCAGGATGGCACTCAAGTGAGTTTGTGCAAGCAAAGCTATTACTCAGTGAGCCCTATCCACAGCCCACCAAGTACAAATGTCAGCAATGACTCTTCCTTAGGAGGGCCCTCAAGTTCCTCAGGACAGAAGGCATTGCCACAGGAGGTGACAGCTCCTAACTGTCCTGGAGGACTTCGAGGTGAGATGGCAGTTTCCCAGGCTGGCCTCTGCCTCCTGAGTGCTGGTATTACAGCGTGTGCCATCACACACCTGGCAAAATGTATTTTATAAACAGCATAGCCCCCGAGAATGTTCCTAAAGTCCATGGTAGTGCACTGTAATACTCTGGGCTCACACACTCTCATCTGCTTTCTGACACTGGAGCATCTGTTCTACAAGCCCTCTCCATAGGGTGTACCCTCTGCAGATGTCCCTCGTTTTGTTTGTTTGTTTGTTTGTTTGTTTGTTTGTTTGTGACAGGGTTTCTCTGTGTAGCCATGGCTGACCTGGAACTCACTATGTAGACCAAGTTGGCCTCGAACTCACAGAGATAAGCCTGGCTCTGCCTCCCAAGAGCTGGGATTAAAAAGCAGGTGCCAACATGCCCAGCTCAGAAGTAGTACCTGGGAGTTTGGGAGGATGCTTGCTGTTTTGTTTTGAGACAGGCTGTCACTGTGTAGTTCCCCTGGAACTCATGGAGATCTGCCCTTCTTTGTCGCCCTGTTAAAAGCATGCACTGTCATGCCCAGCCCATTTTTAATATTTTTTGGTTATTTTATTTGTTTGTTTGTTTGTTTGTTTGTTTTGAGACAAGGTCTCTCCATGTGGCCTTGGCTGTCCTGGAACTTGCTTTGTAGACCAGGCTAGCCTCAAACTCACAGAGGCCTGCCTCTGCCTCTCAAGTGCTGGGATTAAAGCCATGTGCCACCACCACTAGGCTCGGCTCCATTTTTAATTTTTTATAGTATTTTAAAATTAGTTCATTTTATATGTATGAATGTTTTCCCCATATGTATGTCTATGCATATCTATCTCATGATTGCCTGGGGTTGGGGGAGATCAGAAGAGGGCATCATATCCCCTGGGACTGGAGTTACAGTTCTGAACTGCCAGGTGGGTGCTGGGAATTGAACCCAGGTCCTCTGGAAGAGCTGCCAGAGCTCCCACTGAGCCATCTCTCCGGCCCCATATATTACATTGTCATCATACTGTGATAGTTAATCTTCATTGTCACCTCGACTGGATTTACAGTCACCAAGGAAACACACCTGAGGGTGTGTCTGTGAGCATGTCCAAAAAGTTGACTGAAGTGGGAAGACTGACTCTGAAGGTGGGAGCACCATCCCATAGGCTGGGACCCTGCATTGGCTGAAAAGGAGAAAGCAAGCGGAGCACCACCATTCCTCCCTCTGCTTCCAGACTGGGGACACAAACCAACAGCTGCCCTTCCTCCCTGGGAGGAGCTGCATCTACTCAGACTGTGAATACAAATCCTTCCTCCTTACCGTGCCTCTTCCTTGGTATTTGGTCACAGTGACAAGAGCAACACCTAGCATGTGTACCTCTTCCTTTTCTTGCACATTGAGTTCACAGGTATTGTGCTGGGCCTGCCTGTGTCATCCAGCGTAGTGACACTCTCTGCAGGCTTGTCTGCTAGACGCACCGGGCATCATGGTCTTGTGAATCTGCATACACGCGCCCCCTGTCATCCACACATCACCAAACCACTGTGTCTTTGTCTCCAATGGGTTTGAAGATGCTTCTCTCTAAAGTGACCCATCTTTTGTTTGTTTGTTTGTTTTGTTTTGTTTTGTTTTTACTTTCGTAGTCTCCTGCATCCTGGGCTGAACTTGCTGTGAAGTGAGGATAACCTTGAACTTCTGATCCTTCCTCCACCTCCTCCTCCACTTCCCAAGTCCTGAGATTACAGCATGGGCCACCATGCCCAGCTCAGTTTCTTCAGTGCTGGGGACGGAACCCAGGGCCACATGGGAGCTAGGCAAGTACTCTACCAACTGAGCAGAACCCGATCCTAAAGTGACCTCCTGTCCCAAAGTGAGTGTCTTTATATGGCTGGGATTCCATAGCAGGAAGTAATCTTCATGCCAAATGATGGAGAACTATGGAGGGAATCAGTCCTTGACACTTTAGTACTATTGTTTCTATTAGTGTTATTGTGTTTTTATTAATTCTTTGAGAATTTTATACAATTTGTTGTTATCATGTTGACCCGTGACTATTCCAGATTCACCCCACCTCCCTACCTATAACTTTATGTCTTTTTTTAAATTATTTTATTATTTATGTGTATATAACGGATTGTGTATTGGTGATGGTAGAGGCCATAAGAGGAAGTGGTATCTCTCTCCCCAACGCACAGCCGGAGTTGCAGGTAGTTCTGAGGCACCTGATGTGGGTGCTGGAAATTGAACTCAAGTCCTTCGGAAGAACAGCAGGCGCTCTTAACCACTGAGCTTGAGCTATCTCTCCAGCCCCATGCTCCCTCCCTCTCCCCACCCCTTTTTAAGATTCTTAACTCTTATGCAGGTCCTGAGAGGGGCTTTGAGGACGGTCCCCCAGATGTTACCAGGCTGGATTCCTGGGGCCACCTCAAGGTGGGGAGCCTGCTGGAAGCTGCCACCTTGCCTGGCCGCCATCCAGCAGCTAGCCAGCAGGTGGCAGTATGTGTCCGCTTCCACTTCTCCAGGTACCGCTGGAAGATTCTATAACCATGGTTCAAGTTAAAGGCCAGAAGGGAGGGAGTTGAGAAAATCCCCAATCCGGATGCATTGTTCTGATCTGAGTCATGCATCTCACCCTCTCCTAGAGCGACCCCTCTAGATGGGCCAGTCTGTGGAGGAAGGAGCCTGGGAAAATGCCGAAAACGTGATGCCGTCTGATGCTTGCTTCCTTCCAGGGTTTGTCTCCACGGGCCTGCAAGGGCGTGCGACACCTGCTTACTTACATCTATCTCCTCGGCGGAGGGGCCTCCCTCTTTGTACTTAAAAAATACAGAGTTGCCCTCAGAGCTTTCTCCATATTTCAGATTTTTTTCTCAGGACTGATTCCAAGAAGCAAAGACAATGAGCTCAGCCAAAAAGAATGGTAGCGTTAATTAGCCTTCTTTCTCGCTCTGTGCCTCTGCTCCCGAGACTCAGCTTTGCAGCTAAAGGCTGTCCTGGAACTCACTCTACAGACCAGGATGGCCTTGAACTCAGAGATCCACTTGCCTCTGCCTCCTGAGTACTGGAATTAAGGGGATGTACCACCACCAACTGGCTAAGGAACCTTTAATTCTGCCTAGCCTCTTCAGCCGACATTGGGCAAAAGTGATTGTTTTAATTATACGTACAGCAAGCCAGGAATACTAAATTGAAGCTGATGGCCATGCAGGCCTATAAGCCAGCACTGGAAAGATGGAGGCAGAAGGATCGGGCATTCAAGATTATTCTCAGCTATATAAAGTTTGAAGCCATCCTGGGATACAAGAAACCCTATCTTAAAAAAAAAAAAATCAAGCCAGGCAAGGTGGCACACACCTTTAATCCCAGCCCTTGGACGGCAGAGGCAGGTGGATCTCTGTGAGTTCAAGGTCAGCCTGGTCTACAGAGCAAGTTCCAGGATAGCCAGGGCTACACAGCCAAACCCTGTCTCAAAAAAAACAAAACAAAAGTCAAATTTGACAATTACAGTAAAATATAATGAGTGCTGCCAGCATGTGGTGATGAGCACTCATAACCCAGGGTACGAGAGCCCAGGCCGAACAGTAAGACCCTGTGAGGCTCATGCACGCTAGCCCATTCTCTACAACATCACTCCAGTCATTACTCCTCCCTGCCTCTTCTCCACCAACTGCACACCCCCTCTAAGGTCTCCCGTGTCCCTGGCTGGCCTTGAACTCCTGCTCTTCCTACCTCTACTTCCTGAACACTGAAATTATGGGTGTAGGTGTGAGCCACCTTGTCCAACCTTGACGTTTTGGTTTTCAGAGACATGAGAGTCTATTTGTATGTTAATGAGAATGTGCCTAGAGACAGTGGGAAATCTGGACGTGTGTTTTATTGGTGGTAGAGCACTTACCTAGAATACACAAAGACCTAGGTGAGACCCCCTCAGCCCATATACACCAAGCATCAGGGATGCAGATGCCGACCTGTAATCGCAGCAAGCAGGAGGTGGAAGTAAGTCAGGAGTTCAAGATCATCCTCAGCTACCTTGCAAACGGAAGGCCAGCCTGGGCTACATGAGACCCTGTCAAACAACACCTAAATAAGTCAGGTGTTGGGCAGGAGTTATAACTAGGAGTAGCTGACGACTAGTTATAGAACCATGCCAGGCCCATGGTTCTATGCCCAGCAACACACACGTCCACACAGCGTTGGCAAGGATGTGGAGAAATCTGAAGTCTGAACACTGCGCATGGCTGTGGGAATATGGGAATATCAGATGGTGCGGCCGCTGTGAAAATCAGCCATGTGGTTCCTCAGCAAGCTAACCATGGAGGGACGTACTTCACTGGGAGAGTGTTGCCTCCACACATGAGGCCCTGCTTTCAACTCAATGCTGTGAGGAGAGAGAGAGATTATCATATAGCCACATCAGTTTCACTTCTAGGTGAATACAAGAGGGATTCAAGTCTATGTTTCTAGCATTCAAGTCTACGTTTCCAGCTGTTAATAGTGGCTCAGTCACGAGAGCCGGAGAGTTGAAATGAAGAGTTAAATACCTCCAACAGGTGAACCGAAAGCGGACTCCTCCAACAGAATATTACTCAGCCATAAAATGAAAGTATCAAGACACATGCTACAATGTAGATGAACTAATGTGGGAAATCCACCAGAGAAGACTGCTCATTCATGGATTTATGCCAGTAGAAAACCCTTACTGGCTGGCCAGAGACTACACTGGGTGTTCAGGATCCTAATGAACCTTTCTCAGCATGAGCTTTTAAGCACAAAATCCATGTCCTGGGCTGACATACTTCAGTTAACAAGAGCAGTTAGCTAGAAGGTTACTTCATTTAGGGACTGTATGGACTTTGATGGATTAGGCCTTTGTTTTCGTTTTGGCAGGTGGTACTTGTCTATGTGCTGAGTTTTATAGCCCTGAATGACAATTACATCATGGAGTCAGTTGTGCTAAGGCCCGGGGCCCTGTTACACTAAAGCATGCCCAATAAGGCCACAAAGGCTACATATGTATCATTCCATTTAAATGAACTGGGTAAAAAAAAAAAAAAAAAAAAAAATGCAGAGAGATAGAAATCAAACCTGTCCGGTGGGTGTTCTCTGTTGCAAGCATAGTATTTGGGAGGGAGAAGGATGAGAAGTCCAGGGTCATTCTCAGCTAGATGTGGAGTCCATGGCCAGCCTCAAACGTGTCTCTAAAGACCAAAAGTGGGGGAGGAGAGAAGAAGTGAAGGGAGAGGAGGAGAAAAAAAAAAGACAAGGATGGGCTGAGGAGGAGGTACATTGGCGCTTGGATTCAGGAGAAATGGGGAGTGACTGCTGAGAAGACACTGGCTTTTTGGGTTAGACATAGCGTTTACACAGTTGTGGGTCCATTACCCAACACCCAGCAGCCCCACCTCCACCCCCTATGCCAACGATGCCAGGCCCTGCATGACTTGATTCCCTCCTCCATCTCTGCCTCCTGCTGGCTGAACACCCAGGACCTCTTCTGGTCTCCAAGCACTGTAGCCCTGTTCCCATCGCTATTTTCTTGGCCTGGACACGTGTCTGTTCTGCTGATTTATCTCCTCCAAGTCTTTGTCAAATCTCTCTAATTTAGCCTGCACTAAACATCCTCCTAAGTGAACACACGTCACCCGCCTTTCCCTTTTCTTTGTCCAGTTTTTATCCCCCTGCCCACGTGTTGTCCTGTCATGTTTGCTATACTGTATCTATCTCCTCTGGGCTGGAATGCAGACTCCATGACAGCAGAGACCTTGGTTTGTTGATAAACCTTCTGCGATAAAGCCTGGCACATGGTAGGTGCTGACTAAACAAATATCCAGTCAACAAAGTGATGGGATTAGATATGACATTGTAATTAAAGGGTCTACAGGGATGGGAGGATGGCTCAGCAGGCTAAGGAGCATGACCCCAAGCCTGGCAACATGAGTTCTATTCCCAGGGCCTGCATGGTGGAAGAGAGATCCACGTCCGGCAAGTTGGCCTCTGACATCTATATGGACGCTATGGCACTTGTGCTCAAAGGTGAGTGTGTACACACAAGTACATTAGTTTAAAAGAAGGGGGAAGTATGCAACCTTGTGACTCGTGGAAACACTCAGTATAGGACAGCAGTGATGACTGTGCGAGGAGACTACTGACCCCATCATGCCGGGGCCAGCCTTCTCTGTCTTCTCCCCTCCCCACCTCTCATTTTCTTATTTTATATTTATTTATTTGGTTTTCTGAGAGAGAGAGTCATGAGTGGCCAAGCTGTCCTTGAATTTGCTATGTGGTTAAGGATGGCCTTGAACTTCTGATCCTTCTGAGCACTGGGATTAAAAGTGTGTACCACTAAGTCTGATTTTATGTGGTATTAGCAATCCAACCCACGGCTTTGTGCACGCCAAACACTCTACAAACTAAGCCACAATCCCAAGCCCATTATTGCATGTTTTTGAGACAGTCTCACTGTAGCCCAGGCTGGCTTTGAAGTTGTACAGAGCCAACGGTGACCTTGAACTTCTGATCCTCCTGCTTTGGCCTCTAAGTGCTCTGCTGAAAATGTCTCCCACTTGAGCCGGCTCTTCTGAGCTGCATCATTTCATTCCCCATCCTCATCCTCAAGGTTAGAGTGCCCAACAAGCTTGCCCCAAGCGCTGCTTCCTTCACCTTAGCCCCAGGCTTCCCATAAAACAATCCAAACCTCTGCCTTTTGGCAAGTCCCAAGGGTGGGGCAGGGCGGCTGACCCCACCTGTTCACTCTGCTCCAGCATGCAGCAAGTGCTCAATAAAATGTTCACTGGGTGAAATGAAAAGATGGAAGACACATTTTCCAATCAGATCTTACTAGAGGCTTACTACTCTCTGAACTAGTAACATACTCCAAGGACATTTTTTTTTTTAACTTTTAAAATTGCATTTTATTTATTTATCAGAGCAGGGAAGTGTGCTCTGGACATGGGTCTCAGGGATTGAACCCAGTTTTGGCAGCAAGTACCTTTGCCTGCCGAGCCGGCTCACTGGCCCCTGATAAAGTCCCCTTTTTAAAAAACTCAGAGAAGAACCTGCTCACAGACATAAGTTTGCTGTCCTCTCTGGCCACCAAACAGCAAGACCTTCTCTGTTAAAGCTAGACCATCTGCTCCCTAGGAACTCTCAGAGTTTGTGCCTCGTCCCCACACAGATCTAGAAGCCAATTTCTGGTCTTCTTGTAGGTTCCACTTCGACCAGAACTCTTACCCCAAGGCCAAAGGATCCCTCTGGAGCCACCTGCCCTAAATTCGATTTCCAATCCCACAATCTGCAAGCTGTGTGACCCTGGGCGAGGCATTGTGTCCTCTGGCCTTTCCTTCCTTGCGAAGCAGGTGACCCGATAGGACAGGAATGCACGGAATCTCATCAGTGCGGTAAGGTCTCAATTTTGGCGAACCTTGATCTTCTGTTTCTCAACAAAGCTTTGGTGAGTGGCAGGAATGTGGGAGAGAGTGTCCAGAACAGGACACTAACTTGACTCCAGATTCTGGATGGCAGCGTGTGGCCTTTGGCTAGTCCCCTTTCCTCCGGAGGCTCCATCCAGGGCTGGGGTCAGAACAGCCCCAGGTAGGAGGCTGCAGGTTCCCCGGGAGGGCGCCTCCCCTTCGCCTGTCCCTGCAGCTGGAGACACCCAGACTCCAAAAGTGAAGCTCCGGGGATGGGGCGGAACGGGGCGGGGCGGGCAGCAGGCGAGCCCGATTGGCCCGTGCGCGCCACGTGTCCCCCGCCACAGTGCGCCAGCCTGCGCTGCGGCTGCTGCTGGGCTTCGAGCTGCGTGTGTCTGTCTGTCCGCTCTGACCCAAGGCCTCCCAAGCGCGGTGAGTGTGCAGAGTAGCTGCAGGGCACAGGGTCCAGAACTGTAGGGACTAGGGACAAGCACCTGGCTGGGCCCCTGCTGGGGTGCGGCTACCGCGGGGTGTTGCGGCTGGGTGTGTCCCAGGAGGGAACCCGAGGCGCGGGGTGACAGCGCCCCTGCGGGGGAGGGGAGTTGGTGGAGACTCGGCCCCGCCGAGGGTGTGGTTCAAGGCCCGGATCGTCTAATTGCCTTAACTAGTGGAAAAACTTGGGGAGACAGGGAAAGCGGACCTAGGGACCATGGGATGGTGGAGGCTGTGAGTTCCCCAACTTGGAGAGCTTGAGGAATTGAACCGTATGCTGCGCGCCAGACGGCTCGTGGTGTGGTCCCGGAGAGAGGCTCCCTGCTGGCCACCGAGGAAGGACCAGCTATCTATCCCGAGGGGTTCTGATGGACCAGCCCCAACTGCAGCTGCTCACCTGTCCGGGAGCCACCGAGGCTTTTAGCAGGATGCAGAGGCCCCACGCTTTCTTTTGCTCCTCTTAAGTCAACCCCGTGCCTTCTCAATGCTCCAGGGCTTTAGATGCTTCTTACTGACCTCGAATTCAGATCCCACCACCAGCTTTCAGTGTGGCCTTGAGCCGGTCGCTTTCCCTCTCCCAGGAGCTGATAACCCCCTCCCCATTTTTAGATAAGCAGTCCTGTAGAAAGTACAGTGATTTGGCTGCTGGTTGGGGAATCTTGAGTACAGGTGTGGGCGATGAAAAGCTCCTTTAAGGAGAGTGAATCTGGCCTCGGCTTCCTCCTACCCGTTCCTTTTGTCTAAACTCTGATGGGTCTTCCAGACTCTTCCAAATTTGGGCATATGGCTCCTGGGTTTGTAAGGGCTCCTGGTGTCGTCCACCACCACCACCACCCTCGCCCCGAGAATCTGCCCTCCTTTCCACCTTCTCTCCACTAGATCACATCTTGAAGCTGCTGTCCCCACCCCCAGACAGGATAGTCCGAGTCTCCAACCTTGCCTCATCTGCAACCGTTTCAAACCCTGTGCGCCCTGATGTTCTGGCGCAGACGCTAAGCCCTGCTGAAGACCCTGGGCAATCCTCTCCTACTTCCGTGGGTTGCAGCTTGCCTGGGGCCCTTGTTCCCCCATAGCAGTCTGCTGAGGTGGCTGCCGCTTCCGGTGCCTCTTCACCCCTCCCTGCTCCCCCCATCCCCACCCCATTCATCTATTCTCAGATTTGGGAGTTGGGTGTGGCTGGGCATGGAGGGAAGAGAACGCCTTCATCCATCCCCTTGCAGCTGCGAGTGTCACTCAGCCATGTCCCTTTACTTCCTGTCCTTTGTTCGTGAGCCTCTCTCTCTGCTGGGATCCTGAACCTATTTGCTGTTTCTGGGCTCAGGATGCAGCTGTTGCTGGACAGAACATGGATTTGCCCTGAGAATGGAGATGCTGGGGGGGGAAGGGGAGGGAGGGGGGCTGGGAGGAAGGGACTGCAGCGCTGGAGAGCTGCCAGGGACCATGCATGCATCTGCACTGCAGCTCCCAGAGGAGTCCTGGACACCAGGCCTAGCCCCACCCTTCTCTGCCCCTCCACCCACAAGCTGCGCACCTCCCCACCTTGATTCCTTCCTCCCTGCAGGAGGAGGCCTGTACATAGGCCCATGGCTGGTAAGATGTGTTGGGCCTGGGTGGTGGTTCTTTACCATGCCATTCAGGTTCAGTGGTGGCTTCGTGCACCTCTAGCCAGCCTCAAGAGACTTCCGGGGTGGGGTCAGCGCTGAGGATGTGGGCTCCACAGATTTGCTATATGGAGGGTGGGGAATGAGGGTTGTATCCTAGCTTGCTTGGCTTAGAATCCAGCCTCTTCTGTTTACATCCTGCATTCCATTTGTCTTCGGAATGTCCTCTCCTGGAGGACTGGGAAGCCCCCACGGAGACTGGCCCCTGCAGAGCTGTGTGTGTTGGGGTTCTGTGAGCCCAGATTCCCCCATCTGTAAAAGGAGTGCTGATACCTTTTTGTGGTATGGAGCCCGCAGATATGAAAATGCCTTGTAAACTGTAGGGTGCTCTGTGTGGAGAGCTAGTGCTGCTTCGGTAACCTCAGAAGGGTGTGGTACTCAGGAGGCCACCTGAGCCCCAGGTTCCTCTTTCTCAAGGCTGGTGTCCTGAAGCCATCCTTGTCACTGATGGAACCCTTCCAGCTGAGCAGACTCGGGGAACCCTTGCTTTGTTAAATGCTGGTATCAGACCATTACACAGAGAGAGACACCGTACATAGCCTTCAAATATAAAGAAGTGGCTGAAGACGTGCTCCTTTACATGGGGAAGCCCCAGTTTCTTCCCCAGGGAGGCATAAACTGTGTATCTGTAATTCCAGCACTCAGAGGCGCAGGCTGCAGGATCTGGAAGTTCAAAGTCGCCCTGGATACAGGAGGCCCCATCCCAAAAGAAAAGTAAAGAATAGTTGTAGCCCTTGCATAGCACTCCTGTGCACGAACTTTCAGTGCAAAGAACTGTTGGGTGCGCTCATCTTCATTCTTGCCTGGTGTGGTAGTCCGAGTCTTTGCCTTTAATCTCAGCACTCAGGAGGCAGAGGCTCCTGAGTTTGATACCAGTCTGGTCCATACACAGAGAGACCCTGTCTTAAAAGCAACAACAACAACAAATAGTTTTTCTTTATTCTTTACACCTTGACCATAATCTTTACGGTTTTTTTAAAAAATATTTTTATTTACACTTATTTATTTATTTGTGTATGTACATTTGTGCCATGGCATGCATGCAAAGGTCAGAGGACAACTTGTAGAAGTTGGTCCTCTCCTTCCATATTGTGGGTCCTGGATGGAACATGGGTCATCAGCTTCTTATTTGCTGAGCCATCTTGCAGCTGTTTTTACCCCCATTTTCCATACGAGACAGGGCCTCTTTGTTCGCCACTGGCCCTTGAGTTATCATGGATTCTCTTGTCTCTGCCTGCCATCTTGCAGTAGGATGGTAGGCAGGGCTTTTACCTGGGTACTGGGCATTTGAACTCAGGCACTTCGCACCTTACCACACAGATTCTAAATAACCTTGGGGCTTTGATCTCAGGACTCCTGGAACCCTGTGAGATGCCAGACCTTATGGCCATTCACATAGTTACATCATGTGGGATTCAAACCCAAGGAGGCCATTTCTGATCCTGGGCGGAGTGCCTGGGGCCCCGTCCAGCTGGGGATCAATGGCTGTAGGTCAGTAGCTGGAAAACACTGCTCTCGAAGAAACCTGAGTGTATAGAGTGAGGGTAGGAGGGATAGGAGTGCTGTATCCTACTGCGTCAGCTGCTCCTTCTGGCTGAGGGGAGCCCATAAGAAAAGGAAAAAGGCTTTTCTAAAGCTGCCTCTTTTTGGTGAGGTATGGAACCCAAGGACTTATACATGCAAGATAGATAATTTACACTAAAGTACATATCCAACCTGAAAGGGATTTTTTGAAGACCACAGCCTTTAAGTAGTACAGTAGACTAACCCCAGAAGGCACCAAAGCTTTCTAGGGAAAGGAAAGTTCTCAGACTCTGCTATTAAAATTGTTTTGAGACAGGGTCTCATGTAGCCCGGGCTGGCCCTGAAATTGCTATGTAGCTGATGATGGATTTGTGATCCTCCATGCCGGGTCTGCTTGTGTGTATGTACTATCGTACCTGTTTTATGTGGTGCTAGGAGTCAAACCCAGGGCCTAGTGCATGCCAGACAGGTGTTCTAATGACTGAGCTACACCCCAACCTACCAACATGTACTTCTTCTATTTATTTTAAAGGTAGATTGAAGGGTAGAGAAGAGAGCTTAGCAGGTAAAGGCTCTGGCCGCCAAGCCTGATGACCTGAATTCAACCCTCCCCAGTACCCACAAGGTGAAGGAAAGAACCAAACTGTCGTGAGGTGAAAAGTTTATTATAATCTGTGCGGGAAGACCACAGCACTGGGCGGCACTGGGCTATCCCATTTTCTGCCCTAGCCCAGCTCCCACCACCGAGCCTAAGCTGCTGGTAGGGTTTTTTTGTTTTGTTTTCTCACGAGTCCCCAGTTAATCAGTAATTCTCTCTATGGACCTGGACAAGTTACCCAACCTCTCAGGTCATTTCCCTTCTGGCCACGGCATGGCATGAAGAGCCAAGCAGTTTGGTTCAGTGGTTCCATTCTCCCCTACCCCCATCCCCACCGTGACTTCCTAAGGGTGTCACTAAAGTAGCCTCTTGTGATGGTAACTGGAGTTTTATCGTGTAAACCTGGGCTTCCGCAGCCCTCCGCCCTAGCTACCAAGGCTCAGCCATCTGGTCCCAACAAACCAGTTAGAGACCAGTAATGGTGGGGAAAAAAATGTTAAAAGGAAGTTTATCCAACATGACCAGGTTGGGCGGAAGAACGAACTGAGGAAGACAGAGACACGGAGACCGTTTTCAGGATGCTGACACGAACCCTGGGTCTGAACGGAGGAAGTGCTGGGGCAAGCTAGGCTCACTGTCAACCAGTCCTGGTCCTCTTTATCTCCACTCTGGTTCTTCTAGGGGGTTCTTAGGAGCCTCGCCTCCGTCATCATCATCAGTGCCATTGCTTTAGGAGCTCAGTCTGGATCCCACTGGCTGACCACTTCTGCCCCAGGGTGCAACTCACCCTCGTGGAACGAGTTCTCTTTCTCAGGGCGATCTGTTCTGCACAGTTTTGTTCTGAATTCAGGGATCTAAGGTGATACCAGAGGAGAGGTTCAGGATGGTACTTAGCCCTGTACTTTCAGCCAGAGAAAAAGAGACAGATAGACAGACTCCAGATGGAGATGGAGGGGGCAGGATTTAGTTTAGACCTCGAGTTTAGTCAGTTTCCTTGTGAGCAGAGTGAGAGGCTTGTGCTCTTGAGGAAAAGCATCCTCGAAGGATTGGTTTCTTAGCCCCGTGCAAGACAGCCTTCAGGAAGTGCCACCCTAGCTGGAGGCAGAGGTTAACCTCTCCAGAGGGTTACAGCGGGCACGATAGCTATGCAGTAATGTCCCCAAACAGGGCCAAGCCATGAATCGCATGCAATAAAATAAAAATGTTCTTTTTGCCTAAGAGTTTACTCTACTTAAAATCAATCAGTGAGTAGTCCAAGCAGATGTTAGTAAAGAGCTCCAAATGGAATCAATAGCCACCTTTATATTGAAAGGAATATGCACTTAGAGGCAAAACTGGTTTTTCCACCCCAAGGGGGAGGGGAGAGAGAGTGGAATGTACCTGTTTTTAGAATTACTGTGTGTGAACGTTAGTCACCTACAGCTTGCTGAGCTTTAAAGAGCCTGAAGACAGAAAAACTAGAATCAGATAATCCTGTGAGGTTTTCTTTGAAGACAGATTCCTTTTTCTTCTCCACAGTGCATGAGAGAGGCCAGTGACCTCCAGCCACGCACGAATGGCAAATCCTCAGTGGCTGACCACAAGCCAGTCAGGGGAGGGGAGGGGTGGAGCCTGTGAGGACAGAGATCTCCCTGGCTTCCCTGTTGAGGTAACAGCTGAGTCTTGCAGAAACCAGTCTCTTTATTGGCCACACTGGCCCTGAAACGTTATCAGTCTTTGGGGTTGGCCTTTCGGCAAAGGCCTCAGGTTGTTTTGATAAAGCTGTAATGGAGAAACACTGATCCAGGTTCTAGAAGGTTGGATAGATAAATAAGAGGGGAGGGGGCATTTCTAGCTTAGGGAGGGAGACAAGTTATAACCCCTCAACCTTCCTTCCCCCATACACACACACACACACACACACACACACACACACACACACACACACAGATGGAGGATGGTTCCAAAGTTCCAATCATTTAAAAAATGTTTATTACCAGTGCTATGAGAAAGAGAGAGACATGTGGGGTTCAGAAGGCAACTTGGTGGAGTCTGTTTTCTCCTTCCATCTCGGAATTGAACTCAGGTCACCAGACTTGCATGGCAGGCGCCTTTACCTGTGACGCCATCTTACTGGCCAGGGTTTGGTTTTGTTTTGAGACAGAGTAAAGCTGCATAGCCCTGGCTGTCCTGGACATCACTGTGTAGACCAAGCTGGCCTTGAACTTACAGATATCCTCCTGCCTCTGCCTCTCCAGTTCTGGGAGTAAAGGTGTGCACCGAATCTCCTGCTTCTACCTGCCAGTTTTAATTATTCTCATCTCTGAAATGAACTGAAATTATAAGGTTTAGGAGGGAAATAAGTACATAATTATGTACATAATTATGCGCATGGATTACTATGTATAGGCACTAATGCTAGGCACCCAAAGAGAGGCAAGGGAGCTGTTGGAGGTGCACGCGGGAGGCCGAGGGAGAAGGGTCCCTGTCTCAGACCAGCCTGGATACATAATAAGGTTCCGTCTCAAAACCACAAAAATGATAAAGTGGGGCAGGCTGGTGGAGCCCTTCAGTGAGGTAAACAAAGGGACAGGGTCAGGCTTCTAGGGGAAAACAAGTGGCCCAGGCTTGGTCAGGGTAACCTGCGGTTATTTCCAGCTGGGCCAGTCAGACCTCCACTGTCTTCCTGTAGACAGTGTTGGGGGAGGGGGGTTATGAGAAATGCCTCTGCCTGAACCTACTGGCTACTGATGTGAGCAGAAATGAATAGCTTCCTGCAAAAAAGCAGCCCGGGGAGCCTGCGTCCTAGCTGCAGAGGTCTGCAGTTCCTCCGAATGGCCAGCTTCACGTATGCCACAGAACTATATTTGGTTGGCTGTGGGTGTGGCTCCGTTGATAGGCTGCTTGCTAGCGCCCTGGAGGCCAGCCCCAGCTTCAGTCCCCAGCACTGTATAAACTGGGTGCAGATATCCAGCACTTGGCACGTGGAATCTTGAGGGTCAGATCGTCTGAAGGCCTGGCAGACAAGACACCCTGTCTCGATAAAAATAAAACCAAACTGACCCGAAAGCAAGCAATCTGAGGACAGAGCGATGGCTCCGTGGTGAAGAGCACTTGCAACTCTTCCAGAGGTTCCTCCCAAGTTTAGTTCCTAGCACCCAGGCTGTTTGGCTCACAACTTCGATAATTCCAGCCCTTAGGACAGGGGTTCTCAACCTGTGGGTTGTGACCCCTTGGGGATCAACCAATTCTTTTACAGGGTAGCCTAAGACTGTCAGAAAGCACAGATATTTACATGACAATTCCTAACAGTAGCAAAATTATCACCATGAAACAGCAGCGAAAATAACTTTATGGTTGGAAGTCACCACAACATGAAGAATAACTGTATTAAAAGGTTCACAGCATTAGGAAGGTTGAGATCCACTGTGCTAGAAAACCCAACTCCCTCTTCTAATCTCCATACACACTTGCTGATGGGTGGCATACACGCAACTGGATGGACATAAACATATAACCATAAGTAAAAAGCCAGGCATGGCGGTGCACGCCTTTAATCCCAGCACTCAGGAGGCAGAGCCAGGTAGATCTCTGAGTTCAAGGACAGCCTCGTCTACAGAGTGACTCCAGGACAGCCAGGGCTTGTTACCCAGAGAAACCTTGTCTCAAAAATTAAAAAAAAAAAGCATAAATAAAAAGAAATATTTTAAAAGATACCTTTTCCTGGAGAGGCTCAGTGGTTAAGAGCACTTAATACACTTGCAGAGGAAACAGTATCTGCAAGGCTGCATGACTCCCAGCTATCTGTAACTCCAGTTCCAGGGATCTGATGCCCTCTTCTGACCTCTGTAAACACAGACACACACGATGCACATACCTACTACAGGCAAAACGTTCATACATATAAAATAAAGAAACCTAAAAAAAAATTTTTTTTAATTACTTTCATGTGGGCTGTTTTAGAGGTCCATAAGAAGGTGTGGTCTCTGCACACTATATTGCAATATCCTAAGAAAACTTCAGTTTTCCCATTTCTGATATAAACTGAGGCGGAGAGAAATGATATGACCGTCTCAACGTCCTGAAGTGGCATTTTCAGTGTCAGGATTTGAACTTGGGGATCTTGACTTCAAAGCCTTTGTTTATTGCCACGTTAAATTCATCCCAATAAAAACAACCAAGTGTTTGTTTGGGTTTTTTCCATTGTGCCGGACAGTCTTACCAAGCCTTTTTCATATGCTGTTTCGTAGTTGACATTGGAATTCCAACATGTCTTTGCAGAAACAGAGATTCAGTTTAAACATCTTGCGTAAGTCAGAGCTCAGGGGACACAGTGGCCCTGGACACTCACTAGGTTGGGCAGTAGGAATCTGCCCTCAACAAAAGACCACAATAGTCACAAGCCTACCAAGCAAGTCAGTAGTGATGCTGGCCACCCAGAAAACAAAAAAATGCAGGTCATTACCCACGGGTGGTGGTGGGGGTGCTCTTCTGGAATGAACCAATTACTTGGGTGCTCAGATCAAAAGAGACTTAGGGCTCTGAGGAGGGAGAAGCCATTTTTATCAGTCTCAAGTACATGTTTTAGGTAAGTTGGTAAAAGTTAGAAATTGAAGGAGGGCTGAGTAGTCCTGAAATCTGGGGAGAGCCTTCCCAGCATTCTGTTGTGAAAACTGTTCACTGAAATATAGAAAAGTTTTTTCATATTGATTATGGATCTTCCCAAAGATGGCAGCTGTGTATTGAGTTTATTTCATTAAGGCCCAGAGAGGGAACCCAGCTGGAATCACATACCCTGGTCTTTCCCCAGCTGTGTAGAAGCCTGCTGTGACCTAGGACTTTGAGGCAGAACTGCTGGCTAAGTCCTGGCCATCTGGAGAGGGGCTTGGAGGACAGCTGGTCCAGGCCTCAGCTGGGATGGTAGGCCAGTGGCTGCATAGCCAACCTGAGGCTGTGGAATGTAGGTTGCTGCGGGAGGGCCCCAGTGCTCAGACAGCCTCAGTGCTTCAGCCTTCAGGTTTCCTGTTGGAATGGACCAGACTGACCCTCTGAACTGCAATCTGAATGTTAAATTACCAAAGAGGCTCTCTTTCTGCATACCCAGGAGGCAGGCCCACAACAGGCACACAGAAACTGCCCTTGGAGTTTTCCCCAAAGGCATGGCAGGGCCCCTCCTTAGAGCGAGCACTCTGTGGAAAGGGGCTCTTGTCCAGATGGGCCTGGGCGCCAGCCAGCTGCTGAAGTTTCCAGCAACTGGGCCAAAGGAAAGTGCCTAAGCCTTCAAGTGACAAGGCCCAGCCCTCAGTCCCGGTTCAGCTCACTTCCTGGGCCTCATTCATCCCCTGGGTCTCTGACGGTTTGGGGTTCTTTTACCCACTGGCCCTTGAGCCTCCAGGCTTGGGGAAACCCCAGAGATGGTTCTGAACCCAATTCTAGATGTCACCCCTTCCCTGTGAGGTTTCCATTTCCTGGTGAGAGCTGTGCTTTTATACCAAGGGGCCTCTGGTTGCCAGGACAACAGCAGGGTTTCCTGCAGCCAAGCTGCGATTGCTGGCCCATCTCTGTCTCGTGTCCTCCACCCCACCCCACCCCACCCCACCCCGTACTGACTGCGGTTTAGGGAGACAGTACTCCAACAGTGGTGACATGGAGGCAAACTGATAACATCCCTCCCCTGCAATGGATACCACCACCACTGATTTGTCTGCTCTGTGCTAGAAGTAATCCAGGTCCCACCCCCCAGCAGAGGGATTGCCTAAGTTGGGGGATGTGTAAGGCTGGAGAGCGCTGAGTTGCAGGTCTCTGTAGTTCCCTGTTCCTTTCTAGTTCATTCCTTGCAAGTAAGTTATTTTTACTCTTACAAAGCAGTATGGAGCTGTTTTAAGCTTACACCAGCTGCTTCTGGCCGAGTGCAGTGGTCCTGATTGCTTAACTCGCATCTCCTGCCTTTCTGCTGAGTGTTTGTGAGCTCAGCTCAGCTCTTCCCCATGGCCTGGATTCCCCATTTCATTTATTTATAGGTAATACACCTGTGTCCCTGTTTCCTTCCTTGTAGCTCTTGTCCCTGACACCTCCAGCCCATAGTCCTTACCCAGTTTCAATGAGATAGTTCATCCCTTTTGTTTAAATCCCCCATGATGATGACGGCCTTGTTCCATCAGAGTAAGGTCTTCACAGCGGCCTCAGGCACTGGCTCGGCCATCATGTCAGTCACCATCCTTCTGCCTGCTGCCACCTCAGTCACAGGGAGCTCTCTGTTGCCTCTTACCTGGACATCTGCATGAGATCTCTGACTGGCCACCCAGTGTTACATCCTGATACCTCTTGTCCTGCATATTGCCTTTCCTCCAGATGCTTATTGTGATCCTCAGGGGGTGCGTTTATCACCAGGACCCATGAAAACTGGACTGTCCAGTCTTGAATGTGTCCTGTTGTGGTCTCAGGGTGCAGAGCATTGCTGGCTGGAGTAGATGGGTGAATACAACAGACCCAAGCTGAGATGATGTCTCAGGGAGACACCTGGGAATTCCTGCTTCTTCGAATTTGCATGCCAAAGAAGGCCTGGCTGGGAAGCCATTTTCAGTGGCTTGGGAAGAGGGCACACAGACGCCAGGCAGCACTCTGGATTCTGGGGTTCTAAGTGGTTTGCCATAGGGTCAAATGTGGTACCCAGCCTTGGTTTCCCTTCTCTTACAAAGGGCATCTGCTGCCTGTAAGGACTGTTGAAAGGATTAGGGGAGAACAGGCGCACTGCACAGCCTGGCTCAGCGCTAGGTCAGTGGTCATGTCCAGCCTTCCTTCTCCCGGTCCCTTTCCCCACCCTGCTGTGACTGACTGTGCACTATCTAATCCAGCCACTGTCAACTGAAAAACAAAGTTCCTGCCTCTACCAGGTCTCTAGATACGAGAGCCGCAGGAGGGAAAATAAGAGGCAAAGAAGGGAGAGTCCTGAGAGCATCTTTCAAATTCTCTTTCTCTTTCCACAGTGGTTTCTGCTGCAGAACCTGAGACCATGGCCAAAACAGCACAGGTAAGGGTCTTTTTCTCTTCCTCCTTCTCCCCCTCTTCCTCCTCTTTCTCCTCAAGGTCCTGCCCTTGGGTCTGGGAACCCTAGCATCAGTAGGCCAGAGTAACCCCAGCTACTCCCAGCTAAGCCATGTGTCGTCAGATAACCCTTGGTACCCTCAGATAACCCCCAGTAGCTTCAGATTGTTCTGGGTACCTTCTGGTAACTCCTCGCCTTCAGCCTAAAGGGAGCAGAGGCAGCTCTAAATTCATAGCTCTTTATGAGCAAGACACCAATAATGACACACAGTATCTGAAGTACAAAAGGATGTAAGTGATTTGGCTCAAGGACTGGAGAGTGCAGGGCTCCAGGACTGACTAGATGGGAGAGCTTGAGTGATAGAGTGAGGAGGACTCTGTTTCTATTAGCACCGTTTTCTAGATTGCTTCTTTCCTGAGAGGCCCCTCGTTGCCTGGCATGGGCATCAAGCACCTCCAGGCTTCCATTCTCCTGTCTTTACAGACCAGGATAAAAATAGTGTAGCTTATTTCCAGTGGTTCCAGGTTTTTCATTGGCTGGGCCTGGGTGGCATGCCATTTGGAGTGGGAAGTTGAGTTGATCCCACCAGAACTTTGTGGCCCCAGGAAGGGAAATGGGCAACTAGACAGGCACTAAATCACAATGAGGGTCGCTTATGCCCAGGAGAGGTGTGGTCCATGCCATACCCATTGCAGTTGAGTTTTCCTGGCCAAATAGAGTGTTATCTCCTCTGTGGCTAAGGTTGGTATGAGGGGTCCCTCTGTGTCAGGGTTTGTCTGAAAAAAGTTCCAGTTGGATACCCTTCTCCTGCAAACCTAGCATGGGAAGGGGAGTATAAACTGAGGGTTTGTACTCAGCTGACCCCCTTTGGTTGCTTACTCCATCTCTAGAACATCTCCATCTAGTCACAGAGCAGAACTCTTAACCAATGGCTGAACCAAGAGCCAGTTTCCCTTCATCCATCCTTGTGACATGACACCCAATGAACCAGGGACAGTCGCAGTTGGCAGAGAGTAGCATTTATATGATGCAAGACAGATCCTCAAAATAGCTCTCGCTCAGCTTCCCTCCCTGCCCTTAAGGAGCATGCCCGGTCCCACAGCCTCTCTGATCAGGTTCATCAGGAAGAGTAGTCGTAATTGTGGGCAAAGCTCCAGGATGAGAGCTGTTGCTGCTTCCCGCCTTCCTATGTGTGCACAGGCAGGAACTGAGAGGCATTTCTGAATGACTCAAGCAAACAGGTCAGGCCGAGCTTCTGCAAGCAAGTTTCAAGGTGGCTGAGCCTGAGGGGGTCTCTCTTGCCCTGGTGTACTGTGCTTTAGTAGGACGTGAAAGAGGTCTGGGCTGACAGGAGGACACTCTTTGGGTTACAGGAAGGGTCTTCGGCAGACTGGCCAGATCAGAGGGCCAGAATTGAGAAAGAACACAGTGCAGTTGGAACAAGGAATGCAGCGGAGTTGGGACAAAGGGTAGTTCGGGTGCTTGGTTGGCAGCAGCCTCAGTAGGGAGAAGGTTGCAGAAGATAGTGATGTGAAGAAAGAAGTTTGCTGTTGCCGTGGTTCTCAGCCTTCCTAAAGCTGTGGCCAACACAGGTCATCATGTTCCTGCCCCGTAACTGTAATTGTGCTACTGTTATGAATTGTAATGTGAATATCTGTGTTTTCCAGGGGTCTTAGGCGACCTCTGTGAAAGGGTTGTTCATCCACCCTAAAGGGTCACGCCCCACAGGTGAAGAGCCACCAGTCCATTGCCTGCCTTTAGCACTCTGCAGTGAACCCCACACACGTGCACACCCACACACCCTTGCAGACACACAGCACACTGCTCACACTCCTCAGGTTTAGTCACCCCAGTTCCTTCCATCGTGATGACTGGTCCTTCCTGTCACCTTCCAAAGAGATGAACTCGGGACCCAAAGGCAGGAAGGAAGAATAGGATTCCATGGAATGCCCCAGGAGATACGGCTCTGTGGGCTGTTCAGTAGTGAGGCTTGGGGTTGGAATGCAATAATGAATATAAAAGGGCTTTGCAGGCTGGGCGTGGCAATACACGCCTTTAATCTCGGGACTCAGGGAGGCAGAGGCAGGCTGATCTGTGTGAGTTCGAGGCCAGCCTGGACTACAAAGTGAGTTCCAGGACAGAGACACCTTGGGGGGGGGGAACAAATAATAATAATAATAACAATAATAAAACACTTTGTAGACAGAGAGAGAGTGTGTGCATGTCCTGGGACCCTAGCAGCTGCAGGATGAAGTGGGCTTCAGAGATGGTTATGGTTACTCTCTGCGCCAATCGTCTGTCTAGGGGATGTTTATCTTTGCTCTAAGAAGGCCCAGGACACCTGCAGCAGCTGGGGTGGGGCCTCACAGGTGGAAGCCCCCAGGGCCCAGGCTGCTCACCACCTGACAACAGGGCCTGTTAAATATTTCAGGGTGGAAAGCTCTTTTCTCTCCACTCCCTCCATCTTGGTTATCTGCATCCAGGATCCTGCCCGAATGGGGTGTGACAGTCTGATTACAGGTGGCTTGGGCGGCTGCACAGGTGGCGTTTAGGCGCGTAAACTTCCCACAATGGGGCGAGTCATGACCTGTGGGAGCTCAGCCCAGATGTTCTGGGGGAACTGTTTCTTTATCTTTATGTTAACGGCTAAGGCTAAGTGCCACTTTGCTTACAGTGCCCGTGATGGGAGCACAGGGCTGGCAGGCCAGCACTGAAAAGATAGGGTCCTTGAGCAGAGCGCTACATGGGACACTGGACTAGATGCTCTCTTAGCTTGCTTCTCCATGAATACTTTAGCCTGTGTAGGCCATTAGCCATCTTTCCCCAGTGTCACACTGACTGTTTCATCTTCAGCCCAAACAGCACCAGAGCCCACCCTCACCATCCATGGAGGAAGAAGGGCAGAGACGAAATATCCACAGTAGGCAGGAACGCATACCTGGTGCTCTGTCTTCTGCCTCAGATGCCCAAGCTCTCTAAGGTCATAGGATTGAAAACTGCCTCCTACAGGGGCTGGGGAAACACGAGAGGCACCTGCCCAGGCTGCAGAAGAGCTGACTGTGAGCTTTCAGGAACCTTCTCAGAATCTGTCTTGGCACTTGTTACCTCTGACACATCTCCAGTAATGAGTAATCTCAGTTGTCAGCTTGATGAGATCTAGAGCCACCTAGGAAATGGTCCTCTTGTTATGCCTAGGGGAGGATTCTTCCTCCCCCTCCCCACCAGCATCTTAAAAATGAGACAAGGTTTTGTCTTGCTATGTGGCTTTGACTGGCCTGGAACTCACTGTTTGGACCAGGCTGTCCTCCCAAGTTCTGGGATTAAAGGAGTGTGCCACCATGCCCTGTTTGGGAGGATTATCATAATTAGGTTAATTGACAGTAGGAAGGCCTACCCATTATGGGTAGTGCCATTCCCTAGGCTGAGTTTCTAGGCTGTATAAAAAGGAGAAAGTGAGCTAAGCACAAGCTCTCATTGTTCTCTACTTTTTTTTTTTTTTTTTTTTTGAGACAGGGTTTCTCTGTGTAGCCTTGGCTATCCTGGACTCACTTTGTAGCGCATGCTGGCCTCAAACTCACAGAGATATGCCTACCTCTGCCTCCCTGGGTGCTGGGTTTACAGGCATGTGCCACCACCATTTTGCTCTCTGCTTCGTAACAGTGGAAGCAGTATGACCAGCTGCCGCCCTAACTTCTCCATCATGATGGACTGCACTCTTGAACCATGAGTCAGAATAAGCCCCCTCTCCCTTAAATTGCTTTTGTTCAAAGTATTTTATCACAGCAACAGAAAAGTAACTAAGGCATCCTTACTACTGACCTTGAGAAAGGTATCAGTTCAAAACTGCTGCAGCTTGAATGCTTCTAACCTACACAGAAGATGGGTTGCATAGTTAAACTTCCTAAATAAAAAAATGAAATAAACAAAATAAGAGCCAAACCCTGGAGACAGGACCCTGAGGAGAATCTCTGTTCAATGGAAAGGGACAACAATGCCAGGCGCGAGAGCCTTGCTCTGCCCGTGCCCTGACGTAGGAGGTATGCCCAGAGCGGCCTCTCGATATCATTGCCACTCTATCTTCCGCTTCATGATCATTGCACCCCACATGAGTTTTCAGACTCTGGGCATCAGCTTCTAAGCACTGTAACCTGGGCTTCCCCTCCCCAATGTCCTCACTGTACGGCAGGCCTCTCTCCCCGGCACAGAGGGCAGCAGTTACTCATCCTGTAGAACTTACAGGAACTCAGACGTCATCTCCAGGAAGTCAGCTCCTATCTGCTCAGCATGTACTCTCAGTAATCCACTCCTCTCTTTCTGAAGCAAATACCCAGATGTCCTAGGTCAGTGGTTCTCAACCTGCCTAATGCGGTGTGTGACCCTTTAATATAATTCCTTGTGTTGTGGTGACCCCCAACCATAAAATTGTTTCCACTGCTACTTCATAACTGTAATTTTGCTACTGTTGGGAATAGTAATATAAAATATGATATGCAGGATATCTGATATTCGATCTCTATGATCGTTCAACCCCCCCCAAAGGGGTCGTGACCACAACTGAGAACCACTTTGCTAGGTCCAGTGCTAGGGGCTGGAAATACATCAGTGAGTAAGACAAGTGCAGTCCCAGCCTCCACAGGGCTTCTTCTCCAGCCCCTGGACTGGACTTAACTGACTGGATCGTGGTTGCATGTGCTACTGTACAGCTCCCACAGGACTGCGAGCTCTTTCAGGTCCCTGGGCTCAGCACTTAGTAGGTTCTCAGTGAGAAATGGATGGATGCATGTGAGTGCTGGTAGATGGGTGGATGGTGGATAGTTGGGTGGATGGATAGGCATGTGGATAGGTCAATGGGTAGCTTGGTAAATGGGTCGATGGAATGGCAGATAGGCAGACCGACAGATTCATGGACAGAAGAACAGACAGATAAGTGGATGGAAGGATAGATTGCAGCATAAATGGACAGATGGGTAGATAGGTGGTGGATAAGCTAATGGATGACTGGTGGATAAGTGGGTGGCTCTAGTTTCCCTGGAAACGAGAGTCTGTGTTGGAGAAGCCTTTGGGGTCTAGGCATGGTGGGGTGCTGGTGGCGCCTGTGTATAGCTTGAAAGTGAGTCAGCATGGCACAAAGAGAAACAGGTCTCTGAAAGCTGCCATCCCAGCAGGGGAAGCAGATAATAATATAATATTATATAACAGTATATTATATAATAACCCATGTTTAGTCTTCAAGGAGAGGCAGGCGGGCATCACTAGCTGAGGAAGAAGCTCTAGGCTATTTGATGATCCATGCTAAGGAGTCAGGCTGCGCCCTCCCCTGCCTGCATCCCTCTTTAGCATTCTCTACCTCAAAGGAGAATATCTTCATTTCTTCATTCAACTCAGTTACCGCTAGCAAGCCCTTTCTGGTCTCCACTGCTAAGCCTGTGCTGGGTGTGGGGATCCACTTTCTCCTTTGCAGCCATAGCTCTTTACAGCGCCTGTACTGTAGAGTCAAGAATCAAAGAGCCAGATGTGATGTCACATGCCTGTAATCCCAGCACTCATGTGGCACTGACAGGTCCATCAGGAGTTCAAGGTTAGCCTTGGTTACATAGTGAGTTCAAGACTAGCCTTGGCTATGTGACACCTTATATTAAAAAAAAAAAAATCAAGAGGAAGGTTAGACTAAAATTCTTTAAGACTCTTTGCAAAGCAGGCATTCTTTTCTGATACTGCTAGACCAGGATATAGAGAGAAACACCAAATGGTTAGGCTGTAAAATTCTAGAAGGTACTGCCTTTTTTCTGATAACAGGGACTTGAGGGCCTCCTCTCATCAGTCTCTGAACCATGTACAGACCAGGCCTGACACTGGACCTCAGGTCCCTGGGTCAGACTATCCAGGGTGGCACCATGCCAATGCAAATGTAGCAGGCCTCAGAAGGACTGAAGAGGGCAGAGCGAGCAAAGGCAGGAGGTAGGGCCAGCATACACCATCCCTTGCCTGGTCTTCTGTCTGGCCTGTTGCTCTTTCCTTGCCCAGGATTGAGATCGGGTTGCAGGGGATTCACGAATGGCGGGAAGAAGTCTGTGTCCCTATCTGGTCACTCGCCCTTTGAGAGCTTTAAATAGCAGCCCTGCACCCACGCATGCATACCTCTGAAGAGCCAGCTTCTGTGACCGAAGGCAGAGGACAGACAGATGTCTGGCTGGGCCCTGTGGTAGGAGCCATCAGGAGACACGGACTGTGGGAGGACTCGTGTTTTGCCTGTCCATGTCTTACTCCTTGAAGGCACAATCTGTGGGCTCCTCGGACTCCAGCTGCTCCTCTGCCTCCAGCCGCTCCTCCATCTAAAAAGCCTTTTCTAATCTCTTTTTGGAGCTGGTATTGAGTTTAGCCGTTTTTCTCTGTAACTTGCCTCTCTCTTTAGGTAACTTGTCTCTCTCTAGGTGTTTACTATTTATGGTCCATCTCTGCCACTGGGTGAGGGGCTCAACAAAATTAGCTCTTTGTTCTTCCTGAATCTTCAGTCCTTGGCCTAGGGCCTGGCACAGATTACGTGCCATGCGTCTGCCCAGTAACAGCCCCTTGACTATTGGAATCAACCATGGTTCTCTTAGACCCCGTACTTCTCCATACTGTATGGCTGACCCACATCTGATTCTTCCGTGAAGTAACCCATTGTGCATTCAGCTTAGATCTGATGTCTAAGGTCTCTTGGCTCTCTGCCCTCCTCTCCTGGCCTGCAAGGACCCTGCCAGCTTGTCCTCAGATACCAGTTCACAGCTCAGTTTACCGGGCCCCCAGGACCAGTGCTCCTCTTGGCATTGAACTTGAAAACAGTTCTGGGTCCCCTTGAGTAGCTGGCGGCTATGAAGTTTGTACTGCTGAGGACAGAGGGGAGCAGGGAAAAGGGTTGGGGTCTGTGGGACTCCTTCCCAGGGTTTGGTTAACCTTAAACACTCGCACTAACCTTAAACACTTGCTAATATAATTGTATTAATAGAGATGAAAAGCTTTGTATAGTGTAAAGTACTGCAAAAAAAAAAAGCAAACAAACAAACAAACAAAAAAACCAGGAGTGCTAGGGAGAGATGGCTCAGACAGTAAAGTACCTGCTAGGTAAAACATTAGTTCAAGCTCCAGAATCCGGCTCCCCCACCCACGGGCACCCCAAAAGAGCATGGGAGTACAGTGCTGGACAGGCAGACACAGGCCACCTGTGAGAGATAGGTGAGCCCAGGCCGCCGAGAGACCCTGTCTCAAAAAGTAAGGCGAGCCAGGTGTGGTGGTGTACTCCTTTAATCCCAGCAGAGGCAGGTGGATCTTTGTGACTTCGAGACATGCGTAGGTCTACATGGTGAGTTCCCGGACAGTCGGGGGCTATGTAGAAAGACCCTGTCTCAAAAAACCCAAAACAACAACAAGAGGAATGGTCTGGCAAGATCTCGGAGGGTGAAGATGCTCATAGCACCAGCCTGAGAACCTGAGTTCAAGGCCAGTGTGGTCTACATAGCGGTTCCAGGCCAATCAGGGCCACACAGCCAGACCCCATCTCAAAACAAACATACCAACAAATAATAAAAAAAAAAAAAAAAAAAAAAAAAACAACAACAAGGTAGGGGATGCCTGAGAAACAATACCTATGGCTGACCTTTGACCTCTACCTACCACACATCACCACCACACCACAGGTGGGGAAGGGGAGCTCTTGTCATTCACAGGGATCGCTTCCAGTCTACCACTCAGCCAGACTTTTAACCTCTTCTGGTGGTGCCAGGTAATGAAGGGCTGTGAGCCTTGGCCACAGGAATGGCCCTGTCCTTTGAGCAGGCTGGTAGTCCAGAAGAGTCCGCCACACCCTTTCCAGGTGACCTCAGCACTTGTTTTTCCTCTGGGGAACAGAACCGAGCCAGGGTCTTGGGTCAAAGGTCAAAACTCAGCCTCCGCTTCTCTCTCCACAGGGCGCCATGTACCGAGGTTCCATCCATGACTTCCCAGACTTCGACGCAAACCAGGATGCCGAGGCTCTGTACACAGCCATGAAGGGCTTCGGTGGGTGTGGGCTACCTGGCAGCGGGCCCTGCGGGGAGGGGAGGAGTGCGTGGAAGACTCGGCCTACCCAGCTAGGGCACCAACAACAAACCCAAGAAACCATTCTGCCCATCGAGTTTGATGAGCCAGTGTGTTCACTGGGGTTATTTACAGGAACATAGGTCACCTCAAAACAGTTACAAAACTTAAGAACTAAAAAAAAAAAAAAGGAAAAACCCACTCATGGGTGACAACTCAGGAAAGCTACAACCTTAGCGCCCTCTGCCCAGCTTCCAGACAGCTCCACCAGACAGCCTCACCTCTCCCCAGCCATTGTTCCTACTTTAATAGTCTTGGGGAGGAGCCTTAGGGTCCACGTATCAGCCCCTGAGCGTCCAAGCCTTATAGATTTCATGAGCTTCTAAATCTTGAGGGCCTTCCTCCACCATCCTTGAGAGATTATCTCCTTTCCATGGGAGACTACTCAGCAGCAGTGGGGGAGGGGGGATGCCTGGGATGTTGCAATGTACTTTTGTTTTGTTTTGTTTTGTTTTGTCCTGTTGCTGGGGATTGTGCCTGGGACCTCACCAATGCTAGATAAGTACTTTGCATCTGATCCCTGTGACTAGCTTATTTAATCTAAAAAAAAAAAAAAGCCTCTTTTTATATTTTAATAAATTTACAATAAAATGTCAAACTACTAAAGAGTGATAAAGAATACTGATGCCTCACCCATAGACCTGGGCTTAAGGAATGGGCCTGGTTAGTGTAGCTGGAAACCTTGGCCAGTTGGTGCCCTCCTGGTGAACTCCCCTTTCTTCGGGGTGACCACTGACCTTTGCTACCTTTGTTTGCCTGCAGTTGAAAGAACACTGTGCTGGGCATTAGGGCACCTGGGTTTTTCTAAGTCATGTGTACTGTGAGGCCTTTTGGAAATCCTTACCCATCTCATTTGTCGCTCAGAGAGCTCAATCAGGGACCCTCTGAGCTTAGGTGTTGTGAATGCAATGACTGGCTCTGTGTGGGGACTTAGAAGTTCCTTAAGACCAGTGGTTCTCAACCTTCCTAGTGCTTTGATCCTTCAATACAGTTCCACATGTTGAGGTGATGCTCAACCATAAAGCTATTTCCATTGCTACTTTGTTTTTGTTTGTTTGTTTGTTTTTCCATTGCTACTTTGTAACTGTGATTTTGCTACTGTTAAGAATTGTAATGTAAATAGCTGATATGCCACCCCCCTGCAAGGGTGACGACCCACAGGTTGAGAACCACTACTATCACCTCTTTGTTGAGCTGGGATGGCTTCTGCTGTTTCCTGCTGGAGCTATAAGGAAACAGCTTTGGGGGGATGGGGGTGGGGTGGGAGGCTGGGTTACCCTTGACAGTGTAACCAAATGCAGGAGACTTGTATCTTGTTGAGGGGAAGTTGGAATAAGCATAATAGAGACTAGCGTGGGAGAAGACTCATTACCTACAGCAGTCAAGACAGCCTGGCAGTCATTTCCAAGCCAGAGCTCTCGCTGAACAAACCAAGCACGGGGATTTTAATGTGGGGCTGTACAGATCACAGACCCACAGTCCCATTCCTGAGTGTGCTCATGTTAGGAGTACAGTCTCAAGCATGCTTACCTTTTGTTTTGTTTTGTTTCGTTTTGTTTTGTTTTGTTTTTTGTTGAGGCAGAGTTTTTCTGTGTAGCCCTGGCTGTCCTGGAACTCACTCTGTAGACCATGCCAGGCTGGCCTTAAACTCAGAAATCCACCTTCTTCTGCCTCCCTAGTGCTGGGATTAAGGGCATGCGCCAGCCACCGCCACCTAGCTCACATGCTCACTTTGAAGTGACAGAAGTACCTCTGGGAATGCTCCGCTTGCATCATGAAGCTTTGGTGGAAAACAGAACTACATTTTGAAGGCACGTTAACATGGAACCTGAGGGTACCACCTTGTCTTACTCACTAACAACAAGTGTCCTCAACTCTTCTAGGCAGTGACAAGGAGGCCATCCTGGAGCTGATCACCTCCCGCAGCAACAAGCAGAGGCAGGAGATCTGTCAGAGTTACAAGTCCCTCTATGGCAAGGCAAGTAATGGCAGCCAGAGGGCCAATGTGGAAAGGAAGCTCCCTGTCTTGTTATTCAGGATCCTTCCCCAGCACTCTTCTCCGGCCCTGCCTGCATGCCGGCTCTTCTTCCTCTGTTCCTACTTGTCCCTCACATGTCATCTGAGTACCTTGCCCTTGGCACTCTCCAGGTGTCGGGCCTGCTCTGAGAAAGCAGACCTGTGCCGTGGCCAACTCTCTACACTCCCAGATTCTGGGAGAGACAGAGAGTGGGAACAGACAGCAGTAGGGAAGGGCAGGGTTGGGGGCTTGAACTGGTACTGTCCACTTGCTACCTGCATGACTTGGAGCAGTGGCCTGAGAGAGCAGTGGCTCTCAGTGGTTCTGAGAACCACTTAGCCGGTGGGTCGTGGGTCGTGACCCCCTGGCAAAACCTCTGTCTCCAAAACTATTACAGTTATAAAGTAGCAATGAAAATAATTTTGTGGTTGGAGGTCACCACAACATGAGGAACAGCGTTAAAGGGGGGCAGCATTAGGAAGGCTGAGAGTCTAGAGTCTTCGCTAAGGGACAATGGCAGCATTTCCTCCCGAGAGCAGGATTCAGCAAGGTGACTAAGCCTTGGACTGGGCAGAGAAAGGACTCACTTATCCCTTGTTCCAACCATGGTCCTCCCCCACCTTCAGGACCTCATCGCAGACCTGAAGTACGAGTTGACAGGGAAGTTTGAGCGCCTGATAGTAAACCTGATGAGGCCGCTTGCCTATTGCGATGCCAAAGAGATTAAAGACGCCATCTCGGTAAGACGCCTGGGCTTAGGCGTGCAACAGGGGTGCAGATGTGGGCGGTGGGGAAGTTCTGGGCTTTACCACTTGCTTCCGATCAGCCCCTGCTCGCCCAGCAGACGTGTCCTGCTTCAAGAGGCAGCCTGTCCCAGAAGGGCTCCCTAGCCTTCTCCAGCCTGGCAGATGTGGACAGACGCTAGGGGAAAGTAGGCCTTATAAAATGGGGCCTTGGTCTCAATCCCCCCTGCCAGGATTTATAGTCCTGGGAAAGTGGAGACGTGGAGACAAATGCTATACAGCACAGCATAAGCTGACAGCAAATGAAAATTTGTCATTGCAAGACGCTGGGTGTTAGACTCTGAGTCTGATGAGAACAGCAAGCTCCAGGTTTAGTAACAGGCCCTGGTTGAAAAACTAAGATGGAGAGTGATAAAGGAAGACCCCTGAAGTTGACCTCTTAACTTCTGCGCGCGCAAAGCCCCCGATTTAGGGTGTGTGACTTCAGTGATAGAATGCCTGCTTGCATGGGTAAAGCTCTGGGCTTCATCCCTAGCACCCTAAAAAAAAAAATGTACACAAAAGCCTTTGATTATATCAGGCACTTTACGGTTTATGAAGCCTATGGCCTCTGCCACCATTGAGTTCCCACACATGAACTCGTTCTCGTGTGGATACGCATGGGGCCACGTGAGAAGTTGCCGCCTTCTCAGTGTGCCTCAGAACTCGGCAGAGCAACAAAGAGCTTCCCCACCTTACAGATGAGAAAACTGTGGCCAGAAAGATAAGGTCATCATCGCTGCTGTTGTTGCTGAAGGTTTTATAAATGTTTGTTTTACGTACAAGGTGCTGGCATGTTTCCTTCGCTGGATGGGTAACTGGAAAAATGCATTCAAAGATCACCCAGTTAGACTTAATAAACACCGTGTCCTCCTGGGACTGAACTGTGTCAATGCACATTGAGGCTCTATTTTCCCATCAGGCTTCGTGGACTTGTGCTAAGACGGCAGGAATGTCCAACCCTGTCATAGTCTCCGCAGATGGTTCCACGGAATGCACTGATGGCCCACTTTGCTTTCTGTTGTGATTTTCTAGGAGGGTGTAAAGAAATACAGGATTGTACTGATTTTTTTTTTTTTTTTTTTTTTTTTTTGTTATTTATTGAGTCAGGGTATCATGTAGCCCAGGCTGGCTTTGAACTCGTAAGCCTTCCACCCCTATCTCCCAAGTGCTGGGACTAGAGCTGTGTGCCTCCCATGCCTGTTTTTGTGCAGTGCTGGGTCAAACTTGGGGCCTTATTGCACGTCAGACAAGCACTGTACCAACTGAGCCACATCCTTAGCCCCAAGATCTCTTAGTGAGAAGTCGTGATAGTACTGTACAGGTGGAGCTGTACAGGTGGAGCCAGAACCCATGCCTTGAGTCTCAGTGTGGTATCTCCCAAATGTTGCTGAAGAGCTGAGCGGAAGACACCCTGGGTGCAGGCGGTGTCACTATCCAGGCTGCTCTGAGCTCCCCTGTGGTTAAGGACTTCCCATCCTGCTCTGTCCCACATGTTCCTTCTCTCCTGCAGGGCATCGGCACAGATGAGAAGTGCCTCATTGAGATTTTGGCTTCCCGGACCAATGAGCAGATCCACCAGCTGGTGGCCGCATACAAAGACGGTGAGATGGACAGGAAGGACACTCAGCCTGCAAGGGTGGAGAGACAGCAAGACTACCATCCGCCTTCCTTCTGACCTATCCATCCCACTAACCATCTGGAATCCATCCACTCTTCCATCCACCCACCCCTCTGTATCCATCATCACACTACCCCACCCATCTATCCAACATCCATTATCTCCTCTCACATCCATCCATCACCAATCCACTCACTCATCCATCCATTCACCATCTACCCACCCACGCATCATCCATCAACTCATCCATCTGATATCTGCCCATCGTTCACCACCTACCCATCTACCTATTCTTCCATCTACCATCTACCTACTGTTCATCCATCCATCTAACACCCATCTATCTTCCAGTTCACATACCCACCTATCCATCTACTCACCCACTCATCTATCCATCTGCTTGGCCATTTCCATTTACCCATACAATAAGTACCTGTTCTGTGCTGGACAGTATGCAGGTTCTCAGGAAATGGTGTTAGATAAAAACAGTGTAGTCTCTGCCAGCTGGAACTTGCAGACTCATAAGATAATGATGAGTCTCAGAGAAAAAATAATGATGACACACAGCGGTCAGATTTTACAAAGGAAATGAACAAGAGCCAGACTTTCCCAAGAGAGGGCCTATGTCAGAGAAAGCCTGTCTTAAGAAGAAGTGAGGAGCTTGTTGTATAGAGAAGGGGGAGGCAAATGGTCCTTCTGGCAGAGGGAACAACAGCATAAAAACTCCTCTGCAGAAATGAGTTAGGTGGCCCAAATGAGGCTGGGGAGGTAGAGGGCAGGCTAGCACTATGGAGGGCTTTGTAGCCAAAAGAGAGGTGATCTTTTCCTCGGAGTCCAGCGACAAACTGGTCTTACAATCAGATAGGGGCTTTATGACAGATCCCTTGTCACTGTGGGAGGAACCCTTTGTCGTGGTGGGGTCAATGACACAGAGGGGCGGCACAAGGGGACAGAAGTAGGAAGACTCCATTTCATCATGTCCCAGTGCCAGCCACCATGAGGAGACACGTGTGTCTTTTCATGGCAGCCATACAGATTGGATTGGGGTTCATAACAATAGCTAATCTTATGGGGCGGGTGGGGATGCAGAACAAAGGGCCTCTGTTCTGGATCCCGGAGGCTTTGGGGGATGAGATTAGATCCCCTGTGTTACTTCCACAGCCTATGAACGCGACCTGGAGTCTGACATCATTGGAGACACCTCTGGCCATTTCCAGAAGATGCTGGTGGTACTGCTCCAGGTAGGTCTGTGTGCAGTACAAGGCCCATTTCTGCAGCTCTCCCCATGTGCACCATGGGCACCTTTAACTGCTTCTTAAACAAGTGGCCCAGGAGGGCTGTAGAGTATATAGACCACCTCTACGCCATGGCCCTCTTCACTGCCCGTCACATTTGTCTCATCCTCTAGAGCCTGAGAGATGGCTCTGAAGCCTGGGCTCTATACATTGGTCTGTCTTTATCCCAACATCCTACTTTATACAGGCTTGTGGCCTGCAGAGACCTGGATGCCTCACTCACAGCCTTCTTCCCCCTCCTCATGCACCCTTCTTCCCTTCTGTGGCTGCTGCTTCAGCCGTGCACAGGGACCTGCCTGTACTGCCTACAGCAGCCAAAATCTGATTCTCTGATCTGATGGGGGGAAAGGGGTGCTCTAAAGAGGCTATAAACTACGCCACCATGACTGAATCCAGCCTGCTGTATTGGATTGGTTTTTTTTTTTTCTTTCTTTTTTCTACACTGTGCATTTGAAAAACACACAAAACAGCCAGACATGGTGGTGTGTGCCTCTAATGTTACACATACATACGACCGTGATCATATATATGTCGTCGTTAAAATCTTAAAGACCAACTTTATGTTGATTATTAATATTTGGCAAAGGGGAGATTCTATTCAAAGGCCAGATTTCTGGATTCCTTTGACTTGTAAAAACTTTTTTGCTACAACAGGCCTGCGGTGGCCGGAGGGCATGTCCCCCTGTGCCTGCCCTGCTCTGTCCTTTGTCTGCTTGGCCTTATAGGAAGGCTGTGACTACCGATTCCAAAAGGACAAGCATGGCTGTGACTGAACTCCAACCCCAAGGTGCAAACCATCTGTAGCTTTGCATGTGACTCAGACCACTGCTCTGTTCCTTCTTGCCACTCTTGTCATTCCCTTCCCCACTGTATACTGTTTTTCCCCAGTTTGCCTCCTTCTGTCACCCTAACAATCTGCACCCCATGTTAACCAGCCAGGGAATTATCGGGATTGGGGAAGTGTGACCTTTGCCTCCTTTCCAATGTTACGTGAGGAGATTCCTGCCCTGCAGCTTGGAGTCAGGGAATGTTGCCTCCACATCTCAAAACTAACAGTGAGGTGGCACTGATTGTAGACATGCCAGCTCTGCCACAGTCCCCAAGAGAGATGAGGGATTTGAGCCCCTAAAACGTGAGAGGAAAGAGGCCAGCTGCAGGCCTGGCATTGGCAGGTATAAAGCCCAGCATGACTAGCCCAGTTCCTCTTCAGGCATCTTCCAGTTGCTAAGCTCCCTCTGCTGGGTGGGGCCAAGGGCGTGGGCAATGCAATAAAAGAATCAGGAAGATTAGTATTTCACGGCTTAGGAATTCAGAATTTAGGATCCAAGTCCCAAATCCTCATGGGTAAATTCTTGGGTTAGGGGGAGTGGGATACCCTAACATTAGCAGTTCTAGGTTGGATATGATTACATGCCTAGAATTCTAGCCCTCGAGAGGTAGAGGCAGAGGATCAGTGTACATTCTAGGCCAACCTGGTCTATGAGTTCTGGGCCAGACAAAGCTACGTAGAGCAACCTTGTGCCATCTTTTACTCCTTGGGCATTATTGTCATGAAGTGATCTAGAGAGTGTCTTGCCATCTAGAGCTCTGTTTTCAAAAGTCCAGGGCTTTTGTTTGCTGCCCTGGGATAGAGGTACCAGAAGGACCTTGGGGTCATTCCCAGGACTCCTATTTGGTCGGAAAGAGGCTCCCTATGACTCGATACAAAATAAGTGTTGGGCATTTCTCCTGATTCAGTCACACTCCTGGGTCTCCCCCTGGCTCCACACATTGGAAATACACATTCCCTTGTCTCTCCTTCCAGGGAACCCGGGAGAATGACGATGTTGTGAGTGAGGACTTGGTCCAACAGGATGTCCAGGTAAATGATGCTCATGGAGCTTGCCATGGCTCAGCCAGGAGCCTTATGGGAGGGGAGAGGTCAGGGGCCTTGGGATGGGGTAGAGGCGAAGTCTTTTCTATCAAGCACTAGAAATACCTGAATTGCAGTGTGGCTTTTATAGGGCTTCAACGGGAGAAGGATTTAGGTTTCTAGCAGAGGGGACTTAACATAGCATGTTAAATCCACAAGTGTTTTGAGGTAAAATGGTGGTAAACCATTTGGGGTAAAACCAAGGTGGACAGTCTCTGAGGAACAACACCCGAGGTTGACCTTCTGACACCATCCTCCACCACACACACAGAAAGAGGAAACTATGGGAGCTTTGGGAAGGGAGAGAAGGAAAGAGCATTCATCTGACAGACCACGGGGGTGTTTTTGGAAGAAAGGGGATAATAAAGATTGAGCTGTGGGAGCTTCCACAGAAAGGAGGATGGGAATGTGCAAGGGTGAAGGAGTCACCAGCAACTGCCGTGTTCAGGACCAAGCAGCCGTTCTGAGTGGCTTAGCCAATGCATCCTGTTTCCTTCAGGTTTGTTCTGTTAAGTCTCCCATTTCTTCTTTCTCAGGACCTGTATGAGGCAGGGGAACTGAAATGGGGAACAGACGAGGCCCAGTTCATTTATATCCTGGGAAACCGTAGCAAACAGCACCTACGGTTGGGTGAGTTCTTGAAAACCATCTCAGGTGACGCCGAGAACCGCTCTCTTTTCCTTTTCTACTGACGGTGCTCCGTGCTCAGGAGCCACGTCATCTCCAAACCAAACGCTAGCCTTGTTGTGGGTGGGGTCGTTGCTTACCTAAGTCATTATCAGGCCAGTACTAGCCCTGTCTCAAGATAAGGGTCCTGCACAGCACACATGACACAACTGTGTCACCTCCCAGCCCCCACACCAAAGTGCCAGCCTCAGCCTCCTGCTAGCATTTGACTCCCGGCAATTACACCATCCCTTCCAAGAGTCTCTGTTCTTTCCTTGTTGCTATGGCAACACTGGTAGATGTCGTGTTTGTCTGTCTATCTGCCTTCCTCAGTGTTTGATGAGTATCTGAAGACCACGGGGAAGCCCATTGAAGCCAGTATCCGAGGGGAGCTCTCTGGAGACTTTGAGAAGCTGATGTTGGCCGTGGGTATGTACTGGGGGCCGCAAAGGGGTCTGGGATGTCATCCTAGAAGTAAGGGGATAGGAAAGGGATTCCCATGGTGTGGAGCTGGAGGAAAACAAGTGGTAGAGGCTTGGTTGAACAGCGAGGCTGAGACTGGGAATGGGAAGGAACGGAGCCTCAGACACTGACACCTTGTGCTATGTGACAAGAGTAGAAAATATTCACCTCAGGTTGGGATAATGCTCACCAAAGACCTCGGAGGGCCTTTGCCAGGCATCACGCTGTGTTGTTTTTAGAGGGCAGAAGCTAGCGCCTCCATTTTCTATCTCCACTTAGCAGAAGAAACTGGGTTACATAAAGGGTGAGTCCCTTGTCAAGGAATGGCTTTGTAATGGATCAGGGTCACCTTGATTGATGAGTCCAGATTCAAACCTTGGGCCTCTCACTAACATCCCACTTAGCTGGAGCAAGTCATGTAGCCCAGCTGGGCCTTGTCTTCCTCATCTGTTAAATGAAGGTAGGAGGGCTGGCCAGACTTAGCTGAGGTCTTGGGCTAGTCTGGTATTTTAAGAGTTAGCATAGCTGGACCACAAGTCAGTTAGGTTTTTGTTTTGTTTTGTTTTTGTTTATTTAGTTAGTTAGTTTTTGGTTTGTTTTGACTTTTGGTTTTTCAACATGGGGTTTCTCTGTATAGCGTTGGCTGTCCTGAAGCTAGCTTTGTAGACCAGGCTGGCCTTGAACTCACAGGGATCCTCCAGCCTCTGCCCCCCTGAGTGCTGGGATTATAGGCATGAGCCGCCATGCCCAGCTGTGTTTTGTTTTTGATACATGGTCTCATTTTGCTCAGGATGGTCTTAAATTATGAGGTCAGCTGAGGCTGACCCTTGACCTTCTGCCTCTGCCTCTGCCTGTCTGTGTAGGTAGGACACCATGCCAGTCTTATTTGAGAAACTGAAACATTCTGTACCCCTGAGCTGACCTACATTCTCTCTCTCTCTGTCTCTCTCTCTTCCCCTCTTCCCTTGTGTATAAAGCTAGAGGGACTCTGACACTGAGGGCCATTAGAATCAAGGGTTCTTCCTGCCTTCTAATTTGGTGGTCTCTAATAGTTAGGAGCAACCTGCAGCACACACATGTGCCATCCCACCATTAGGCAAGATTGCAAGTTTAAGGCCTGCCTGGGCTATGGGAGTGAATTTGAGGCTAGCCTGGGCAAACTGGAAAATGCTGTTTCAAAATAAAAGGTAATGAAAGGATGTGGCTGTATCTCCGTTGTAAAGCACTTCCCAGCACACCCAGGGCTGGAGACAGAGGGGAGGGAAGGCGAAAGCGAGTGAGCTAGCCCCTTGGGCATGCCTTCCCCTCTCCCAGGCAATGGGGATAATTCTTCCTCTTCTCCATTTTCCTTCCTTTTTCCCCAGTGAAGTGCATCCGCAGTACTCCAGAATATTTTGCTGAAAGGCTCTTCAAGGCCATGAAGGTATGTTGTGGGGTGTGGCTGCCAACCCTAACAACTTAATTCAGCCCACCAGAGTGGGAGGTAATGACAGATTGCCAAAGGTTGTCCTCTGACTGCCAAACACTTTCCAGTGTTTGGTGAGTTCGAGAGATGGCACACTGGTTAGGAGCACTTGCTGCTCTACCATAGGACCTGAGTTCAGTTCCCAGTGCACCTGTATCTGCTCACAACTGCCTCTGACTCTAATCCAAGGGATCTCATGCTCTTTCTGGCCTCTGTGGTCACCTACACACATACGGCATATATATAGGCAGATACATAAATAAAAGTCCTTTTTAAAAAGTCACAAAAAATAACTAACCAGAATATACCTGTGCATATCAGACCACTTTAGCAAACACTTTGGCATCTGTCGGTAATCTTTCCACATTCATAAGGCTGATCGTTATGACCAGGCAGCTGGTTTCCCTCTGGGTGGGTGAGTTTCAAAGGACAGCGTTTCCTAGGCTTTCAGTCTTGACACAGACACCTGTGACATTTCCATGGCACATCAGAGTAAATGGACTTTTGTAACGAGAGATCCAGGAGCTCGGGCTGTCCCCTGGCAGAGTGGATGTCAGACATTCCCCTTGCTCTGGTGCCAGAGTGAGGGTGGGCTGCTTAGGGGTGATGAGGACAGTCAAGTGTGGCAACCACATATGAAGGGGGCAAGATTGGGATTGTGACAAGGCAGGGCACAGCAGAGCTTCAAGTATGGAAACAAGTACGTGAAGACAAGACCAGTGGCGCTTCAAAGTGAAGGTCACTGTCTGCCTTCTTTGTACCTGGTTTGAATTTCTTATTATGAAAATGCTAGTTCTGCCCACGCTGGTCTCTCTTGCCACCTAAGCCTCTGAGTGCTGTCCCACATGCCCTTGTGTCTTCCAGGGCCTGGGAACGCGAGACAACACCCTGATTCGCATCATGGTCTCCAGGAGCGAGCTGGATATGCTTGACATTCGGGAGATCTTCCGGACCAAGTACGAGAAATCTCTCTACAGCATGATCAAGGTGAGCAGGCTGTGGCGGGTGGGGAGGGGAGCAGAGAGCTTCCACCACCACCTAGGCCTCAGGAACCTCTACACTTGGGTTTTGAGCATCCCAAGAGCTTTTGCTTTAGTGCATTTTCGAGGAAGTTCAAGCAACACGGGAGCTGGTGGCAGGAGCGGCTAGAAAGCAAGGCATGGGGGTTGGCGTGATGGTTCAGCTGTTGAAGTGCACTGGCTGTTCTTGCAGGTTCAGTTCCCAGCAACCACATCGTGGCTCACAACCATCTATAATGAGATCTGGTGCCCTCTTCTGAAGTGCAGCTGTACATGCAGGACAAACACTATCCATAATAAATAAATTAATCTTTAAAAAAAAAAAAAGTAAATAAAGGACAGCCAGGGCTACACAGAGAAACCCTGTCTCAAAAAGCCAGATAGATAGATACATAGATACATAGATGAAGACATTGTTGAATCCTGCAGGGTTTGCAAATAGATTTAAGGCCAGGATGCTGTCCCAAGGGCAGTGGGTATACACAGTCTCTGCAGAGAAGTTCACTGAAGAATACAAGTGAGCATTAATGAGAGAACCCTGGAGCCTGCTGGGTGATTAGTATTGTCTCAGGGGTGGCCATCCCATGAGGCCTTGCTAAGAGATCATCAGATGTAATAATTGTATAAGCCAATAGGGGAAAAGGTCCAGTTTGTACTCATAAATGGTATCCACAGAGGATTTTTTTTTTTTTTTATGGGTGTCATGCACTGGAAATTCCATGGGGAAATGAGTTTGGGAAAAGCTAGAATAAACGAAGATGCTGTTCCACCTTAGACCTTCCCACAGCCGCTAATATCTTCACAAGCCTCAAGGGAAAAGTCATCTGTATTCACACATGGCTCGATCAGATATTTGATTTTGAGCATTTTCCCTTATGGGTCTGTCATGGAACTGTACTTCTGTGAAATGTTCCTTCCCTTGGAAGTCCTGAACCTGGGGCAGTGGGATGGCATGGGAAAACCAACAAGCATCTTGGAATTCCATGTTTCGTGACATCAGCTTGGCAATAAATTGTAATTACGAAGAAGTATTTATACCACAGGAAATGTGTCCCCACATAGCAGAGACCTGTTTCTTCCTGTCTTTCCCAGAGAGCTGGTTGCTAGATAGTGACCAGCGCTGCTCTGTTGGTGGCCTCAGCCACTGTGGGCTAAAGGAGAAGAAAGGGCTGGTGCGAGTGTTCTTCCTCCCCGTCTTGTCCAAGAAGAGCCGGGGCTGTGTTCAAGGTCATCTTACCTCTTCTCTCTCTCCACAGAATGACACCTCTGGTGAATACAAGAAGGCCCTGCTGAAGCTGTGTGGAGGAGACGATGAGTAAGTGGCTTCGGGGCCCCAGGATGGAGAGCTGGCCTGACTCTTCTGGTACCCGTCCCTGTGGATGGGTGAATTGCAGGCTTCGTCTCCTCCAAGGCTGCAACGCCAAATGGGGAGAGAGGCCTTCGGCATTCCAGCCTCTACTGTCTTGGGGTCTGTGTGTCTGAACAAGTGTGGCCACTGTCTGTGGAATTCTCTGCTGTGTGTCGGCCTGGCATCTGGACTAGGAATTAGAATTCAGGAGATTTAAGCTGGGTATGGTGGCACACAGCACAGGCAGGCAGATCTCTGTGTATCCAGCCTGATGGATGTAGCAAATTCCAGGCCAGGCAGGACTGAGAAGTGAGACTTTGTCTCAAAAGTGGAAGGGGGAGGAGCCAGGAGAAGTGGGTCTTAAGAAACCACCTTTAAGAAGGCCTGGGGATGAGAATTGGCCTGGCTTCTTCCCATGACTGCCATGGAGTTCTGTGGGCAGCTCGGGAAAGAGGTGAGGAGGTCGGTAGGCTACAGGGGCCCTTCCTGGGATATTAAACGAAGTGACTCTGATATGGCACAACCGAATTTATGCAGAGGAAATTGTGGGTTGAGTTCCTCTTCCAGGGTTCAGTGGTCAGTTAAGGAAGAGACATGAAGCTTTGGATTGACTGCACTCAGCACCATGGAGACCACAAATCCCATGCCCACACACCCTGCCCCTCACACGTCCAGATGCCTTGCACAACGAGATACAGGAATGATGCAGGCATAACCTGTCCTTGGCTTATTTGAGAGGGGATTTGGGCAGAAGTCGCCCGTGCTCTAAGGAAGAAAGAGGAGGCTGAGGACTATCCTATTTGGGCCTGGGCCAACAAGGCTGCTGGGAAAGCTCCACTGCATAGTTAGAGGGAGCTTAAGGACAAAGGGGGGCTAGGGGGTCCTCTGATGAGTCAGGCTAGAGGAAAAATAAAGCAGACAGGTTTGTGTTAGTGTTGATGTATATGTGTGTGTGTGTGTTTTGGTTGTATGTGTGTTTGTTGGTTGTATGTGTGTTTGTTGTGTATGTGTGTGTTGGTTGCATGTGTGTCTTGGACGTGGGAGTGTGCTGGAAGCATGGGGTGTTGCCCATGATGACATTCCCTCCCGTCCTCTCCCCAAACCCCTCCATTCCAGTGCGGCTGGCCAGTTCTTCCCGGAGGCAGCACAGGTGGCCTATCAGATGTGGGAACTTAGTGCAGTGGCCCGCGTCGAGGTCAGACCCTCCCCACTTCCTGCCTGACCTCCTGATCACTGGCTCCCCTTCTGCTTGCACCTTTCCCTGCTGCGCTGGTTGGCCCCCAGCTGCCCCCTGGTGGCCAACCCGAGCTGAGGACTTACTATCTGAAGCTTCCAGATCCCTGCACCGGTTCTAACAGCCCGGGAGTGTTCTGCCTGCCCTCTACTAACAGGACTTCCTCCGTGAGACCCGGCTGGTTCCATGGGGCCTCTGCATCCTGGGCCTGGCAGTTGGGCTTAGCATGCTGAGAGCAGAGGGCACCCCTAGATGTGCTACTATAGGATTCAGGGGTCCACACAGGACAGGATGAAAGGTTTCACAGGGGACCCTGGCAAACTGTTCTGAGACTTCTGCATCCTCACCCTCCTCGTGGCCTCTGTGCCTGAACCTTTCAGGTGATGGAGTCAGACATGGCAGCCCTGGGGGCCTAAAGGCTCTAAATGATGTTCTTTTCTTCCCTAAATTTGAAGGCAAATGTAAGAGGTCTCAGGTTATATAAGGAATGAGCTTGGCTTGGCAGAGGGAGGCACCTCCCAAGGCATTAACTAACACCCAGCCTCACAAAGAGAGCCTACTCCTTTTCAGTTCTACCAGCCTTTCAGATAGGTAAAGAGAAATGGGCTCAGCGCCACATCTGTGCTGTGTGAGGTAGCTCCCTTTTACACAGAGAGCCGTGGGAGCTGGCCTAAAGTTCAGTGGCTTAGGCAAGCGATAGCATCTTAAATTTGGTGACCTTAAACCTGAGTGAAGGCAGGCATTACACTTCCTTTTATGAGTGATCATCTGTTAATGACATAGGACACATTCTTTCTAATTTGTGATAGTATAAAAGTATAAAAAATTATTTTTTATCTCAGAGCTAATGTTTGCCTAGTAAGCGTGAAGCTGCCACTATTGAAAAAATATTTTTCATCCATTTATTAATTTGATAAGTATCTTCTCGATGTCTGCTATGTGTCAGGCACTTGTTAGCACAAGAGGATATATAAAATAAATACATAAGGCTAGTTTAAAGGTGGCACATACCTTTAAACCCAGCACTCAGGAGGCAGAGGCAGACAGATCTCCAGAAGTTCAAACCCAGCCTGGTCTATGTAGTGAGTTCCAGGCTAGCCATGACTACATAGTGAGACTCTATCTTAAGGAGGTGGGGGAGACAAATATCACATAGGGTGTGATGGCACATGCCTGTGATTTTAGCACTTGGGAGTGGAGGCAGAAGGATCAGAAGTTCAAGGCCAGCCTCTACCACAATGTAGTTTACTTTGAAACCTGCTTAGGCTACATGAGATCTTTGAAAGAAAAAAAAAAAAAAAAAAAAGCCAGACTTGGTGTTGAGCGCCTTTAAACCCAGCACCTGGGAGGCGGAGGCAGGCGGATCTCTGAGTCTGAGGCTAGCCTGGTCTACAAAGTGAGTTCCAGGACAGCTAGGGCTACACAGAGAAAACCTGCCTCAAAATAAATAAATAAATAAATAAATAAGTAAGTAAGTAAATAAATAAATAAATAAATGAAATGAAATGAAATGAAAATAAAAGCATTTTACAAGTATTTAAGGGGTGTACTTCAAAATAGATCTGTTGAAGCTGGGATGTTGCTTGGTATGTCAAACACCCCTCCCCCAGTTATTCTAAACAAAACTGTTTAAGCAAAGGTTGGACAGGATGATGCACTTTAATCCCAGCATTCAGAGAGGCAGAGGCAAGCAGTTCTCTGAGTTTCAGGCCAGCCTGGTCTCCATAGTGAGTTCCAGGCCAGACAGAGCTACATAGTGAGACCCTGTCTCCAAACAAAATAAAACAAGTACAAAATCCAAAAACCGCTTAAGCAAAATAAAAAAGAAAATAAGAAATAGCAAATACGGAAAGCAACATGGACGTCATTGAGTCATGACTAAAATCCGGAAACTGTTCTGCTTCTGAGTCCTCTGGCCTCCTTATGGGGAGACATGGCTGCAGGGTAGGTGAGATGCTGAGGGGCCCCTATGGAATGTTCGGCCTCCAGGGCTGGGACAGTCTGATGGCAGGAGCTGCCCTCTTCCCAGCACTCACCTGTCCCCGGGCCTGAAACTCTCTGCTCTCTCAGCCCTGGGTGGGCTTTGTCTGCTGTGCCTCTTTCCCCAGGCTGCTTGGCTTGGGACTCAGTCTGGAAAGGCCCTGCCACTCTGCATGCTCCTCTTTGGACCTGGCTCCCCAGGGGCCTCCAGACACCTGCTGAGCCTCTTTCTCCTTCTCACAGCTGAAAGGTACCGTGTGCGCAGCCAACGACTTCAACCCTGATGCTGATGCCAAGGCCCTGCGGAAAGCCATGAAGGGAATTGGTAAGGGTGCCAGGGACCGGAGAAGACCCCTGGGGGCAGGTTTGGCAGGAAGGGTCTCGGGGAAGGGAAATGAAGCCTCCAGCTAGGCTCTGCAGGATGATGAACACTCTGTGGGAGTTTCCTTCCACCTCAGGCAGGAGGGAAGGATAGGAGAGGATCTGGAGTGAGCTTGACAAGAGTCTTTCCTGGACACCAAGGTGTCTGTCCTCCTGCCTCTGAGCAGGGGCCTGGTGTGGAATAAATACTGGTCATCAAGCCTTGGGTGGTGACTCAGTATGCCTCTGGACAAGCACCTAAACAGCTCTGGGTCCCACTTCCCCACTGTGTAAAGGGTCCTAGGAACCCAAAAGCCCCATGCTGGGGGACAGCACTCCAGTGGTTGGCTCTTCCAGGCTGAGTTTGCTGATGGTGAAAAGAGCCACCACGTGAGTGGATAATCAGCTGCCTGCACCCAACTGAGGCTATGCTTGGAAAGCCCTTGCTGGGAAGGAGACGGGGTGGGGGGAGGCTGGCTTCCGTTGTCTTTCTTCCACCCATATATGCCCAGCAGCAGCTCCCAAAGGTCTTGCGCCATGTGAGTCTCAGGACTTCTTCCTGTGAGAGTAATGCCTACCTGGCATCTTCGTAACTGTGACACTACAGGAGCAAATGCCTTGAAAATCAGATCCCACCAAGGATGTGGTGGTGCATGCCATTCAGTTGATCCTAGTCAGAAGCTAGCCTGGTCTACAGAGTGCGTTCCAGGACAGCCAGGGCTACAGCGAGACCTGAGGTTGGTGGCATTCGCCTGGCAGGCAGGAGGTGGTGCCCCAGGGCCCTCAGCCAATCTGCTATGCTTAGGGAGACCTGAGAGGCACTGACAGGGAGTTGAAAGCAAAGGAAATACAGGCACTGGTGAGGCTGAGATTGCAGAGTTGGAAGGATCCCTTAGTGGTTACTCAATCCTAGTCATGGTACAAATGTGGAAACTGAGTCCCGGAAAAGAAAGAAGCTCTCCGAGACAAGCTAGGTAGGCACTGACAGAGCCAAGATCAGAACTCAGAGGTGGACACCCAGCCCGTTGCTTGCCACCCCAACTGCCAACCTGGTGCTCATCGCCCAGTGCCTGCCAGCTTCCTGGTTGTACTTGTAGCCCATCCAGTGGCACGACAGAAGAAAGCAAGTAGGCTGGGCAACGTGACCACTGGGGCGAGGAGCTCATGGCCTCCATTGCAAGCCTTTATCCTGACAAGGACTGATGGGAACTATCAGTGGGGGTTGGGGTGGGGAGGATGTTGGGAAAGCTGAAGCACAGAACCTCCTCTGAGGTACGTGGCTTTGGTGACCCAGGAACTGACGAAGCTACCATCATCGACATCATCACACACCGTAGCAACGCCCAGCGGCAGCAGATCCGGCAGACCTTCAAATCTCACTTTGGCCGGGTAAGGGTCCTCCCCCCCCTGGTGTGGACCCCACGGTGTCGCAGTTTCCTAGTGAAGCTTGGCCTGTCACTGCCAGCTCTAGAAAACGGCACCAGGGGCTTTGTGGTAATGAGACCCCCCCACACACACACACACACATACACACACACGTACACACACACCTGGTTGGGATGTCTTGGAATGGTCTAGCCTTGGGTCCACTCTGTTCCCACAGTTCCTTGTGATCAGTGAGTGATATGCGTTGTGAGATGGCTTGGCGATGCCACAGTCAAAGATGGTGGCGGTTTCTCTGTGGGTTTCCAGTGTGACCTCGACTCTGTCCTTGCAGGATTTAATGGCTGACCTGAAGTCGGAGATCTCAGGAGACCTGGCAAGGCTGATTCTGGGGCTCATGATGCCACCAGCCCATTATGATGCTAAGCAGCTGAAGAAAGCTATGGAGGTATAGCCTTCATCCTAAGGAGTGGGGGGAGAGGGTCAGAGCTGCAGCTCAGGTCCTTTGTGTGGACTTTCTAGGGAGCTGGCACAGATGAGAAGGCTCTTATCGAAATCCTGGCCACTCGGAACAATGCCGAAATCCGGGCGATCAATGAGGCCTACAAGGAAGGTGAGTATGGGAGGGCTGGCCCAGCTTTATTTTATTTTTTTATAATTTGTGTGCGTGCATGCGCGTGCGTGCATGTAGGTCAGAGGACAACTTGCAGGAGTCAGTTCTCACCTTCTACCATGTGGTTTCCAGGAATCAAACCCACTTAACTCAGGTCATCAGGCTTGGCAGCAAGCATCCTTACCTGTTAAATTATCTCATCGGCCCCACCTTGCTTTTTGAGACAGGGTCTCTTCCTGGCCTAGGGCTTGCCAGTTTGGCAAGGCTGGCTGGCCATCAGTCCCCAGGGATCTATTCTCCCCCTCATCAGCTCTAGATTATACATCACACACCTAGCTTGTTTTGGGTTTTGTTGTTGTTTTGTTTTGTTGTTTTATTATTTTGTTTTTGTTTGTTGAGACAGCATCACTGTTTGTAGACCAGGCTGGCCTCAAACTCAGAGATCCGCCCGCCTCTTCCCTCCCAAGCACTATATCTAAAGGTGTGCACCACCATGCCCGGCTCTTGCTTTTGTAATGTGTGTCTGAGGATCCAACTCAGGGCCTCATGCTTGAGTGGCAGGCGCTGACTGACTGAGCGATCTGCCAGCCCTCCTATGAGGCTTTGACGAGCCTCTTGGTGTACCCAAGCTCTGCATCTAGGGGAAGTTGACTGCAGGAACAAAGTCCTGGTGGTAGAACACAATTCAGATAGAATTTAGGCAAAAGAGAAGGCATTTAGCCTGCTGATGAGAGGGAAGGTGGCTTCGTGGGACTGAGGCCTGAACAACGGCAGAGACCCACCCTCAGAAGGGTCTCCCCTGCCTAGTCATACCCTATACTGCCATTCTCTTTAAATTCTTAAGCCTTCATCTGTTTTCATTCTGATGCTCTATGGTTTGTGGTCAGACCTGGGGACAGTTTTTCTCTTGCAGAGCTTTGAGACAACAGGCATTTTAAGGTGGAGAGGAGGGGGAGTACTAAGGCCCCAGCTATACTTTGGGGTTTGGCAGCTGCTGTTAGGAGGGATGGCGGGGTGGGGGCAGGGAAGTTGGAAGGTAATGAGGGCTTGGGGTGTAGCTCCAGATCCCTGTCTAGCATGCACAGTGTCTGGGGTTTAATCCCCAACGGTGCAACAAAATGAATGGATAATTAATGGGGAAGGAAGATAATGAACGGGAGAGATGGGGAGCTGGTGCAGGGGTGTGGAGGGGCTGGGAGCAGAGCAGCTGCCTCCTGCAATCAGCAGAACGATAGCTGACCTGGTCCTGGCTCCGGTGCGAGTCTCACTCCCCAATCCTCCCAGCCTGCAGCTACTAACACCCTTCTTTCTATCTCAGACTATCACAAATCCCTGGAGGATGCCCTGAGCTCAGACACATCTGGCCACTTCAGAAGGATCCTCATTTCTCTGGCCACAGTGAGTGGATTCATGGTTCTAAGGCCCGTCCATCCACCCTGCCCTTTTGCCTCCTCAGGGCTCAACCTCAAATCTCCGTTGTTACTTTTGTTGTTGCTTTGTTTTGTTTTTTAAGACAGGGTTTCTCTTTGTAGCCCTGCCTGTCACGGAACTCACTCTGTAGACCAGGCTGGCCTTGAACTCACAGAGATCTGCCTGCTCTGCCTCGGGAGTGCTGAAATTAGAGGTGTGCGCCACCATCTGCCCAGCCTGTTCCCTTTTCAAAGCTGGCTTGCTGCCATCTCTGAGAATTCCTTTTTGATGGCCGTATTGTGACTTTTTAGGTCTCCTTCCTACAGGACAAAGCCACATGGGTGACCCTGTCCTGTGTTGCCACTGAGTTCCTATACCCAGGGGCCGAATAGCCTACCCTGGAATTGTTTCTGTTTTGTAAAAGATAAAGGAGTGCAGGGAGGTGACTGATTAGACCCAGGGGTGACTGAAGGTTGTGTGGAGGAGAATGTGTGGGGACTGACTTCTCCATGATCCTGTGACAGGGGAATCGTGAGGAAGGAGGAGAAAACCGGGAGCAGGCTCGGGAAGATGCCCAGGTGAGACTCCAGCCCGGGTGTACTGGATATCTGGTGGGTCCCTGCCAGGCACTGGCTGTCAGGTGGGGCGGGCTCCCGGCTGGGACACGGCTGGTTTGACTGACATCAGTCAGAGGGGGTTGATCTCAGCAACTCCACTCAAAAAGCAAGGCCGGTCCTTTAGGGCTTTCACAATGGGTTTGTGAGAGTGGAGCTGGCCTCACTGGGACTTCCCATGTAGACAGCGGGATTTTCCAAACTAGAAAGCGGTCACAGATGCCCCAAGTCAAACCCAAGGTGATGAATTACAAATCACACAGCAAACCTGGCCCTGGGAGAATGGACCCAGAAAGAGTGGGGTTTTGCTGAGAAAGAGGCCTGAGAACTAAATGTCTAGGTTTCGTGTTTGGAAAAACAAGACCCAAGTGAAGGAGAGTGACCTGGCAAAGTGTGGCAAGCTCCCAAAGGCTGGTGCTGCTGTCGCTCACCAGTGTTGGTATGTCCCAGGTACCCTGTGTCCAGTGTTGACTAGACGCTGCTGAATAGTGACAGGGGAGGGGTCGCCAGGGCTCCTGGCTGCTCTGCTTCAGTCCTGCTTCTCCGGCTTCTCTGAAGCTGTACTTAGAGGCTGAGCTACATCAAGTTCATCCTTCCTGCACTATGGCTGCACAGCTGACACTGGGCTCCTCATTACTGTCCCCATGGGTCTCTGCCTGCTGCAAGAGCTCCCCCATGCTGGAGATGGGCGTAGATGCCACCAGCCGTAAGGCTAGCACGCTGGGGTTACAGCTCATCACGAGAAAGAGCACTGACAAATTGAGAATCAGGGTCAGAGCCGGCTGCTGAGCCCCCAGGTTCACTAGCAGACGTGGCCGAGACACCAGAGTCTAAGCTCGGCCATCCCCAGGGCGACCTGGCCAAACGGAAATTGAAAAGTTAGGCATGTCTCAGCATTTGGGGGTGCTGAGGCAGGAGGCTCGGGAGCCTAGCCTCAGCTTCCTGAGACCATGTCTCCAGAAGAATAACAACAAACCCCCAAACCTCAGTTCTAGAGTTTAGAAGGTATGCCCTGCGCTGAGCGAGTATTAACACTATCCTGTGTACCATCCTGTTTTTCCTGGGGGAAGAGCAGCCTTAACCTGCCCACAGGGACAGTTTCTGATTGGCACTCAGGTCCACCTGACTCTAGTCTGCCTTGCACAATACCCTCCAGGACCCAGCACCATCATCTCCCATACAGCTCCTTGCTCAAGAAGCTATGGTCCAGTTGCCCAGTCTTGTTCTGAAATAATTTGTCAGAAGCTTCAGGGTCCTGGACAACAGGGTATTTTCAATTATATTCAAGCACATTCGTGGGAGCTAGTCACGGGGTAACCCCACTGTCATTTACTGAGCCTGCATTTCACACACACACATCCAAAAGGTGTTTACTTAGTATTCGCGAGCAGCCTCATAGTGCAGCTGGACCCCAACATCCATCCTGAACCCCAACATCATCCCTAGGGAATGCTGCTGCCTTGCATGCTAGAGGGACAGAGGTAGTCCTGGCCCAGCAAGGAAAGGGGAGAGAGAGAACCAGGGTAGACACACTGGAGGGACCATAGCCCTGCACTGACAGAGGCTCAGTAGCTTCTCCATGAACGAGGAGTAGATCCTGGTACGGTGTCAGCTCATTTTCTGACAACTAGCAAATTTTTGTTTCGTACGTATTCGTTCATAGAAACTTTAGAAAACAAAACTAAAGAAAAAAAATCTGTCCCCCACCCCCCAAAAAAAAATCTAGCCCCAGTAATAGCCACCTAATACATATTCCTTTTATAGCAGAGTAAACCATGCCTATAATCCCAGCAGAGGCAGAGAGGCGGGAGGCTCCATGCAAGTTCAAGGCTAACCTGGTTTGCGTAATGAGTTTCAGGACTCTATCAAAGGCCCTATTGAAAGAGAGGAGGAGGAGGACAGGAGGACGAGGGAGAGAGGGAGGGAGGGAGGGAGGGAGGGAGGGAGGGAGGGAGGGGGAGTGATATATGGGGTCAGAAGGCAGCTTTCAGGTTTCAGTTCTGTCCTTCCAGCTAATCAAGGCAGGGTCTCTCCTGTTTCTGCCTCAGTGCTGCTCCCGGCCCTGCAGGCTTTCTCTGGCTCTCGCTGTGGGGGTGCTGGGGTCACAGAGGTGTGCACCACCGCATGAGCTCTGGGGATCAAACTCAGCAGGTTCTCAGGTGTTCATGGCAAGTGGTTTTGCCCACTGAGCCATCTCTCCAGCCCAAATTAATCATTCTTTAGTATACAGTTTAGTGACATCAAATATGTTCACGGTGCGTAACCATCGCCGCCACCACCCCTACCCCGAAATCTTCTTATTACAAAACTGAAACTCTGCACCCTTGAACTAGTGACTCTCATTTCCTCTACGCCTAACCCATAGCAAGCACTAGCCTGCTTTCAGTCTCTGAATTTGACCCCTCTGCAAACATCACGTTAGGGGCTTGTCTGCTTGTAGCAGGGCTTACTTCGCTCAGCACAATGCCTCCATGATTCAACTAGGTGGTTGAAAATATGTAAAGCCGGGAAGAGCCCATAAGCCTTGAAACCAGGATCATTATGGTTTGACATTTAAATCAAGATGAAATAAAGTATTTCTGCTATGGAAAATGTGGTCGTAGAGATCCAGGGTGAATAAAGGAGCAGCTCTGGCCTCATGCTTGCTCTTTTCAGAGGCATGCACTTGAGGGCCACACTGTCCACTTATGAACCTCCTGGTGAATATGAACATTTTTCCATCTCAATAAAAGAAACACTAGTATATCTAATACATACCCACTTGTGGACTTATGGAAATTATATAGATCAGTCTTGTTTTTGCGATGCTGGGGTTCAAACCCAGGGCCTTACTCTGAGCTTTTTAAAAGAATGTGTTATGTGTGTCTGTGCGCCTAAGTGCAGTGCCTACAGAGGCCAGAAGAGGGCAGCTCATCCCTGGATCTGGAGTAATGAGCCATCTGACATGGTTGCTGAGAACTCTAGGCCTCTGATAGAGCAGCACCTGTGCTTATCCACGGAGCCATATTCCCAGGCCCCTAAATCTTTTTTAAAGCTGGTGGGACCTTGAACGTGGTGGCACCTTCTGTAATCCCAGAACTCAGAAGGCTGAGGCAGGAGGATTGCTGTGCATTTAAGGCCTACCTGGGCTGCTCCACAGTAAGACCTTGTTTCCAAAGAGAAAAAGAAGAAGCCAGGTATGGCAGTGCACTTGGGAGGCAGAGGCAGGCAGATCTTTTGTGAGTTCAAGGCCAGCCTGGTCTATATAGTTCCAGGACAGCCAGGACTACACAGTGAAACACTGCCACAAAATTAACTAACTAAAATACGTACATACATACATACACACACACATACATACACGCTAGGATTTTGGTCTATGCAGGAGAATACAGTGGTTGACAGGATGCTGGGGAAAGGGCTAAGGTACACGTGGGTTCACTGAATTTATTCCCAGACACTCTGGGTCAGAGCAGCTTGGCTCACAAAAGTCCTGGTCACAGTGTTCACGCCATGGGCTGCTTTTATTGAAGAGAACGCTTGCAGTCCCCACCTCTGCCGGGGGCCTGTGACACTACCACCACCCTCCCCTCCCCAGGTCTCAGCCATCTGTCTTTCTGTCTGTGACCTGAGGAGCTAAGTTGACAGAGTCCTGCTGATTCTTTATAGAGAATCAATGCCTGCCCCTGTCCCCTTCCCCATGGCCCTGCAGGCTAACGAGGGAGGTCTCTCCTTCTTCCAGATGTCAGATAAACTGGGGCCTCAGTTACCGAGTATGAAGGGTGTCATTTCCCCTATGGGGAGCCACATTTTAAATTATTCCTGGGCCTATCTTCCACTCTGAGTTCTAGCCCAGAGCTTAGAGAAAGGAAACATCCCTGCCAGTCCTTCACTGTGACCCTGGGGTCTCTTGGGACCTCTGCTACCCTGAGCCAGGCCTTGGGACTCCAGGGTCCTCCCTGCAATCACTGTGGGCTCTGACTCTTGCCTCCCCTCTCTCCCTCCTCTCTCTCCTCCCCGCTCTCAGGTGGCTGCTGAGATCTTGGTGAGTGTTGTGTTCTTCACGGGGGGGTGTGTGAGCAGCTTCTGAGTCAAGCCCTGCTGTGCTTGGGCTGGGCTGAGTTGGGCAGGATCGGGCAATGATTGGGGGTTCCCCTCACAGCTTCTCTCTCTCCCCTTCAGGGCCTTTTAAGGACTCGGTTGGCTAAAAAGGGGCCAGGTAGTGCATGATTATAATCCCAGCACTTGGCAAGCAGAGCCAGGAGGATCGGGAGTTCAAGGTCGTCCTCAGCTTCATAGAGAGTTTGAGGCCAGCCTGGACTACATGAGACCCTGTCTCAAAAGGGGGAGGCAGAAACAAAGCAAGTGTTCCTCAAGCCTTAGCTGTTCACCTCTGGCCTAACTGAGGTCTTTAAGTTGACTCATTTTAATTTTAGGATTAAACCCAAAGTGAGTTTTTAAAAAGAGAATTTAAACAGGATCATAGCTGGCTAGGAGATCATTGTGGAAGGCTTTATGTGGTTAGAGTAAAATGTGTTTGCCCTTGACCCCAACTGGGGAAAACTGACTTTTCCGCTTGTTCACACACATGTCCATGCTCCCCAGGGAAAGTCCCTGGTGTCTGGGTAGGAGCACCAAGTGCCTGTACCCAACTCCTGTCACATCTCTGGGCCCTGGTGACCTCAAAGGGAGATGGAACGGCCACCGCACTCCAGGGTTGAGGAGAGAAGGGACCAACCTCAGTCCTCCTAGATGGCTGCTCTAACCCCATCCTGCTTCCAGTAGGTACTAACCATGGCTTTCTCATGTCTCCCCCTAAACCCTTGCCCTAACTGGGCTCTGCAGGAGATAGCAGACACTCCCAGCGGAGACAAAACTTCCTTGGAGACGCGCTTCATGACAGTCCTGTGCACCCGTAGCTATCCCCACCTCCGCCGAGGTGAGCCTGCTGAGCCCCCAACCCCTTCTAGTGTGGCAGTGGGAGCCCCCAAACATGCCCTGAGCCTCCCAGCCCTCTGTGAAGAGCAGAACAGCCAAGAGCCTAATTCCTTCTCCTCAGGCCAGTGGTGGAGTTAGGGGACCCCAGAGCACCAGCCCCGCAGCCAACTCCATTCCCCTCCTTACCGGAAGCAGGTGGAACACCTAGAATAGGACCAGCTATCCCACCTCAGAACCATGCGGTATTAAGGGTTCTGAGGTGTGCTGTCACGATCCATTGGTGATGTCTGCCAGGAGCAAGGCAGAGAGGGGTGAGGATGGCACAGGACAGGCTACCACAGCTGTGTACAGTGGCAATCCTGAAGCTCCCTCTCACTGAGACCTTGGCAGTCTCACGTGTGTCCATCTGCTCGGCACTTTTCAATGCTTGGATGCTTGGTGCATGACACTGGATTGCCTTGATCCCAGTCCCCCACTTACCAGCTGTGTGGTTGAACAGGCCCTGCCTCAATCCCCTTATCTAAGGATTAGGGTTTTCGTTGTATCTCACATGGTTGCTAGGGGGGAAAAAAAAACCTATAATAAACATAAAGTACTCAGTTTGTGCTGGGCACACAGAGCTTCCTGGATGTCTTTTTGATTGTTATATAAACAGTAAGCTCCATCCCAGCCTACCAGGGAATAAGAGGGAACCCAGAGAGCAAGGCCTCCCTGGGTGGTCTGGTGTACTTCCAGGGCATACACATCGGCCTGGGATAATAGAACTTGCCAAGGCCTGGGGCTATTGGCCAGACCTGGAGGCGCTGGTATGGCCCCGTTGACTCTAAGCTTTATGGCAGCCTTAAGGCCAGAACCTGCCTGCCACCCAGCCCTCCCCAGTGGCCAGTCATGGGTAGGTCAGGCGACCCTCCCCAGCTGGTGTTCACCTCTCTCTCACTTCTTCTGGCCAGTCTTCCAGGAGTTCATCAAGATGACCAACTATGACATAGAGCACGTCATCAAGAAGGAGATGTCTGGGGACGTCAGGGATGCATTTGTTGCCATCGGTAATTGGCAGGCACGGAGAGGGGGGAGGGGCTGGGGCACTGATGGAAACCTGGGCAGGTTCCCTAGAGGAATGTAGCTTTAGCATTATCCCATGCTGCTCTGACCGGGAGAACTAAACACTTCCTCAGATCACCTCCACTGCCAAGGTGTGGTTGTGGGGGACAGCATGAGGACATCTTCAAGGCTACAGGGGCAGCGTGAGAAAAAGAGCATCCAAGGGAAAAGATCAGGAGAGCAGAGAAGAAGGACTGTGCTCTGCCGGACTGGAGGGTGTGGTATATATATACACATATATACCATACATGAGACACACCACGTACACACACATGAGAGTCACAGGACATGTATACATAGCATGCAAGATGCATTCGTTCACAGGGCACACACTGCATGTAGACACTAGACATACCTTAAGCATGTTCTATCATAAGACATTCTGCCGCTGAGCTACTTCAGCCCAGAGACCTTGTTTTTGAATTTTTTGTTACATTTTATCGTTTTGGGTTTTTTTTTTTTTTTTTTTTTTTTGTGTGTGTGTGTGTGTGCATAAATGCATGTGCACAGTTACATACGTGCCAGAGCATGTGTGTGGCGGTCATAAGAAAACTTTGGGGAGTTGGTTCTCTCCACTATGTGGGTCCTGGGTATTGAACTCAGGTCAACTGAACCTGGGCTTGGTCTCAAGCCTACCTTAGCCTGCTGAGACACCTCACAGCCCGGAGGTCTTGATTTTGAAAAGGTCACTTTCCCTTTTGGCTCTCACTTGTTCCTGTGTAAATACCTACATAGCTAATTGTAATATTGCATCCCGTATATACCTGATTTTACCAGCAGGTGGCAGCAGAAAGCTTTCCCGTTCTCCATCAACTGCAAAATGCATCTTGAATTTCATGAATTCTAAAATGTGGTGGGGAAAGTGTCGTAGATTAGATAAATGGAGGTGTTGCTTATGATGGCTCTTTACTGCCTACAGCGATACCAGAGAGGCAGGACAGCATAGCAACTGGAAGCAGAGTTGCTAAGCAGGAAACTGCCCCGGGCAGGACATAGAACCTGTCTCAGCTTCTGCATTATCTGCAGTGGGGCATGAGAACTGGCCTTTCTACCCAGTCTGCAAGTTGTACAGAAGTTGTAAATCCCTTCTCCCTCCACCCCCCCATCCCCACTCAGAATGACTCTAGACTCTGAATATCTAGAGTGGCGTCTAAAACTCCAGTGTGTGTGTGTGTGTGTGTGTGTGTGTATACATGAGTATGCCACATGTATATGGTGCCTGTCAAATCCAGAAGGTGTCGTATCCCCTGGAATTGGAGTTACAGGCAGTTATAAGCAGCCCAAAATAAGTGCTGGGAACCAAATTTGGGTCCTCTGGAAGAGTAATAAGTGCTCTTAACCATTGACCACTGAGCTATCACTCCAGACCCTAAAACCCAGTTTTTAGTCTTCTCACGTGCTTTTAATGCACACAAAATTGACAGCCCTGTATCCAGCATCCGTTAGGGCTTAAGTCCCATTTAAATATTCTGCCGATGTCAGTCGGCTGCGGGCACCTTCCCTGTAGGACAGATGTGTATCGTGGCAGAAAGAGAGGCGGGCATAGGGAGGAGAAAAGGAAGCAGCATTGTGGAGGGGATGCCAACCTTCCTCTGAGCAAGGAAGGTTGGCAGTGACCTGCAGACCCAGTAGGCTGATGGCAGTGCTAGGGGAAAGCCCTGCCAGGGTCTGAGCACACAGCCTCTGACCAGATTCCCTCTCTCTCTCTCTCTCCCCCCTGCAGTTCAGAGTGTCAAGAACAAGCCTCTCTTCTTTGCTGACAAATTGTACAAGTCCATGAAGGTACGGCATCTGACCTGTTCATGCGCACCGTCTTTCCCAAACCTACAGGCAGAGATGTGCGCCATCCCCCAGATGAGGACTTGAGGCTGCTGTTCTTGTGGAAGTCACAAACCTTAAGACCCACTTTCCTAAGCCTCTAGCTGTAAACAGTGCACTGGGGACCAAGCCTTCAGTGCATGGGGGAGGGTACATCATCCACACCACGGCAATGCAAAGACGATTTTCCCGAGGTTACATTCTGAGGATGTGAGTTTTAGCAGGGCCTGTTCAGCCCACATAGGACCTCTGTACCTCTAGCTGGCCAGTCCTCAGCACTGAGATGGTCTGCCTGGGGAAGATAGTGATGGAATAGCCCACCTGGTTTGGGAAGGCAGAAGCGACAGGCAGGCGGACATCTGCCGTAGCCTGACCTAGCTCTGCCTCTCCCTCCCGCTCCATGTCTCTCTCCTTGTTGGCTCCTCCAGGGTGCCGGCACGGATGAGAAAACCCTCACCAGGGTGATGGTCTCCCGGAGCGAGATAGATCTGCTCAACATCCGGAGGGAGTTCATTGAGAAATATGACAAGTCTCTACACCAAGCCATCGAGGTAAGGAAGGGGCTGCTCGGGGGGGGCTCTTGGCTGTCCTTGTAGTCCAGGGAGCTGCTGGATGAAGAGGGGGGGGGACCCTCACTGTTTTTGCATATAAAAATATTTTATTTTATGGGTATGAGTAGGCATCCACTGCCTCCATGTATGTCTGGTGCCTGCCTGGTACTCACAGAGTTCAGAGGAAGGGAACAGATCCCCTGGAACTGGAGTTAGAGACGGTTGTGAGTTGCCATGTGGGTTACGGGACCTGAAGCTGGGCCCTCTGCGAGAGCAGGTCCTCTTACCTGCTGAGCCATCTCTCCAGCCCCTCGTAGTTTTTGTTGGTTTGTTTCATTTTGTTTTGGGGGTTTGGGTTTTTGTTTTTTGTTTTTTTTTAAGGGGGGAGCAGATTAGAGACAGGGTTTCTCTGTGTAACAGCCCTGGCTGTCCTAGAACTCACTCTGTAGACCAGACGGACCTCGAACTCACAGAGATCTGCCTGCCTCTGCTTTCCGAGCGCTGGGATAAGGGGATGTGCCGCCACCACCCGGCCACTCAAAATTTCTCACTTAGAAACAATCTCCTGGTTTTTACTTTTTATTCTTATTATTTTTATTTTATGTATATGGTGGTTCTGCCTGCATGTACGTACGTACGTGTCTATGTACCATGTGCGTGTCAGATACCCACAGCAGCCAGGAGAGGCTGTCAGATGTCCTAGAACCTTGGAGTTACAGATGGTTGGGAGTTCTGTTAATCGAACCCAGGTCTTCTTCAACAACAGCCATTCCTCTTAACTACCGAGCCGCCTGTCCAGCCCCTGGGTTTTGCTTGTTGCAATTTTAATAATGTAGAGTCTATAGAGTGGCCTGTGGTGTCAACCATACTTTTTAGTTTACACACCACGAAACTGACCTTCTTAGAGAGAACAATTGGATTTTCAGTTTTTGATTATTGGTAGTGGAGACTGAAACACATCCTAAGTATACACTCTACCGTGGATCTATAACACCCATCCTTCTTAAGAAATGTCTTCCTTAGCTGGGTGGTGATGGCACAATCCGTTAGTCCCAGTGCTTGGGAAGCAGAGACAGTTTGAGGCCAGCCTGGTCTACAGAGTGAGTTCCAGGCTAGCCAGTGCTACACAGAGAAATCTATCTCAAAAAAAAAAAAAAAAAAAAAAATCTTATTTTGAGACAGAGTCACAGCCAGGCTTGGTGGTGCATGCCTATAATCCCAGCATGCTGGGAGGCAGAGGCAGGTGGACCTCTGAAGCCGAGGCCAGCCTGTACTCTACAAAGGGAGTCCAGGACAGCCAAGGCTACAGAGAGAGACCCTGTCTCAAAAAACAAAAACAAAAAAAACAAAATGGAGAGAGATTCATTAAGTGTTTCAGGCTGGCTTTAAGTTCACTTTGTAGCTGACACTGAGCTTGCCATTCTCCTGCCTCCACCTCCTAGTTGCTGGGATTACAGGTGTGCACCACCATACCTGGTTTGTGCGGTGCTAGGGATCAAACCCAGGGCTTCACGCTGGGTAGGCAAGTCCTGTACCAACCGAGCCACACCCTAGCCTCTCTTCCAACGTTTCTGTTTATTTGATGTAGCGCTCTGACCTGAAGCTGGGGCTCCATGCATCCTCAGTAGGCACACGACTCTTGAGCCACATTCCCAGCTCAGAATTTTCCTAGTAACCAGGTATCAGAAGTAGAGGTGGGGCTTGGGGATTTAGTTTAGTGGTAGGCAAGTGCAAGGCCCTGGGTTCAGTCCTCAGTTCTGGGGGGAAAAAAGTAGAGGTAAATCAGAGTCATTTGTGACTACACAATGAGTTGGAGGCCATCCTGGGCTACATGAGACCTTGTCTCCAAAACAAACAAACAAACAAAAAAAAAAAGAGTAATAGAAGCCCCTTCTAAACGGGGATTTGTACCACTGGAGAGCATCTGGCTCCCTGCCTGACTACAGACAGACCCTTGTGGTATATCTGACTAGTACTCACCAACTTTGCAGCTGCCCTGGGCCTTGGTTCAGTGGCTCTTTCTCAAATGATGGCCATATAACCATGGACAACAAGGGCCACGGAATGTGCCTGGCTTCCTGGGGCAAAATGGAGGGTTCAGGTGCTTCTTTGGGAAGCTACAGGACTGGCTGGACATGAACTGGGGTTGGCAGATGGGGTCTGCACCGCTCCCAAAAGGAAGGGAAGCAATGATGCTTTGCAGTTCGTCAGGGTCGTATCCTAAAGGACCAGTTCCCCGGGTGTCACAGGTGTGTCTGGAGAGGTCTCTCTGGCCCTGGTACAGCAGCTGTGGGTGACTGAAATGCTCAGCGTCATGCCTAGGCTGCTGGCCACTAGGAGGCTGACGTATTTATTTGGACCAGAATTGTTCTTTTCTCACTCGTTCTCCCTGCCCTGCCAGGGCGACACCTCTGGAGACTTCCTGAAGGCTTTGCTGGCTCTCTGTGGCGGAGAGGACTAGGGCTGCTGTCCTCGGAGGTCCCCTCTGCCAAGCAGCGGCCAAGAGCACCAGCCACCGTGACCTGACCAAGCCATCCTCCAGCTTCAGAGACTGAGGAAGGAAAAGTGAGGGGTGGAGTTGGACTGTCGTCCAGCTGGGGCACTCGCCAGCCATCGAGGGTCCCAGGCGGTACCTTCTGTTATCCCTCCTGCTCCTGGCTGAGTGGCTGGGGAGCCACAGCCATGTACCGAATTCACCCCTGCTCGCCCTCCACCCCCTCCTCAGCCCCTCCCTAGCTTTCACTCCTCAACATAAGCCCTGCCCTGATTTGAACTTCATCATATCTCAAAACATACCAAGACCCTGTCTATAAAATGAGTGGCGTGTTCGTCTACTTTGAAGGGCAGGTGAGGTGGCTAGTGCCAGGTGAGCATTCTGGGATAAAGGAGAGATTAACTCGATAGAGTGGTGTTCTTCCCCACTGTAACCACCCAGTCTGATAAGGAACTGGGCTGGGAATTTCCATGTCCAGGTATCATTTTGTATCTATGACACCCTTGGCTTCATACCTTGGGCCCTTCCTGCCCTTCCCTTCTCTAGCCTTAGTTCTGTTATCTACAAAACAAGACACCAAACTACCTTGGCTTCCTTTATGACACTGACATTCTAGACTGAGCCTGTAGCTCAGCCCCTTGAATCTTATCCATCCTTTAAAAAGGAAAGAAACAGGGCTAGGGAGGTAGTTCACTTAAGCAAGTTCTGGGCAAACAAGAGGACATGAATTCAATCTCCAGAACACACACAGGCCAGAGATGGTGGCACACCCCTTTAATCCCAGCACCGAAGGAGGGAAAGGCAGGCAGATCTCTGTGAGTTCAAGGCCAGGCTGGTCAACATAGCTACTTCAGGCCAGGCAGGGATCTCTTGCAAACTGTTATGCATTTATTATCCCAGAGCTCGAAAGATAGAGGCAGGAGGTTGGATCCGTGTGGCTCACTGCCCAGCTGGCCAGCCAGGCTAAATAAACGAGCCCCAGATTCAGTGAGATCCTGCCTCAAAATAAGTCGGGTAGCTCCCGAGGAGTGGCACCCAAGGCCTCCACACATGTGCACTGCTCCCCAACACATGCAAAAGAAAAAGCAGCGGCATCCAGTCATCTCTAGTGAGGGCCTCTGACTGCCACTGGCCTAAATTTCCCTGGTGTAACCCCCTGTTTGTGAGTGAGCTCTGTCTTCACCTCCTCCTGCTTCCAGGGAAGATACAGAGTAGGAGCCTGCCTCAAGCCTGGGGAGTCCCAGCCTCCCTGGGGCTCAGGTCCACCAATCCCGCACCTCCTCTCTGATCTCCTCCAGGGCACAGGGCCATCAGTACAGCGTCATCTGGAGAGGTGGGTGGAGATGAGCATGAGGCTCCACAATAGCTTTTCTGCCCTTCTTCCTACAGCCACCTTCTGCTCTGAGATTTTTGGATCTGAGGTTTTCCAAGGACTGTGATCGGAGGCTGTCTACTGGGCTCAGCCCCATGCCTTTGGCTGGCCCATCCGGGTTACAGCACTCAGGATGTTGGTGGTAGAAGCTGTCTGCGCAGATAGGTGGGAGATTCTGGCTCTGGCCTTGTCATTCCCTCACCGGCTGATCTTGCAGCCATTATTCACTGACCTCAATGGTCCTGAGTTTCCCCATTTGTATAGTGAAGGGCTGGACATGATGAGCATAAAACTAAGAAAATTTTGTCAGATCTCTTCCTTCTTCCAGCAGGCATGAGTCCAGGGTCAGCCGAGAGTGCTGGTTTGGAATAAGATTTTTTTATCAATGGTGTAAGCTGTAGCCTCTTTGAACCCCTGCTTCCTTGTCTGTAGCATGGACCCCCATTTCTCTTCCCATAGCCTTGTGGGAAACTAGTGAGATTCTCTGAAATGCTCCACAGAGCATCTATTTGGCTTGAAGCCACCATCTGCCCTGAGCCAGGCTCAGTGGCAGGAGCTAAGACGTGAATCCATGATGACTGAGCTTGGACCTCTAAGAAGTGCGTCAGCCTTGGATTATAGGCTGGTGATAGTAACACACGCCTTTAATCCCAGTGCTCAAGGTAGCAGAGGCAGGTGGATTTCTGTGAGTTTGAGGCCAGCCTGGTCTGTAAAGTCCAGGACAGCCAAGGCTACACAGAGAAACCCTGTCTTAAAACACAGACACACGCACACACACACACACAAAAGACACCTAAATCAAAAAAGAATGATGCCCTAATAGACACACATAAAACTGGGCAGGATAGGTAGCCATGATCCTAGCACTTAGGAGGCTGGGGCAGGAGGATAGAAGGTTTGAGGTGAGCCTAGGCTACATATCAAGACTCCCATCTTAAAGTGGCGCTGAAGAGATGATTCCATGGGTAACGGTGTTTGCCACATGAGCATGAAGGCCTAAATCCAAATCTTCAGCACATGGGTAAAAAGCTGTGCGTTGTGGGGGGGGGGGAGTAGGAGAGATTGCTCATCGCTCAGTGGCTAAGGACACCAGCTGCTCTTTACAACCAGCTGTAGTTTCAGTTCCGGCAGTTCCAATGCCCTCTTCTGTCTTCAGGCGCCAAGCATGCAAGTGGCCCACAGACGTACATACACACACACAGGCAAAACACTCATACACATAAAAATAAACTTTAAGACTGTTCATGGCTGTGAATGCCTGTAACCCAAGCTGGCAGGGGAGGTGGGGTGGGGACAGGATGATTGCTGGGGCTCCAGATTCAGTAAGAGACCCTGCCCTTAAGGGAATGAGTAATAGAGCAGGACCCTGCAATGCTCCTCTGACCAACCCCAAACACATACTTGAAAAAAGAAAATTCTGAAAATTGCATATACATTCATAAAATATTTCAAAGGGAATGTGAGGGCTAAGAGAGAGGAGGCTCCACGAGCTAATCGTGCGCGCGCGCACACATATACAACTCAGCTGTGGGAACCAGGAATGAGGACAGCTGAGCTCAGTGCTTATGCTTAGGAAGGCACATTTCTGATGCCTCTGTCTTCGTCCTCCCTTCTGTCTTCAGTTGGAGTGAATCACCCTTCACGGATTGCTCACAGGAACAAGGATTTCAAGGATTTAGGGTGAGGTTGTTGGGGCAGAAATGGGGGGTTGCTTCCAGTCTCAGAAGGCCTGAAATTTGGGATTTTTTTTAGATTCCAGGAAAGTCTTTAAGGCTGATGTGGTTTGGGGAGGATCCATGTGCCTGAAAAACAAACCAGACCTTTTCTTTCTTCCTTCCTTTCTTTTTTCCTTCCTTTCTTCCTTCATCCCTCTCTTCTTTCCTTTTCCTTCCGTTCTTCCTCTCTTCTTTCCCTTTTTCTTTCCTTCCTTTATTCCTCTCTCTCGCTCTGTCTCGTGTCTCCATCTCTCTCTGTCTCTTTCTTTCTTTCTTTCTTTCTTTCTTTCTTTCTTTCTTTCTTTCTTTCTTTCTTTCTTGTCTGGATCTCATGATGTAGTCCAGGCTGGCCTCACACTTGTTGTGAAGACAGACATGGCCTGATCCTCCTGCTCCTGAGTGCTAGACTGCAGGCACAGACCACCAGCCCCCACAAGCTAGGATTTTCTTCATGTTGTACAGAAGGCAGCCAGCCTGAATCTGAGGCGGCTAGTTCATTAAGTCGCCATTCTTTCATTCATGAACATATACTCTCCAATACCTGCTGTGTACCATGTGCTAGGGGCTAGAGCTATGAACGGTGATGGTTCTAATCCTTTATAGGGCTTCCGTGAATGCCTCTTCAGTCTGAATCTCTGCATGAGACTACTCTCGTGGCCCCAAGTTCAAGGCACAAAAGTGGATGGGGGTTAAATTAAAAGGAGAGCGACAGCAATTCAAACCACCCCTGTCTCAACATGGGAAGATGGCTGTAGGTTCTAGGTGCAGAAGGGGCCTCAGAAGTTCTCACCTCCCTCGGTGACAGATGAGGAGAACATCGCTTGTATGGACAGGAAGTGTTTGGCCATCGCAGCGGTTAGAAGGGGAATGCCACAGTCCCTCCCTGGTCTGGGGTCCCTTCTAGCACCCTCTGAGGGGGCTTTAAGGCTGGAGTCATCTTCCCTCCAACTCCTCACTGCTCTTTTTGTTGTTTACGTTATTTTATGTGTTAGTTGGGGGAGTACCTGTATGTATATATGCTCATTACTTACGTATGTGCCTGGTACCTACAGAGACCAGAAGAGGACATTGGACCCCCTGGAGCTGGAGTTACCCCATAAGAGGGGCCAAATCCAGGTCCTCTGCAAGAGTCACCAAGTGCCATCTTTCTAGCACACTTGTTTTTAAAACAGGGTCTCATGGAGCACAGGCTAACCTCAAACTTTCTATGTAACTAAGAATGACCTTGAACCTCCCATCCTTCTGCCTCTACCTCCCAAGTGCTGAAAGACCAGCCAGGTACCACCATACATAGTTTATGGCATGCTAGGGCTGGCCCCCAGGGCTTTGTGGCTGCCAGGCAAGCACTCTGCCAAGTAGGCTACATACCTAAGTCCCTGCACTCTTCATTTTTCCCTTCAGAAAAGTCTTTCAGGAGCCTTGGTCTTTGGGACTATGAGGAAACACCTGAAGGAAGTGGTGGCCTGGGAGGGGGTTGCCGTGATCCGTGATCCGAGCAAAGCTAATTGTCTGCTCGAACTTCTGCTAACAGGCAGCAGTGAGGTAACTGTTGGCTGCTTTGGAATCCCTGGCGTTTTCTCGCCTCAGCTCAGCCAGAGTCGAAGCCACAGCAAGCTGGAGCTTCACCCTGGCAGCCATTGCTTCTCTCTCAGGGCTCCCCTGTCACTAGAAGGCAACCAAGGTGACATTCTTATTGGTAGGATGGCTTGCCTGAAGACCACATCATAGCAGGACTGCCAGGAAAAAAAAAAAAAAAAAAGCTTCCTCATTTCACAGTGGGAGGGAGGCTAGAGGGAAATTCTAGCTACACCACAGCTTCCATCTTGGGCTGCAGGCATGGGTTCCAGTCCCAGGCAACCATTAGCGGTAGGGAATTCATTGACCTCCCTATGCCTTGTCCCCCCACTCCCCCCCCCAGAAGTGGGCCGCAAAGGTGCTGTGAAACCAATTGATGTACATCTCTGAGGGTGCTGTCCACGCCAGAAGACCAACTCCATGATGTCAGCTATCCACTGTTAATAACTGACGTGCAGCCAGGCAGCGGCGATGGCAAACCCCTTTAATTCCAGCCTTTCAGAAGGCAGAGGCAGGCGGATCTCTGTGAGTTCGAGGCCAGCCTGGTGTCCAGGGCTAAAACAGAGGAACCCTGTCTCGCCAAAAAAATAAAAAATGCTCAGAGGGAGCTTTAAACAGCTCCCAATGTCTACTGAGTCCCTACACCAGTGGTTCTCAACCTGTGGGTCACAACCCCTTTGACAAACCTCTTGTCTCCAAAAATATTTACATTGCGATTCAGATTCCTAACTGTAGCAAAATCACAGTTGTGAAGCAGCCGCGGAAATAATTTTATGATTGGGGGTCACCACAACATGAGGAACTATATTAAAGGGTCATAACCACTTCGTCACACTGTGCCTCATCCTCAGAGATGGACCAGAGTGGGAGTGAGGTGGGCAGGGGGGCTATTGAAGGCAGATTCTGAGGCTAGAGCTCCCGTAGAAGCTATCCCACAATCTGTGTAAGGACAAGTCCCAACTATGTGGCAGTGGGCCCCTCCCTCCAGGCCCAGCTGTTCTCAGAAGCCTCCGCACGTGCATTTCCTCCTGTGGATGGTCCCACCCCTTCCTCTCAGCTATCACCATCTGTCAGCCATGCTGCCAGCTACAGTAAAAACCCCTCCCTGGCACCCTGGCAGGGAGAGCCCTGGTCTTTGACCTGGGAGGCCCTGATAAAACCAGGAAAGAAGGAAAGGGACATGCCACATCCCGGTTTCCCATATACACCCAGTCCCATTCCCCCACAGGTCATATAAAAAGCCAGATCATTGCCAGCCTTGCCCACCAGGGACAGACCAAAGAGAGCCAGGGTCAGATGCATGCTGTATTTGGTCTGTCCCTGGGCATGTGGGCTACGGGAAAGCTCAAAAGCTCAGAAGCGCATTGTTGACCACGTAAAGAATAACCGAATTGATTAGGCCCAGAAGCACACCAGAAGTACATCATTCCTGGCCACATGTAAAACACCTGGTCCAGCTTTCCAAAGTTGTTTTTCACTCATACACATGCACGCACGCACGCATCTACCTTTTCCTTGCTGACTAATCTCAGTGTACCAGGTACAGCTCCTGGTTCTGGGGACCTGCCAGATCATGTGCAAATTCTGCAGAGAACTTAGGTCCCATGTGGTATCCACAGCTGGGGATTGCTCTCTGTCCTACCAGGCCAGCCCCTGGGGAGCCAGGTGGTGTGTGGGCCCAAATCTAAGAAAGCAACGGAGTCCTGGATAGGTTTTTCCCTTCCCAAAGAGGCATAAGGCCCAAGGTGAGAGACATTTACCGAGGCCAGAGAGATGTTACCATTCTAGACACCTTGCCAGAAGTGTTCCAGGAAGGGTCAACAGTACCAATCTTTAAAAGCCCCTACAGGGGCCTATCAAATGTCGACATGCTGGGATTTGCCCAAGGTGAGTCAAGGTCCACTACCTGCCTCATGCCTTTGCACCGTTCCCAAGATAAAATTCCCCAGTGAGTGAGATGAAAACCCAAAATGAAACTGCTAAGGCTTCTCAGACTCAGTCCTCATCTCTGACACCTTCGTCAGCAGCGGCAGCAAATCTATCATCGTGATCATTGTCATCACCGCCGCCTTGCCCAGACCTGGCCTCCCTGGAGCTAGATACACTTTCTCTTAGGCAAGGACAGGCTCAGTGAGCCTCAGGCTCCCAGTGTTTGACCCAGGGAAGGCGCTACGAGGACAATGAGATGAAGCCTTGGAGGAGACTAGCAGGGTGCTGGACCTACAGGGATATCCAGGCCCTACATTCTCTCCATTTTTCCCAGGAGTCCCTCTCCCCCCAACACACACACACTCCCTCTGTCTCTCACACCATCCCGAATAAGTCCAGGCTAATGGGAGCCGGTTATTTACATAGACATACAACCTCACTGGGGAATTTCCCCAGTGACCAGGCTTCCTTTCTGAGGTTAGGCCACATCATCGCACTGCCTCTTCCTCTCTGAAGTACCCCAGCCACCCGCAGGCTGCAGCTCCTGTCATCTGGCAGGTGTGGGTCTTTGACCTTGGAACCTGCCCCAAGGCCATGGGGCTAGGATAGCAGGGTACTACACACTTGAGGAGCAAATTAAAGGACAATAGGGAGAGAGGAGCCATGGCTAAGTCCTCAACAGCTCCCTCACCCTGAGGACTCCCTCACCTTCCCGTTTATGAGCCTCAGTTTCCTCTTCTGCCCAGTGAGAGTTGGTAAAGATCATTCTGAATCTTTGTTTCAGACCTAATGGGCTAAGAAGCCACTTCCTTTGACAGCACAGCCTTGCAACATCTGTTCTTGGATCCACCTCCTTTAACAAAACATCTTTCAACACACTCCCTGGTGCCTGTTTCCTTGGAAAGCACCATTTTGCAAAACTCATCCCAGTATCCCAGTTTTCAAATTCGACGGGATTACACATTCCCCATTTCCTTGAAGTGACTTTGAGTTTTAGTTTTTCATCTTATATCCATCATGTGTGAGGCTCTGTGGCCAAGAAAAGAGCAATGAACTCTCTTCTCTCAGATCCCAGTATCCAATGTTCTCAGGCTCTGACCCAGCTCTGAGATGGTACCTCTCTGCTAACAAAAAGTGGACTAAGATGGGAGATCAGGGTGCTTCAACCACAATTCCCTGGGACTTCTACATCAGAATGAACAATTAAAAGGGGAGAGCTGGTCAGTGGTGGCACATGCCTCTAATCCCAACACTTGGGATGCAGAGACAGGCAAATCTCTGTGAGTTTGAGGCCAGCCTGGTCTACAGAGCAAGTTCCAGGACAGCCAAGGATGATACACAGAGAAACCCTGTCTCAGAAGACAAAAACATTAAAAGGGGAGCTTCCAGAGCTGAGAGTATATCTCAGTTGATAGGAGACAGAACTCAGTTTCTGTAACAAGTGTAGCTCAGTTGCTTGGCACTCACAAAGCCTTTGGTTGGATCCCAGTACTGCATAAACCAGATTGTACACACATCTGCAATCCCAGCACTACAGAGGTGAAGATAGGAGGAACAGGAGTTGAAGATCATCTTTGGCTATGCAGAGAATTCAAAACCAGCCCAGGGTTCCATGAGAATGTCTCAGAGAGAGAGACAGAGACAGAGACAGAGACAGAGAAGACACAGAGAGAAGATAGAGAGGGTAACAAAGGAGAGTTGCTGATTAACTCCAGCCAAAACCACAGGTCCCAACAATCTGGAAGAAAACTGAAGCTGAGACCCCTACCTCTCTCTCCTCTCCCCACCTCCCCACCCCTGGCCAGTCATCTCCTTTATGAATTCAGCCTCATTATTTTCCACGTATGCACAACAACTATTCCTGGTCTCTAGAAAGACAGGGAAAGCTGTCTTTTTAGAGGAGGAGGGAGGTGAGGGACAGAGACTGGTTGGGTCACAGGGTGAGTCAGACACAACTGTGGTTCTGGCATGTAGCAGGTGCACCAGTGTGTGTAGACTCAACTTGGATTTGGTGTCTGTCTGCCTGCTTAGAATCTGGAAAGTTTTTGCTTGCATCTCCCCCAGGACAGCCAGGTTACTCAATGTGTGCCCACAGTGTAGGGAGGAATATGCTGTGGATTCAAGAGGTGACTCTGCCCTTAGCCAATCTTCCTTCTCAAGACACACCTGTCGTCATGTCCATGTCTCTTTCTAAGGCGCCTATTGAATCAAGTCATTTCCATCCTCATTAGGGCCAGAGATATACCTCAGTAGGTATAATGTTTGCCTCACATGAGTGAGGCCCTGGGTCTTATCCCCAGCACTGCATAAAACTGGATGTGGAAAAATAAAAAAAAAATAAAATAAAATTTGGCAGTGCATGCCTGTAATCCCAACACTTGGAGGCAAGAGGATCGGACCATAAGTTCAAGATCAGCTCCCACTACATGGTAAGTTCTTGGGGCCAGCCTGGGCTGCTCGGGATCTTCTCTCAGGAGACAGACCTGTGCTTCATGTAAATGAGAGCCAACCCAACAAGGTAACAGGTCCCCTGTGGGGCAGTTTGTTCTCCACCACTATTGAGTATACTTGGGACTTAGAACTGGACATACTCCCCTCCTCACTGAGTGCTGGATGCACTCACCCCAGGTGGGCACGGGACCAGTGAGTATCAGTGTGTGATTCTATTACATCTACATACTGTGATCCCAGCTTAGATAGGGATGTTAGCTGGGCATGGTGGTGCACACTTTTAATTCCAGCACAAAGGAAGCAGGGGCAGGTGGATGTCTGTGAGTTCCAGGACATCCAGAGCTACACAGTGAGACCCTGTCTCATATATAAGTAAAAAAAAATAAACAGGTGGTTGCCAGCTGCTGCAGGACTTTTCAGAGCTATGAATCTGATGCTTGGGTGACTTTACCAATCAAAAACACGCTCTTGTTCTCCATGGCTGCTTGGCTTAATTTGGTACTTGATTGTCGTGATAAAACACTGACAAGAAGCAACTCAGAGAGGAAAGGGTTTATTTGGCTTACATACCATGATTGGTCACAGTCCACTGTTGTTATTAAGAAAGAAAATCCCAATCATTCGATTTTACCAATAAAGACTCAGGAGCCAGAAGCTGCAGTGAAAACCTGCTAGCTCAGAGAGGGAGAGAAAGCATCCAGCTGAGCTTCCTACTCAGCTCACACCCCAGAAAGAACAAGTGGGCTAGCTCACCCAGCTGACTTTCCTACTCAGCTGAGAGCTTGGAAAGAAAAAGCCCTTTCTCCTTCTCCATGCTGTCTTAAATAGCCTTCAACTCAATGTCCCTTCTTACTATTTAATCCTGGTCAGCTGGTGTTTTCCGCTCTGCCTGGAGTTAATTTTATTTAATCCTGTTTACAGAAAGCTCTTGGATTAAAGGTGTGTGCTAGGGCTGAGCTACACCACAAGTACTTATTTACTGTAAACAGAAAGCTCCAAGATCAAAGACTGAGCCATACCACACTAGAAACACGTTTTTACAGTTCACAATGGGAGCAAATATCCTACAACAGTCCTTCATTGAGAGAAGTCCAGGCAGGAACCTAGAGACAGAAACTAAAGCAAAGAACATGGAAAAATACTGCTTACAGGCTTGCTCTTCATGGTTTGCCAATTTGCTTTCACATACCACCCAGGACCACCTGCCCAAGGGTGGCACCACCCACAGTGAGCTGAGCCTTCCCACATCAATCATCAGTCAAGAAAATGCCCCCACAGACATGTCCACAGCCCATTTCAATGAAGGCAAATCCCCAACTGAGGGTCTCTTCCCCCAAGAGGTCTCCTAAGGCTCCAGTTTGTGTCAAGTTGACTACCTATGTACAAACAGAAAAGTCTCACTTTGAGGTTTGAAAACTCATCCCAGAGAGCTTGGGCCTCTCAAACTCCACTAATCCCCAAGTGACCTCTGGGGCCATATTTAAAATTCTACCTCTAGGCCTTTACCCTAGCAAAGCCTGATTCTGTGGGTTCCTGGAAGGGCCCAGAAACCTGCCTAATGCCAGGCTCAGTCCTAGCAGCAGGAGCAGCTATGTCTTTCAGGAGCTTTCAACAGAACTGACACTTGAAACGTGAGCCTATGGGGACATAAGATATTTAAACTGTAATAGTCCACAGCTGGTCCCCCAAAACCAATCTTCACCTCACCTCATAACACAAACTGAATTCAGTTTGTCTCCAAGAGTCCCTGAAGTCTTAGTAATCTCAGTGTTACCTGAAAGTTCAAATGCAAAGTCTATTCAGAGACACAGGCAAACTCTTAGCTCTGAGCCCCTAGAGAATAAAAAAGAACGTCGCATACTTCCAATATACAATAACAAAGAGCAGGCATTTCCAATGCTGTCCTGTGTTAGCTAGGTGCCTGATGGTGCTCTCTTTTGAAGGCAAAAAAAAAAAAGAAAAAAGAAAAAAGAAAAAAGAAAAGAAAAGAAAATCAATAAGTGTGCTCTTTTACACACTGGAATGAGGGGAGTCGAGGCAACAGCTAAGATACTCTCAAGGCTTCTTTTGAAGTATCATAGTACAGAATGTCTAACTTTGTTTCTTTCTTTGTTTGCTTTTGTTTTCTTGTTTTTCTTTGTTTATTTTCTTTGTTTTGTTTTGTTTGTTTGTTTGTAGCCCTGGCTGTCCTGGAACTCATTCTGTAGAACAGGCTGGCATCGAACTTAGAGATTTGATTTGCCTGCCTCTGCCTCCCAAGTCCTGGGATTAAAGGCATGCCCTGCCGCCCAGCATGTCTAGCTCCTTTTAATCGTGTTGATCTCTTCAGAAACAACAGCTTTTTTAGCCCCAACTTTACACAAGCATTTCTGACTAAACTACAAGTTTTAAAAGACTTTCTTCTCTAATTCTCACCATAAACTCGGCTGAAAGCAGCTAACTATAACTGCGCAATAGCCTGAATACTGAACTCTACCAGATTCATGAGTTTACACATCACCTTTCACGCTCAGCCTCATTCAAAGTCTCAGGGCTTACATGGATAATGTATAGACAAGTTGTTTTTCGGATGTTACGTGAATGGCCTCTAATCTAGTTCACAGTAGAGACCTCAGTCCCATCTGGAACTCTCGAGCCTGGCCTTCACTGCATTCCCACCAGCATTCCGGCTTCCTGAGCTTCACCATGACCACCCATGGAGCTGTGATAGCCTACCTGTCTAAACTTTCCTGAATTCTTCCTGCACATCAGTTCCGAAAGGATTAGGAGCTACACGTAAGGTTATAGCAACAAATACACGTCTTTGGCATTAACTTTCTGGGTTGTTTTTTCACATGCCTGACATGAACAACTTAAAGGAGGAAGGATTTAGTTGGGAGGTGATTTCAGAGATTTTAGTTCACAGCCTTTGGCTCTGATAGTTCTGGGCCTGTGGTGAGGCAGAACGTCATGGAGGAAAAAGCGTTTGGAGAAGGCTGTTCATCTGGTAGCAGACTGGAAGCAGGCCCTGGGGAGGGGAGTGAGGGCACCCCAGGATGGCCAGGTGTGACCTCCAAAGTCACACCCAATATCAATCTTCTTCCTCCAACTAGGCTCCACCTCCCCAGATTTCCAGGACCTTCTCAATAGTGCCACTGGATACCCAATGAGCCTGTGAGAGTTGACTATTATATCCAAACTGGATTTATTAAATGTAAACCTGCCTGTCTGTCTGTTTGCTTTCTTGGTTGTTTGTTTTGAGGCAAGGCCTCGCTATGCAGACCTGGCTGGGCTGGAGCTCACTAGGTAGACCAGGCTGACCTTGAACTCACAGATCTGTCTGCTTCCACCTCCTGAGTACTGAGATTAAAGGCAAGTGCCACCGTGCCTGAGTATTTTTGTTGTTATTTATGTGTATCCATGTGTGTCTATGTGGTAGGTGCCCTTGAGTGCAGGTGCCTGGGGAGGCCATGAGAGGGTGTGGGAGCTGGAGTCACAGGGGTTGTGAGATGAATGAGTGCAGGGAACTGAATGTGGGTCCTTCAGTAAGAGCAGCAAGTGCTCTTAACTGGGGAGTACTTTTCCAGGCCCTCACCTGTCTTTCCTAGCATGTCCTACCTCCGAGTGAGGAAGGGCGTCTTTAGAGGCGGACCTTCGTGTCCACAGGGGATCGCTTCAGCTGTTAAAATCCAGGAAAGCACAGTGTTTGCTCATAATCTACTACACACATCCTGGAGAGCAAACTACCCTGATGACTCATGATACCTAAGACAATGTCACGGTTATGTAAAAAAGGTTGTCACGCAGTACTGTGGTGGGAGCGATGACGCACAGATTCTGCATGTGTGTATCAGAGAGAAGAAGATTTTTTTTTTCCTGCGTGTTTTCCATTTGAATTTGTTTGACTCCACAGATGCAGAACCCATGGATGAATGGATACTGGAGTTTGAACCCCAGCTGTGCCTCTTATTCGTGGGCGACTTGACCCTCTAGAAGCCTCAGTTTCCTCATTTGTAAAATATTAGTACTGGTCTTCTAGGGTTCTTACTGCTGTTTGAGAAGCAAGGCTCCTCACTTCACATTAAGAATCCTCAGGGTAGTGGAAGTGATGCAGGGGTTTTTGTTTTGTTTTGTTTTGAACTTTGAAACAAAGTCTTTGTTTTTAACTTGCAAAGTCCAAGTCTGGAGCCAGCCAGAAAAAAAATAAAAGCGGGGGCAGGGGGAGGGGGGAGGTAAGAGAAGCTGGCTTGCATGACAATGTGGTGCCAAACAGTGGTTTTTATATTCCTGGTCACGTTTCTCTGCCCCCTGAATTCCTCACCGTCGGAGTTCTTCAAGGAAGTATAAAGAAGTTCTTACAGGGAAGCTTTCCTGTGTGCCGCATTGCCCCCTCTGTAAATCACCTATCCTGTGTGCTCAGGACACAAAACATTACCTCATGCACTCCTTCGGTTCCCAGAGTCCCTCCTTTCCTGATATGTGGCCAGAGTCCTGTAACTGGACTGCCAGGACTTTTCAAACCTAGGAGTGCCGAGCCAGCTGGGAAAGACAGGAGCCTAAGGCTATTGGTGATTTGTGATTCAGTAATGATCTTTCCAGGCACCTCGCGCTAGAAATGGGCTGTAGTGAGGGCGTTTGGGGTCAGCCTGGGCTACATGAGACTCCACTGAGGTGGGGCAGGGAGGAGACACCAGTAGTAGTGTCTCCTGACCCTGTGGCCATCTTGCTTTTTCTTCTTCTAGATTTTCACACTTCCTCAGGTGTCTGAATGGAATGCCCGTCCTCAGGTATTTAGCCTGATTCCCACATATCATAGAAGGAAAAGCTGAGGACCAAGAGGGCAAGGGATTTGACTGGGGCCACGTGTCAAAGCCAGGGCTCAAAACACTGGTCCTCAGCCCAAGCACTTCTTCTCCCTTGGTGCCCATCCCACAACCTGAAAGGGTCAGGGAATGTCAGGCTGGAAGAAATGTGGGCAGAGGCAGAGGAAGCTGACCAGTGTGCCAGCATGGCGACACTACACCAATCTCCCGCACAGTACAAGCCAAGGGCCCATGCTGGTCCAGCTCCTTGGATGCCCCTGTCCTTTCACGGAGCCCTGCCACTTGCTGGACAGGCTCTGGTGCAAGCCAGGTTCCGTGAACTCATAGAGGTCCCACAATTATTGCAACCTTGTTTGTAGAGACTATCCCAATTACAAGAGCACTGGGGCCAAGGGACACACGTTTTCACTCCCTGTTGATGAAAAGTTCTACGTCCAGGGAAATGTACCACCCTCTTTGCTCACTGGTCTAGCAGAACTGCTCAGTATGTAAAAAATATCTGTGCAGCCCAATATGGTAGCTACTTCTACTTGAGACTTCTTGTTGCTGTTTTGAGGGGATTTCTTGTGGTTGTTGCTGTTCGCTTGACTTTTTTAAGATTTGACTTCATTTTGTGTGTATGTGTGTGTGTGTGTGTGTGTGTGTGTGTGTGCGCGCGCCCCCCTCCCCCAGTGCACTTGTGTTCATGCCTGTCTTTGGAGGCCAGAGTTCGTGAATCCATCTAGGAATGGAGTTACAGTGGTTGTGAGCTCTCCCCAACATGGATGCTGGGAACTGAACTCTGGTCTTCTGTAAGAACAGTGGGTGCTCTAACCACTGACCCTTCTCTCCAGCCCCTTGTTTATTTTTTGAGACAGGATCTCACTGTGTAGCCAAGCTGGCCTCAAACTCACACCTGCCTCAGCCTTTATTGGAATTACAAATGTGCACACCCCCACCCCGGCCCCGCTCACTCCTGACAAGTGGCTACAGTGCTATCAGGAAGAGAGCATGGTGTAGGATGGAGCACTGGACTAGGAGTCAGGAAGGTCCCAACTTACTCATGGAGAAGTCACTTCCTCTGTCTGGCCTCCACTTCCTGCTGCAAAGTGATGCAATGGTCCAAGAGGCTCTTCCATCCTTCCCTGGGCAATCCCAACCTCAAGTTCACAGAAGCAGTTGAGGAGTGAATTCAGCAAACTCTGTTCCAGCTCACTCTCCCTGTGCCCAGCTTTCCTGTGGGCTGTGTACAGCCTCTGTACCCATGTCTTCAGTTCCCCCTTCCTCAAACTCCATGCCACACTTGAGGTGAATAATTGCCAGTATTTTGCACAGACTCTTTTCTTTGCACATTCTATTCCCTTTGCGCTCTTGCTTACCTACTTTCAGGTCTCAGCTGAGAAGTCACTTTTTGCAGGAAGACTTCCCAGGCCCCCAAATCTCAACTGGACATTTGTTCTGGCACCTACAGCTCCCTGCCAAAACACATTTTTTTCCGGCTTTTGTTGTAACTATCTGATCATACGCCACAGCCTGTAGAGCTCGTACTCCCCAACAGCACCCTCTGTAATGAGGGAGGTGATGGACAGCCTTGCAGTCTCGTGTGGTAGCCAGGAACCGAAGACTAGACAGGAGAAATGACTTCTGAGTGAATTAAGTTGGGGGTTTCCTGACTCCTGGTCTAGTACTCTTGTCTGCACCACACCCTCTTCCTCATGGCACTGACCACTCTTCAAAAGCTATGTGCAGAGCAGGGCAGGGCAGGGTAATACACACCCAAAACCATAAGCCACATGTAGGAGCAGCTTTCATCCTGGCTATATATACATCAGGGTGAAATGTGCCTAATGCTACCAAGGAATTGAGTTACTGTGTGTGTGTGTGTGTGTGTGTGTGCACGCGCGCGCGCCTGTGCGTGCAGAACATGTGCAATTCGTGTACACAGGTGTGTGGAGGCCAGCAGTTAACCTCAGGTGTTGTTCCTCAGATGCCATCCATCTTGCTTTTTGAGGCAGGTTCCCTCTCTGGCCTTAGGCTCACCAGTTTAGCTAGACTGGCTGACCAGCAAGTCCCAGGAATCCTCCTGTCTCTGCCTCCCCAGCACTGGACTGCGTGTGTACCACACCAGACTTTGAGCTCTGGGGCTCAGAATCAGAGCATCATGCTTGTGCATTGAGCCCTTTACCCACCGAGCCACCTCCTCAGCTCCTAAGCCACTGCTTTTCATTCAAGTTTAATTAATTCACATTTGATCCACCACGTGTGCAGAGCGGTCACTCAGATGGACAGGATAGCCCTGAACTAGGAATACTCAACAAAGTCTCTCACCCGGATGGCCTCCTCCTACCCACTCTCTCAGGCACTTTGAAGGCGGAGACTTTGTGTATGTAATCGGTGGTTTACAAGGGTTGTCTGCGAAGCGGCTTTTGGCTTCTGGTACAGTAGCAGAAATCAGACAGAGCAGGGCTCTTTTCCCCACTTTTCAGTGGGTGTGAGGGCGGGTGAGGTGGGCGTAGGTCACAAGTGGGTGTGTTTAGTCACTTTACTCGTTGCTGTGACAGGCAGCTCCTTGAGGAGGAGTTTACATTGGCTCCCAGTTTGAGGGGACACAGTCGATATGGTAGGGAAGGTCTGGTGGTGTGGGGGTGGCTCCAGGCAGTGGCGGCAGTTGCCTTTAGCCACTTGTTCACGTCTAGTGGACCAGGAAGCAGAGAAAATGGAAAATAGTGTTTGAACTATTTTCTCCCATGTCACCTTCTTGTTCCATCTCGAACCCCAGCCCATGGGACAATGCTGTCCATGTTCAAGGTGGGTTTACCCTCTCTAGAAAAACTGCTCTGGAAAGGGCCTCCCAGGCCAACGCAGAGATGTATCTCCTAGGGACTTCTGAATCCAGTGAAGCTGATAATAGACACTGAACATCACTCAGGACTGGGGAGGAAGTGTCTTGCTCAGGCTACAGCTGGCCAGTTCAGGAGGAGTCATGGGTCTCCAGGTGTGATTTGACATCCAAATGAGACCTAGTATTTAGGAAGGAAAGAGAATCCTTTTCTTTTCTGAAGCGGATCCATGGAGTCCTACATGGGAACAGATGAAGCAGGAACAAGGCTGCAGGATATGAGTTCCCACTCACATATCTGGAGATTTCCTCAAGGCTATGAGCACTGGAATCCCCCACTTTGGACAAAGGAGGAAACACAGATCTCCAGGAGATTCCAGCAGGGCAAGCCAGATGGCCTATGCTCTTATACCTGCTTTTGCCTTAATCCCAGCCCAGCTCAGGACCCACCAGGCTCTTCTTGAGAGCCCCCTCCTATTCCTGGAATTTATAGCAAGTGACAGGCAGCCTGGAGAGCAACAGGTGGAGGCTGGCAAAGGGCTTTCTGCCCTGCCAGAGGGCAGGATGGGGCCTCAGCTGGGCCTTGTGGGGCTGCCTGATGGCTGGCTTCTCCATCATGGGGGAATTCCCCTCCTGCCTCAGAGTCAGCTCCGCCCAGCCCTCCTTCCTGCAGAAGCTCAGAAAGCCCAGCAGCCTTCACAGGGACACAGGGACACAGGGACGCATGGCCGAACTCACTGCACACATCCCCGGATTTCCTCGTGCTTCCTCCTCAGGTGAGTGACCTGGGCTGGGGGTAGGTGTGACAGCCTAGGTGACAGAACTCATCACATGGTGATGCAGAGGCCACCAGACCTTCCCAGCTGTGTGTCAGTAACTGCCTGGCCTCCCCTTCTCTGCCAGCTGAGGTCCTTTGCTGTCCAGCCTAGCTTGGTGGGCTCACCTAGGGCCTTGAATTCTGTGCCTCTGCTCTTTGCTTAGCCTCCTTTGCCTCCTCTGATCTCTATCTCTGGTTCTTATACTTGTCTATTTCCTCAACCAATCTACTCTCCAAATGTCTGTAACTTTTCCAAATGGAAGAAAAAGAGAGGCGTATTTCTGTACTATTCCTTCCTCTGAGGTGGGGAGGAAGACTCCTTTTTTCTTCTCTCACGTATTTTCTGTGTGTGAGGACAGGCTTGCCATCTGTGTCGAGTTCACAGGAGCCAGTACATATTGGTCCATGGGAGTGTTTATGTTTGTGGATAGTCTGGGTGTCTGTGTCTTCGTGAATGTGAATTTCGAGGTGCATGGTGTGGGATGATGAGCTGGGCAATTTGAAAGTCTAAACCCAAATAAGGAGGGCAGGCAGAGCCCATCTTGCTCCCTGGGAGGCCCTCCTGGACACTGGAATAGAGGGACCCCTTTCCTGTTTCTGAGCCAAAGGCTGGCTGAGAGCAGTGCTGCCTTCTTTGATCACAAACAGTCTAGTTTTTCCAAAGCTGCTCAGAGGGCCAGCCCAGGGAAGCCCCTGGCAAAAGGGAGCAAGGGGCAGAGGCGGGGTCTGACATTTGACAGTGGCCTCTGGGCTGCAGAATGTGGAGAGCTCCTAGATGTGAGAAGGTGGGGGTAGATTGAGAGGAGAACTGCTTTCCGGGCCTGGTAGGGCTTCCCAGGATTGGGAAATGTTCTGGTCCTATGGGTCTGCTTCCCCTAGGGGCTGATCTCTCCCCACTTCCAGAAAGATGACAAGGAGCAAGCTGGGATCCCAGTCTAGAGCCAGCCTCATACTCTGACCTGGAGTAGGAGGGCCAGAGGGAGAGAAGCTGGAGAAGGAAAGACCCAGGACTCCTAGAGACTGTGGGAGGGGCCTGGCAGGGCCAGTATGTGACGAGCTGGGAATTTCCCTGGTGTCGCTGTCCTTTTTTTTCTCCTCTAGTGGTGTCCTAGAAACCAGAGAATAGCAGGCAGGTTAGAGACACAGGGGAAAGAGCTGGGAAGGAGAAAAAGAAGAGCTCGAGGCTGGAGAAAAAGCCAGCGGCCATGGCTAGAGGCCAACTCCTCAGACAGTTTTCAGTGAGTTCCAGGCAAAATGATCCCCAGCTGTAGGCCTGAGATCCCCTTCAGGAAAGGAAGATCCACACCCCCTGGTGCCCCAGACCATAATTACCATGCTCTGTATCACTGGGGCAATTTCTCTCTGTGTCTGCCACAAACTGGCACTGCTGTTGCCTTTACAGCCTTGCTTAGAAAACTAGGGTGCAGACCATGAGTGTCAGGGCTAGAATCAAAGCCCAGACCTCTGAACCCACCCCTTAATTCCTGTATCCTGGGAACAGGGCAAGTTGTGAATGTTTCGTTCCCCTTGAGGCGATGAATGAGGGCTGGAAAGATGGCTCAGTGGGCCGGGGCACTTTCTGCTAAGTCAGACAGCCTGAGTTTAGTCCCTGGGACTCATGTAGTAGGATAGAAAGGACTTGTACAAACAGTCCTCTGACCTCCACACATTTGCTATCGCATGTGCTTGGAGACACACACAGACACTTGTAATAAATAAAGAAGTGTTAAAGGTTCTGAATGAACACACATACACACACACACACACACACACACACACACAAAACTGTGGCCTTCATGGCCTGTGAAGGTAGATAGAATTAGGCTGAACGGTGCTGGGACTGCAGACTCAGTTCATTTAGTGACATTTTTTTCAGTTGTGTATGATTTGATGGGGGAGGGATATTTGTCTTGTTCTCACTGTTTTTGAGCAGAGTCTCATAGCGATAGCCCAGGCTGGCCTTACACTCTTGGTCCTCCTATCTCTGCCTCCATAAAGCTGGAGATTTGAGCAGTCACCATTTCCAGATGACATGCCATCTTTTCCTTTCTTTTCTTTTCTTTTCTTCTTTCTCTGTTTCTGGCTGGGTCTCTTGTATCCCAGGCTAGCCCCAGATTCCCCATGGAGTTGAGGATGACCTTGAGTTTCTGATTTCTCTAGGCTCCTCCTCTTGAGTGTGGGGATTACAAATGTGTAATCCCATTCAGTTCTCTGAGGTATAGGGATGGAATCCAGGCTCTCGAGTATGGTAGGCCGGGACTCTAGCCTCATCCCCATCACTTCTCGGCAATCACCGCCGGCACCCTTGAGTCCCGTTTCAGTCAGTGTCACATGTTCGACGTTCCTTATCTCAGTTAACTATCACCCAAATCTCTCTTTTTGATAAGCACACACCCAAGAGCAGAAAGTACCTAGACTCCACAGAAGGGTTTTGTATTCCGAGGTCCACTCAGGCTAAGGATCCAGGACTGTTTAACTACGCCAACCCCAGTCCCTCAGTTTCACACCCCCACCCCAAAAGGCTCCAAGTCTCCCAGTGTAAGAGAACAAGGCTCATACTTTGATTCAAACTTCTGTTTCCAGCCTGGGATTGAACCTTAGCTCAATAGGCAGAGTACTTGTTTACCACACACAAAGTTACGGGGTCCCCAGGAGAGTAAAAAGGAGATGTGGAGGTGCATCCCAGGACTCAGGAAAGGGAGTCACAGAAACTAGAAATTTAATGTCTTCCATCATCATGATTGTGAGGCCGACCTGGGCTACATAAGACCATGTCTCGAGAAAGTGCAGAAGGGGAGAATAAGGGGACAGCTCAGTCAGTAATGTGGAGGACTTGAATTCGATCCCTAGAGCCCATGTAGAAAAAAAGCTGAGTGTAATGACCCACACGTGTAATCCCAGCACTGAGGGAGATGAATGGATCCCCAAGGCCTGCTAGGCACCCAGCCTAATCTAATTGATGAGCCACAGGTAAGGGATCTTATCTCAAAGTACAAAGTGGAGGGCTGCTTAAGAATAAAACCAGATTGACCTCTGGCCTCCACACACCTGTGTGCCCCCCCCATACACGTGCATACTGGGGCACAAATACACATGCATGCACACACTTAACCATACACAAATATGCGTACACACACACACACACACACACACACACACACACACAGAGGCAAACAGGTGTGCTTCCCATCAATTGGGGTGTGGATGGGGGTGTGGATGGCACTGGTATCAGTATTAGCCTAAAGCTCAGGGTCATACCTGCCACACGTCGTAGTCTTGGTGTGGCCCTCCATGCGGCTTCAGCCTCGAAGCATGGTCATCTCTCTTCCCTCCTCTTCATATTTTGATTGCAAATTTTTCATCGCTTATTTTGAGCAGGACTGGGGGTTCGATTCTTCACAGACTAGATGGGAGATGAATCGTGTAAAACTGCATGTTCTCTCTCTGTGTGTGTCTTGTTGTTGATGTATGCTCATATGTGTGGGAGGTTACGCACATGCATGGAGACCAAAAGAGGACATCGTGTACCCTACTTTATCGAGATCTGCCTTGTTCCCTCGAGGCAAGGTCTCTTGCTGAACCTGGAGTTGGCCAGTCAGTTAAGCCACAGCCATCCTCCTGCCTGTCCTCTTCCCTCAACAGCAATAGGGTTTAGACATATAGAAAGCCACACCTTGGCTTTTTACATGAATGCTACATATTCACACCAGGTCCTCAGGCTCGTGCCGCAGAGGTTCCGGCTCCCTAGTCCTTCCCCCAGCCCCTTTGTGTTATCTTTCAATGCTTTTATGCCACAGCCTCCACTTCCTCCTTCTGTCACGTGATGGTGCATAGTCTTTTCAAGGTATGTTTTGTTGTTTTTTTGTTTTTTTTTTCCTAACTGTGCACTTGACGACTTTGGAGCCTCTCTGGTAGAGGCGGTGGAGGAGGGGTGGCAGAAAGGATGGGAAACTGTCTCCTTCAACACAAAGCAAAACAAAACACAGGCAGTGTGGTTCTCCTCCCAGGTGGGGCTTTTTGAGGGTGCTTGTTGACACTCCAGAGGAGCAAGAGGTTGCCACCTGCATGAGTCACCCATCTCCCAACTTGGAAACTCCCTTCCAGGCTACGGGATGATGGAGGATGCCGGGCTAGGGGCACCTGCCTCCTGCCAGCTCCCTGTCCCAAGCCTAGAGATGAAACCAAAGAAGACTCCATTGCTCAGTTTAGCAGTGAAATCTATCCATTTGTGTGACACACATCTGACTTCACTGTCATTTCTCAGATGCCTAATGTGTGCTGAGCTTCTGCCTTTATCTTATTAATCTTCACAAATACTGGAAGGGGAGGTACAACTCTCCTCATTCTTTTTCAGAAAAGAGCCTGGGGTTTAGAGGCCACAGGGTAGTTAAGTGACTGGGTTGGGTTTGGGGCCTGTGCTCAGGACAGAGTACAGCTTCTGTAAGGAACAAGAAAGGTGTGGGGGTGAAACTTGGTAGAGAACTCATCTGGTATGCTGGAGGCCCTGGGTTCTGTCTCCTGCACACTGAGCACGTCTGTCCTCTCAGCACATGGGAGGTAGGGTCAGAAGCATCAGGAGCTCAACATCAACCTACACAGCAAGTCTGAGGCCGGGGAAGGAGGGAGAGATCCATCTTGACCCTGTAGAGACAACATGCAGTATGGGTAGAAAGCCAACAGGACCTGGAACCAAGGCCCTGCATTCTGGTTTTGGTTGTGTCCACGTGCGTGGCCTTGAGCAATGCTGAGGCTCAAGGCATCTCTGACGGTACAGTGTTCTGGAGTGAAACCAAGACTTATAAGGGTAAGAAGGGTAATGACCTTGGATGGATGACTGAAACTGATAAGAAAGTTCTGGGTGTGATTGTGGAAACTTACCTTCTCCTCACTTGAGGTCTCACACAGGAGGATGCAGACGTCTTGACCAGCTTGGGCTACATCCTGAGACCCCCACCCACCTCAAGAGAATCATCCACATGCAAGAGTTAGTTTTGTTTTCTCTCTCTCTCTCTGGGATCCAGGGATTGACCTCAGGTCCTCCAGCTGGTCGGCAAGCACCTTTACCTAATTCTGACCAGTCTCACTGGCCCCGGGGTAATATTTTACTGGTGGTGGTGGTGGCGATGGTAGGTTGGAGTGAAGAGCTGCGACAAGATCGGGAAGCGAACGGTCCAGGAGAAGGTGAATTGGGAATCACGGGGAAAGAGGGGGAATTGATACATGGAACCAAGCACCCAGTTCTTCCTGCAGCCTGCCCTGGGGGTGACTGTGCAGCCTCTCTTGCTGTGCCTGGTTGGCCAGTCAGAGTTAAGGTGCACGCATACTTCTTTCCACAATGTGACCTAGAATGTTGTTTTGAATGCCTGCCAGCTCCTTTGAGGTAACTGAGACACGGGCGGGCAGGCGGGCGGCACAAATCCTGAAAGGAGGGTCCCTGGGAGGACATAGACTTAAGTAGATGCCTGTTTGTGTCCTAGTTAATAGGTCTTTCTTTATGTAAAATAAGTGCGTGTGTAAAGTAGTCCCCTAAATCTTAATCCCCAGACCCAAAGATGAAGAACTGTCAATACTTTCAACAGCTCCAGTGACAGGAAATATTTCAAACTTTCTCCTAAAAACATACTGTCTTCCCTGTTGAAAGAGCTCTTCTTTATTCCAAGGTCAAGACTTTCCACCTTTCAGAATCGTGTGTGTTCACATCTGTGGAGCCCAGAGGTCAATGTCAGGTGTCTTTCTCAATTGCTTTCCACCTCACTTTTTGAGCCAGGGTCAAACGCACGCTCACACGCGCGCGCGCGCGCGCACACACACACACACACACACACACACACACACGTGTCTATGTCACCTATGTATATGGCATCTGTGTGTGCATGTGTATATGTGTGTATGACATATATGCGTGCATGTGTGTGAGAACGTGTGTGCATAATTTCTTTCTGGTGAAGGTGGGGGTGGGGGTGGGGTCTCATATATCCGAGGCTGGCCTCGAACTGAGAATACTCCTGCCACAGCCTCTGGAGTACTGAGACAGCAGATCCTGCAGCCGGGAACTAGAACAGACCCGGCTCTTGCTTCGCCGCAGCTGATTAGTGCCCTCCCGCGATCCAAGTGGACAAGGACCGAGTTGGAGCTGGGAGGTCCGCACAGTGCCGGGAGGGCCCCTAGGTTTGAGTCCTAAACTGCTCCACCCAGAGGCGCCACTGAGGCTGTTTACATCTCAGACCCCGCCCCCGGCGCCCAACGCAAGGCGCCATTGGACAGATGGCCCGTCGGTCTCCGGGGACTTTCCCAGGGGCGTGGCGTGGGCTCGGCATTTCCTGGTACGGAGCGGAGCTTAGGTTCTTAGAGTCTGGCTGCGGGCCCCGAAGCTCTCGTCCTAGGGTGAGCGGCGCCGCCGGGGGGGGATGGGCGGGCGGGAGGAGACCGGAGCCCGTGCGGGGCGCGCGGACTGGTGGCTGGAGTCCCGGTGTAGTGAGGTGTCGGCATCGCCGGGCTTCGGGGACTCCCGGCCCGCGGAGCCAGCCGGGCGCGCATGCGCACCGTGTGCGACGCGCTCCTGGGACCGGCTTGCGGACCCCAGCAAGCAAAGTTTGGAGGAAAATTTCATCACCGTAGCCATGCTTTATTGGTCGATTTCCAGCTAGTCTTTTCTTGTTTGTTTCGAGACAAGGTCTTAATTGTGTAGCACTGTCTGGTCTGGAACTAGCTTTATAGAACAAATTGGTCTCGAACTCGCAGAGACTCTCCTGCTTTAGCCTCCCGAGGAGGATGGAGGATGAAAAGCTCGCAACCGTATGTTGATCCAGGCTTTTAGTGTGAAACTCACCCAACTGTACCATTCAGTCTGAGCATGACTGTTAATTTATACCTATTTTTGCATGTAAGGTTGTAGACAGACAGCTGGCCTGAAACCTTGCCACCTGCGGGTTCCTAGGATTGATCAGGTCCTCAGGCTCGGTGGCCAGCATCTTTATTGGCTATCTAACCAGCCCTTCTCCATGAATGTTACCTTATATCTTCACCTCACCAGTGAGGAAACCCAGGTAACTTGCAGATTGGGATCACACAACTACTGAGTTTTAAAGTCAAGATTTCCAAACAAGCCTTTGGGCTGCAAAGCCCCTTTATTGAGCTCCTTTTGCACATCGCTGGAGGCGTGTGTGCTCCCAGGTTCTGGTTGAGTCTGGAACAGTGAGACTCATACGGTGAGTTTCGGGGAATGATTTAGGAGCGATCGTTTTTTGTGCTTTGGGCTGGATTCAGCAGCCTTGCACTGTGAGACGTGTCTGTGCCTCTGCGTGAGATCACGTGTGTGGAAGTGGCTGTGCTGTGCATGTATTCATCTTGTGCCCGGCAGTGGGTGGGAATTTGGTGCTGTCAGTGAGGAACTGTTTTGGTAAGAGGGAGGGAGGGACTTTCGTGGGTGAAGCAAAAGTCTCCGCAGCGGCGGTCCCCACCCCCTTGCTGAAGAATGACCGTGTGGGAAACCGTGTGGTTCCTGATGCATCATTTGATTTCACAGTCAGTCAGAGTGGGATTTGATCAGCTCTTACTCATGCTACCAACAATGAGGGGTGTGGTAGAGGGGAATTCAGACTCATGAGTGGACAGTCAGGGGCCTCTTAGAATTGCTTTTTGGTCCTTGACAAAGGACATTATGTGAGGAGAGTGGAATACTCCAGCTAGCTAAGCAGGCTCAGTATCCCTTTGTACCTAGCAAATGGCCTGTGAAACTCACCCATAATGATAATTCTAGTAATGTTACACTTACAAATTTTTTAAACTTGTGGTTTTTACATTCAGGAAGTCATTTGTTTTAATTTTATTTATTTATTTATTTATTTTATTGGGACAGAGTCTCACAGTCCGGGCTGTGACCTCCTGGTCCTCCTACCTCTCCCTGTTGGGATTATAGGAGTGTTCTAATCATGTCTGGCTCTCATTTATTCTTTCTGACCTGATGCTAGTCTCAGGTTTCCGCTAGGCCCTCCGTTGTTTTTCTGTTTTGACGTTTGTTCGTTTGTACTTAAATGGGGGTGCGTGCATGGCAGGGCACCCGTGTGGAGGTCAGGGAACAGCTTTCAGGAGTTGGGTCTCTCCTTCTACTATATGGGTTTCCAGGCTTGAATTCCGTTTATCCCTCTTGGTGGCAAACACCTTTACTCACTGAGCCATGTGGACAATTCTGAACTGTGTTATTTTGCTTTATTTTGTAACAGTGTCTTCATGGCCCAGGCTGGCCTTGAATTCACTTTGTAGCAGAGGATGACCTTGAATCTCTGATTCTTCTGCATCTGTGTTTGCCTGCTGGGATCAGAGGCTTGCACTACTATGCCTGGCTTATGTGGTACTGGGGGTTGAACCCAGGGCTTCATTAGCGCTCGGGAAGCACTCCTCCAGCTGGGCCACACTCCTAGCCTCAAGGGCTCTTCTCTTTTTCCTCTGGCTTAGACTGTCATCATGCCAGTGTTGTGGGAAAATATTTAGGGTTGTGCTCTTTGTGGACACATTTAATCCTGTCCCTCTGAGAGCAACAGATGGGAGTGTTCTGCATATTTATATACATATGGTCAGGCTGTCCCCGCCACGTGGGTGTCCTGTGTGGGTACGGTATAGCTGGCGGTGGGTCCCTGTCCCTGGATGCCCATAGCAGCTCCCGTGGGGCCCCAGGAAGCCATGGGTCTGACTCATTCCTTCACCCCCAGTGCTGCTGTGCCTCTGGCCCGGATGTCCTGGCTGGGTCAGGCCGACCTGGTTTGAGTATGACGGTGCTCTAAAGGTTGTTTGTCTGCCTCCCTTCACTGGGTACCGGCTCCCTTCTGTGCCCAGTGTGATTTGGCAGACCTTGCTACCTGCTTTTTCCCAGCTCTGTGTGTGCTCAGCTCGTTCACATGCTGAGTCCACCTCACACCTGGCATCCCAGTGCCCGGAATGCAGTTCCCAGCCCTTCCCGTGTCTGCTTTTTTTCCTTATCAAGTCTCAGCTCAAATGTCACCTCCTCAGAGGGGGCCTTCCCTGCTCTTCGTATGCAAAGCACAGCCCCCTTTCGCTTTCTGACACGTTACTACTTTTCGCATTCGTTTATCATGATCTAAAGTAAGTCTATTTGTGAGTCGAGTATGCTAGTGCAGGCGTTTACTCCCTGTGCTCAGGAGGCAGAGGAGGGCAGAGCCCTCTGAGTCCAAGGCCACCTTGGTTTATATAGAGCGAGTTCTAGGATGGATCGCTGGGCGGGGGGGGGGGGGGTTCCCAGTGTCCCTCTGAGCTTTCAGCTGGGCAGTGTTCAGGCTGTACCTGTGTGTGAGAGCCTGGCTTTGTCTTCCAGGGCTCCTCCTGGCTGGCAGCACTTCCTGACAGCATCAGGAGCTAGGGGGCAGTGAATAAGGCTAGCCACCGTGGATGTGGCTAGAGTATGAAGGGACGCCTGATTGGTCTAGTGGGACTTCCAGAGGTAGGTGATGGTAAGGGTGGGCCCTGGTAAAGTACAGCGCAGGGCCTAGACCTCTTAGGGGGCTGAGTGGACGCAGCAGATATGGCGTGAGGTCATGGTTGGTTGGGGAGCTGCCAGCTAGACTAGGCAAGACCCCCAAAATAACCACCCGTCTGTGTTAGCTCCTGGTGCAGACCAGGTGGTTGCTGCACTCCTTACTTCTTCATCTAGCTCCAAGGCCGTGTCACTGCAGCGCGGTGGGGGATCTCTCTGCCGATTGGCTGAAGTTGTTGCCGAGGCTGTTGAAATCTCAGCCACAGGTGGCAAGTGACTCTACTTCCCAGGCGTCTGGGTCGGTCACCTCCAACCCTCTCCTGGCCTGTGTTCTCTGCAGAGTCTTCTCTGAATAACTTGTCCTTTGCTCTGTCCCAAATGTTGGGCCTAGGATGTGGCTCAGTTAGCGGAGCGTTTGCCCTACCGTGAGTGAAGCTTGGGTTCCAGTCCCAGGGCTGCATAAATCAGATGTGTTCGTGAACACCTATAACCCAAGCGCCAAGAAGGTAGTGGCAAGAGAACCAGAAGTTCAAGGTCATTCTTCACTAATGTTTTGAGTTCAAGGCCAGCCCCATCTCAAAAATCCAAATGAAATGAATTCTCCAAATGGTAAAAACTCAGTCTCAGGACCCTTCTTGTCCATTCATTGGATGGTCCTCATTGGCTCCAGCAGGACCAGGCCTTCCTGTGCCTCCCTGCTGATGTGTCTGGCTTGCCTCTCTGCTCCCTGCCTACCTTGACCCACAGTGGCGGAGTGTTGTCATGTCCCCCGCTGCAGGCAGGCCTCTAGCAGCCACGAGGCTGCTAAAGGAAATCTGTGTGCTTCCCATGACCTCCACAGGACAGTCACCCCAGTGACTGGAAAGGATGACTAAGGAGTGGCTGGCTCCTTTCTGTCAGCTGTCCCTTCAGGGCTGCCTTCCCTCACTGACCTTGTCCCCAGACTGTCCCCTGAGCCCTGGGCACTTTCTCTGCAGAGCACAAGGGTTGACAGACCAAGGCCTCCATCTTGGCAGGTGAGTGGGAGAGTGGGGTGGAGCTGGGGAGTACTGGCTCTGGGGAGTCTCCAAACCCAGAGTTGGCTTTTGTAGGGTAGTGGAGCCCCTGACTCAGGGGGCCTCAGTTTTGCCCCCACCCCATCTACACCTGTCCTGCTCTGGGTGCCTCAGCTCTGTCCTTCACCTGGCCAGCTTTGGCTCACCACCAGTCACTGTGTTTTTGAGACAGGCTTTCTCCCCGTGGCCTAGGACTCACCAGTTAGGCTAGACTGGCTGGCCAGTCAGTTCTGGGGATTTACCTATGTCTACCTTCTCAGCTCTAGGATCACAGACAGTGCCCCGAGGCTGGCCTTGCATTCATGCTGAGCTTGCAAGTGTGAGCCATCCTGCTTGGCTTATGGCTTTTTAAATTTTTTATTACATTTATTTATTGTGTGTCTGTTTAAAGGTCAGAGGACAACTTATAAAGGAGTTAGTTCACTCCTATCACATGGGCTCCTGAGATCAAATTCAGGTTATCAGTTCAAGAAACAAGCTCCTTTACCCAGCCAGCCATCACACACACACGCACACACCACCTTTAAATGTGTGTTTTGGGGCTCAAACTCAGGTTTCCATGCTCATGCGGGAAGCACTTTACTGACCGAGCCACTTCCCAGTCCTCTCTTGTGTTTCTCCCAGCTTTAATATGAATGTGTGCATCCCTGATCAGTGTGTTAACTGTGTTTTGTGTTATAAATGTGTTCTGAGCAGCCTCACTGTCCGATTCTACAACTTGCCTGTGAAAGAGAAGCATTCAAGTTTGCATCTGCAACCCCATTCCTTTTCACTGCTGTGCTGTATTTCCTGAGACATCTCCACAGCGCGTTGATTCCGTTTCCTTTTCATGGGCCATTTGCTGCCCTTTGAGATGAGCATTTGAGGCTCTCTTCCTGGTTGAGCCCTTCTCTCCCTAGCCTTTTCATTGCCACTGTGACTCCTGTTTATGTTTCACATTAAGGTTTACAGACTGCTCTGTGGTTCCTACTTGGCTCACATGTGGGAAGAAGGAAAAACAAAAACAAAAACAGGCCCAGGGAAGGCAGCAGAGCCAGGCCTGACTGTAGAATTCTCTTCCCACCATATTTGGTATAAGAATTCTCAAAACCTGCCATCTTGCTCTGAGATGGGGAGTTACAGGGTTGCATAAGCCAGCTGTGGCATTTGGGCGCTGAGAAACAGGCTGCTCTGTCTCTCTTGTTCAGCCCTCTAGTCTTAAGGTTGGCCTCTCAGCGGATGGTCGAGGCCACCCTGGCTCAGTGATGCCTCTTGTCAGTTCTGGGCTGTGGGGAGGAATGTGGGTATGAAGGACAGTGGGCATGGTAGATAGGCTGCCAATCGTCCCTTTGGCACCCGCTGGTGACAGAGCACTGGGACTGTGATGTCCTACTGTGATTAGGCCCCGCTTTGATCCTTGAAGACTAAGGCCCTGCCCTCTGGACTTGGCTCTCTGGGAACAGAGCAGGGATAGTGCTGGGTGTGGGCGCACCCAAGGCTCTTTCTTGTGCTTGTTCCTGGCCTGGGGTTCATACCTGCAATATGGATTTTCTCTTCCTTTTTTTGGACTCTGTAGGTCCCTGCACTTGAGAGGTGGAGGCCGAAGGGTCAGGGGTTCAGGGTCATCCTTGGCTACATAACAAATAAGAGGCCAGACTGGGCCACATGAGACTGTCTCAAAGAGAAAAAAAAAAAAAAGATGGATGAGCCCAGCCTAAGGTGAAAGTTGTACCCTCCACTCCCCACCAACCATGTAAGAGCCTAGATTTCCCCTACAGAGAGTTAAGGAAGGGCCTCAGAAGACAGCAGCCCTCAGCTGGGGCCTTATCTAAGGTTGTCAGGCAGCAATAGTTTGGCATATATCCTTCCAACCTATTTTTTTTGTGTGTGCATATTTAGGGTCTGTGTCCTGAAAATATTATCCTGTCACACACAGTCTGCACTTAGCTTTTTATATTATGGGCATTTTTCTGTGTCTTCACAAAGCAATGTACCTCATGGTTTATGGTGCTATATAGTGTTTCACAGACTGACTGTACCTTAGTTTTTTTAGCTAGTGTTCTTTTGAAGGCCACTCAGGATATTTTTACCACCATAAAGCATGTAATAGGCCACTTGCCATCCAGCCCCTGTGTAGGCTGGTGCAGAAATCTCTAGAAGCCTCGATAGAGTTTCATTGTGTAGGTTATGCTCTACTGGATAAGGGAAATAGCCCCCTAGTTTGCTTGATTCTCAGCTTGGCCTGTGGACACACAGGCTGGTGACAACATTGATAAAGGACACAGGCATCCTGATATAACTTTAAGGAGGACAGGCTGCACAGTCTTGGAGGTTTGGGCACTGCTCCGTAGCCAGTTATGATTGCCTTGGGCCTGTGGTAAGACAGCACAGCATGGTGGGAGCACATGCCGAGGGGTGGAAAGCAAGAGGCATCCACCTCCTCAGCCATGAAGCAGAAAGAAAGGGGAGACTGAGGCACCCTGGGACCAAGCTTTGTAACATGTAGGGCTTTGGGGGACATTCACTATCCAACTATAGCAGATACTTTTCTATAGATGACCCAACTGTGAGAGACACGTGTGGGTGCCAGGGCTCTGTCAACAGATACACAGTACCTGGAAGGGCGGAAGCAAAAAAGTTCCTGTGTGTCTGTTCACGAGGGAACGCCTGAGCCCAGTCCCAGGGCCTGCTGCAGCTAGGATAGGGCAGGCGGTTGGACAACGCCAGGAACAAGACCTGGTCAGCCACAAGGCAAGCCTTGTGATTCCAGACTTTACAGGCTGGCACGAGAGGAGTGAGATCTTGTTCCTCACCCTTGGGACCCGGGACGTAAGGGCCATCAGAAGTAGAATGGGAACAGTGCAGGCACCATTGTGCCAAGTGGCCAAATTCAGTCTCGCAGACCCGTGTCCTCTGCTGCCTTGCAGCCCGAGATGACTGCAGGCCAGGGCGGACAGAGATGAAAGCCAGTGCCTGGGCTCTTCTCTGTAGGGTTCCACCTCCTGCCTCCCTGGCCACTGGAAGCTGGATTGTTTGTTGTACCACAACAAGCTGTGTGTCCTCAGGCAGATGACTTAACCCCTCTGAGTCTGCTCCTGCATGCTCTCTAGGCAGGGGGATCAGCCTCCTTGCTGGAAAGCAGGGATCAGCACACTTAGCTCTGGGTGAGGGGCTCTGTGTAACGGTTCAGCCAGAGCTTGGCACATGGTGGTGCTGAACTAGCTATTTCCTTTCCTTACCTCATCCTCCTGAGCACTCCTTGTGTATGTCATTTTTACCCAGCTGAATCCCAACTCAGGTGTCAGGCAGGTGCTGTGGGACATGTGTCGTGGGGACAGTAGGGACTCCTGTAGTGTATATAGCACAGGAGAGGCATTAGGGTCCGGGGGGGGGGTGCTAAACTTGAGGGACACAGTCCCCACATTTGGCTGGAGCCCAGCATGTTTTATAGTAGCTGGGCCTGCAAACAGCCGTCAGCCAAAGGCCTTTGCTTCTCTGAATAAGGTCGTGGCCAGAGTCTGTAATTCATCAGACTAGAGGATAGAGTTGTAGGCATGCAATAGTCCTATTACTTTCAGAAAGGTGAGCTATGGCAGGTGCGATCCTGAACTCTTAGAACTAGAAAGTGTCTTAATGAATGTCCAGTCCAGCCAAGCGTGGTGGCGTATGCCTGTGATCCACGATAGAGAAGTGTAGGCAGGAGAATCAAGTATCCGAAGTTGTCCTTGGCTGCACGTGGCTGTACAGCAAGACTCGGAGAGCACAGGGAGGTCAATGAGTTTGAAACTAGCTACATAGTAAGATCCTGTCTCAACAACTTAACAGCTGGGGATATATCCAAGCAGCAGAGTGCTTGCAGCATAGCGTGTGGGTTTTAGCCTCAGCACCACGGTACATAAAGAAATAGCAGAGATCTGGGAGGAAAGCACAATGAAGTGCTTGATCCATAAACATGAAAGGGACTGAGTTAGATTCCTAGAACTCACATTAAACAAACAAAGCCAGGAATGGTGGCGCATGCCTTTAATCCCAGTACTCAGGAGGCAGAGGCAGGTGGATCTCCGTGAGTTCAAAGGGCAGCGTGGTCTACAAAGTGAGTCCAGGACAGCCAAGGCTATACAGAGAAACCCTGTCTCGAAACAAACAAACAACAACAAAAAAGATCAGCATGATGGGTCATACCTGTATTCCTAGTGCTTTGGAGGAGGAAACAGGCAGTTCCCTGAGTATTCTTGGCCACTCAGCCTAGCCAAATCATTGAACCTGCAGATCCCAGTGAGAGAGACCTTGCCTCAAAAAAAGAAGATAGACAGCTCCTGAAGAGTGACACAGAAAGTTGACCTTGATGCATGCACACACACCAGCACCCACACTCACACACACCGGTGCACACACAAACAACAAATAAAAATAAAAGCCAACCAAGGATGGAGTATGAGGGTCTTAGGTCAGCTGTGCATAGTGGAGGGATCCCCGTGCCCTTTTGCTGACTACCTACAGTGGACCACATGTTGAACTACCTGCCTACACTAGAATACCTGTATTATATATTGTATATTTCATTGTGAAGCGTGTGTTTTCTTGTTGAGTAAACCATGTTTAGGAAATAAAGTCTGAAGTGAGAATCCTTCACCACTATGCACAGATGCACCATTTAATGTCTTCACCTTAGCCTGAGTAGGTTTTTATATACCTCTTTTGCAGATGAGCAGATGAGGCTCAGAGTGGTTGTGTGACTGGCCCAGGATCTCATAGCTGCAGGGTGCACAGAGGTGGGTCTGGGGCAAGTGAGGCCCCAGGGCACAATCTGACCGTGCCAGTGCATGGCCTGTGTGTCTCACCTTTCCTGGTTCTGGGCAGAGCCTTCTTGATTTTAAGGCTGTACATCTCTGTTCCCTGGCCTGCTCTAACACTTGAGGCTTGGGTCCCTTCCATCCTTTGGCCATTAGGACAGCATCCACCTTTATTTAGTCGGGCAGCTTCTGTATGTCTCATTCAGGCTCCCTCTCCTTGCAGAAGAGAACAGGAGCCCAAGTCATATAACAGAGGAGGGACAGGCAGCCTCTGTTCTAGCCACACCCATTGGCATATCACAGCTCTGCCTCTGCTAGGGACATAGACCTTTGCCACCATGATATAATATGCTGGGGCCATTTCCTTGGTGCCAGGAGACCTTATCTGTCTCCAGAGCTGTATGGCATAGCTGTCCCCTGACACAGCCAGAAACCAAAGGCCTTAGTGGGGCTTAGGTCCCCAAGCTGGGCTTGGTGATCTTGCCTCTCAACAATGCCTTTTCCCGAGGGCTTTTGGGACATTCAAGTGAAAGAACATTGCCTGAGACTTAGTACTTTATAAATGCTAGTGGCTATGAAAATTAGCATGGCTTTGGGGGGTCAGGAAGCTCTTCCCTTTGGTCCAGTAACCCCTCCTCCCTGGTGCCTGCTCCCACCTCCTAAGCCATTAGAAAGTAGCTGTGGCAAGGCAGCCTCAGACAGTCAGGGACAGAATATGAGCTTAATGTGGTTCTGATCCTTCCAGCTCTCTCTCCCTTAAATGGGTCAGGGATGGGGGTCCACTCTCCTGCCTCAACCACCCTCCTGCCCATGTACGCCCCTAGCTGCTCTCCAACCACAGTGCATTCAGAGTCAGAGTGTCACTTCATCTCCATGTTCTGTGCTTATTGGTTGACCTGTGACCCTGGGTCCTCTTCTGTCCTCAAACCAGGCCTCTCTAGTTCCATCACGTAGCCCCAGATCCATCTAGTCCAGGGAGGGTCAGGGGGAGCACCTTTATCCCCGCAGCCCAGGGCTTGCTTAGAAGGCCTGAGCTGGCTGCCTCTTTATCAGTGTCTGTCTGTTTTGAGTAAGGTGTTGCTGTTTCCCTGCAGGAAGGTCCCTTGCTGAATGGTGGGCTTCTGTATAAATGGCTACTACAGCCTCCTACTGGGCCCTGGTGAATGGAGAGTCTGTATTCCCACAAGGCCTTGTATGGCCTTGGCCTCCTTGTTCCAGACCCTGCTTGGGCCCAGAGGGAGATTTACAAGAAGGCAGGACCTGTTCTTCCTGTCTGTCCCCTGCTCTGGCCTCGGAGACTATACCATCCTCTCTTGGTCAGTTTCTCAGTCTCGGGCAGTGCCCTGCCAGTGTCTCCTGCCTCCGGGGTGAGATTGGCTTTGTTGTCTCAGGAGAACTCTTCTGGTGCTAGTCCTTGGCGTCTCCTGATCCTCACCAGCAGTGGTCTTGCTGGAAATGTGTTGGCCACTGGGCCAGAGCTTGTCTGGAAACAACTCACCAATTTCCTCCTGGCATCTCTCAGGCCACTCTTTTCTGAGTCTACTACCCTGCAGGGAGCTTGGCCCCTGCCCTAGCTCTGTTTTCCACGAGGCCATGGTGGGGTCATTGCTCTGTCTACTCTGGTCATGTTTCCTGTGAACCCCTTGCTTGTCAGTCCCTGCATACCAGTCTGCCACCTGGCCTTGCCTGGGTGTCTCTGGGAAACAGTGACAGTGATTCTAGAATTATGGGGCTGGCACCTTGCCACCAGGTACAACGATGGTAGTCTGACTGGGTGTTTTAAACATGGCCTCTTGAGAGGTGGGGTAAGTCCCTTCTGGCTCTGGGCCTTGAAATGGTATATTGGACCTCTGTGCTCCCTGCTTCCCTGGAGCTTCCACCTATTGAGAAAACCACATAGAAAGTCACCAAACTGTCCCCTAACGTTGACTCTGAGTCTAGCGTGGACCCTAGGGAGTGGGGCTGGGAGCCAGGCCACCTGCAGTTAGCAGACACTCAGGGTGGCTGTAGCCTCAGTTTTCCCATCTGTGAACCCTGCTCCTCCCTTTGGGATGTCCCTCCTTGCTGTGCTGGTGACCGGAAAAGAGATAGGTAAAGCCTGTTTCTGCCCCAGAAGGTGTTAGGCTAATGGACAGATGCTGGCTCCATCCACGTGCAGTCACATGGTCACAAGCATAGAAGGCCAGCTGGAGGTCTGAGCACCCAGCTGTTTGCTAGTCCTGCCTGCTGCTCCACCCACACTGTCTTCTTTTGCTCAAGGGTACATCAGTGTTTGCCGCTCTGCAGTACGTGCTGACCTTTCAAGTTAAAAAAAAAAAAAAAAAAGTCCCTCCTAACCAACGATGTGGGTGTGTCGGCAGCTGTCCTTTGGCTCCCAGGGCCCAGCGGGGTGTGGGTGCCTCTTGCAGTGAGTGTTCAGCTGGTGTTTGTAAGCCTTGGAGTGGGGATGGGGTGCCTGTTACAGCTTTGTTTTCCCTTCTGGCCCAACACTCTTGGTGAGGCCGATGGCTTTGGGGCTCTGGATGTGGCTGTGTTGGTGGTGGTGGTGGTGTGCAGGGCCTTGGGTTCCATCCCCAGCGTGAGACTAATGGTTCTACACTGAAGGGAACAGTTAGAACAGGAGTTTTTTAACATATGGATATCAGCCTCTTTTGGGTGGAGTCGAGTGACCCTTTCACATGGGTCACATACCAGATATCCTGGGTAACATATTAACGTTATGATTCATAACAGTAACAAAATTACAGTTATAAAGTAACAATGAAAATAATTTTATGGGTGGGGGTGGGGTTTCACCACATGAGGAGCTGTATTAGAGGGTCACAGCATTCAGGAAGGTTGAACCACTGAACAAGAGGCTGTTTGGTGGCCTGTGGCTACCCTATGAATGGGCTTGAACTCTGCCAGTCTGGCCTGTGTTAAAGAGCTTTGGGTTCGCACTGTGTGCATCTAGCCAAGGTAAGAGCTGTGACCCAGCACCTGGATTAGACCAGCCCTTCTAATCCCAGAAGTTGTTGAATGAATGAATGAATGAATGAATGAATGAATGAATGAATGAATGAATGCATGAATGAATGAATGTGTGAATGAATGAAGGCTACTTTACTAGGGCCTGGGACCAGAAGCCTGCAGTACTTGTAGGGTAGTTTCAAATGAAATAAAACAGATAAACAACAGCTTACGGAAGAGATGTACTTGCTACATGGTGGTTTGATGGGAAATTCTTCCGCTTAGAACCAGATGGGAAAGAGCAATCCTGACCTGCAACCCAAGGAGGAAGTTGACAGTGTTAGAACTTAGCCAGGGTCTCCTCCTTAACCTAGAGATCATTGACTGAGTTTAAGGCTTTTATTACCCTCCTGGCAAGAACGAGTGGCTCCTCCAGCCCCGCAGCCAGTTTGTGACCAAGCCATTTACTCAAGTGCTGTGTGTTTTGGGTGTTCACCTCACTACGGATACTGCGGTGGGTATTGTGAAGGGTGAAGCAAGTAAGAGCTCAGGCCTCTCCTGACTCTTTCCCAGATTCTCTCTCGCACCCAAAACTTCACTTTACTGTACTTGCAAATGAGCCACAGTGCAGTGCACTTGCTAAAAGAAATGGATGCGCTCACAGAAGCAAAGCATCGAAGGAGGTGACGGCTGTGCTATAAGTACTATGGTCAGACCAGCCTGATGTGAGCTGTTGTGTTCCGGGTCATGGGGACTGCTTTTTGGAGCCTTGGTAGACTAGAGCATCATCCCCAGAAAAGGTGACCTAAGGGCCTGGCCAGCCCTCTGATGTCTGCCGTTGTCCCTACAGCCAGGTGGCCATCACAGCAGGGTTTGAACTGCCCTCATGGAAGGGAGAGGACCCTACCGGATCTACGACCCAGGGGGCAGCACGCCTCAGGGAGAGGCATCCGAAGCTTTTGAACGCCTAGTGGAGGAGAATACCCGGCTGAAGGGAAAAATACAAGGGATAAAGATGTTAGGTAAAGCAGACCGTGACCCTCCCCCTGTCGGCCCTCTCCCCGCAGCCTGCAATGCCAGCTCCCTCACAAAGGCTGGCAGGTGCCTCTGCCTATCATGCTGCTGTCCCTGGGACCCAGTGTTGGCTCCTGGCATCTGTGTGCACTTCTGTAGCCTGGTGATGGCATTCCCAGCCCTGACTTTGCCCATCCCAAAGGGTATCTTTGAGGGGCCAAGAAGAAAGCATGCATGGAGAGAGGAGTGGAAGGCCCAGTATGTAGATTTGGAACCAGAATGGTCTCCCGTTGGAGAAGTGAAGTGTGTGAGATGAGGAGAGCCGGGGTACCAGGGCAGCCCCAGAACCCAGGGCTTGGATGCCAGGCCAGGAGCAGAGCTGGCCCAGAGCTCAGTGCCTGTTCTTCCAGCTTCCGCTCCTATCCCCGTTGTCCAGCCCGACCCTCCCTCCCTCCTTGCCCACCCCTGACCGCTGCACTGCATGTTCCTCCTTCGTGCCAGGCCGTCACTGACTTCCCTCCTCACTGTCTTCACACTGTGTCTGGAGGTCACTTTCTTTGTGTCCAAACTTGCTGTGGAGGGCCTAGCACCCTGGCTTTCCAAGTATTTTTTCCCTGCTTGGCAGAACCCACTTGGGATGGTGGGGGACAGCAGCCGGAGTTCGTTTCCTTTCCCCAACTGCAGAAGGGAAACCGGCTTAGAATGCAGCCAGTCCCTTGAGAACTCCTCACTTGCTGCAGGAGCCAGCGAAGGGGCTGACCAGATGTGGAGGGAGAGGTGGGCAGGAAGAGAAGGCCAGAGGTGGAAGGCTTCCTTAAGCTCCTCTGCCAGACTCTTCTTACACTGGCCTGTTTCGGGTGGGGGCCAACACAGGCTTGGACTTACAGCCCACACAGCCACTGTGGGAAGGAAGTCAGACCTCAGCCCGGTTTGGGGCCCGGGATGGAGAGAACCATGCACTGGTTTGGGTAAATCCATGTACTTCTCCACCTTGTCTCTAGGGGAGCGTCTAGAGGAGTCTCAGATGGAAGCGTCCAGGCTCCGGCAGAAGGCAGAGGAGCTGGTCAAGGACAGTGAGCTGCCTCCACCACCACCTGCCCCCTCCTTGGGCTCCTTTGATCACCTGGCTGAGCTCACAGGTACCGAAAGAATCCAGAAACCCTGCCTTTTTCTGAATCCAGACTGCCCAGGCCCCAAGCAGCACAGGGCAGACCCCTTCTCACACAGACCATTTTCCCTGTGCTCATCTTTTGGCTACAGCACCCGTAGGAGCTCAGATCTGTAAGGGACCTCAGAAGACTGGTGACTCAGCACTCCTGGTGCCCCGACAGGCATTAGTGATCCACCACACTGGTCCATGACCGCTAAGACTTGGCCTTAGGGCTTTATTGAATGCTTATTGAATGTACAGCTGCTCTGTGGCAGGCTTGATCCACCCCTCCCCCCTCCAGGCATGGGAATCAGAAGTTCTCTGTTCCCTTCCCCCACTCTGTTTCAGATCAGGAAGGCTGAGGCCCAGAGAGGACTCTGGTCCTTGCCCGTTAACCTTCAGCAGTGCCATCTGCTAAAGCAGAGGGTGACATTGACTTTGGGTTGGTCTCCAATGTGTCTTGAGTCCAGGACAAAGTCTGGGACCAAGAGAAGATCTCCCACACCAGACTTGAGCACTTCCTGCTGCTGCTCCTCAGATCTCAGCCCAGGCCCCTGTGGTACCTTCCTTTCCAAGGGTGATGAGACTTGCTGGACAGATGAGAAAGGTGGAAGTGTCAGAGCCTGTGACACTGTTGTCAGAGGGGTATTCCAGTCCTCCCTGGCCCAGTCAGCTGTTAGTCCTCAGTGTCTGACTGGGGCTAGGTTCACTCCCAGGGCTGTGAGGAGATAGTCATGGGGCTTCTGTGGCAGTGGCCTCCTATACTAGGAAGCTGCTGCGTTTGAGTCCAGGTTTTACAGTTGCTGACAGAGTGATGGCCAAATTGGTGACTTTGCCAAACCCTGGCTTCCTGTCTTTATGAGAAGACCATAAGGAATGGGGCTGTGGCTCAGTGGGTACAAGGCCCACCTAGCGTGTGTGAAGCCCTGGGTTCCATCTTCAGCTGCTCCGAATAAACTGCATGGCGGCACACACCTGTAATCCTGTAGGTGGGAGTTGGGGGCAGGAAGATAAGGAAGTCCAGTGTCATCCTCAGCTGCATACTGAGTTTGGGGCTAGCCCGAGCTCTGGGAAATCAAGTTTGAGGTTAACCTAAGCCTCTCAAAAACCAAAAGAAAGCACTTGTCTAATTAAAAATTCCTTCTATATCCCTGAGGCAGGTCTAGGGGAGCAGGGGAGCCATGGCCACCTTGGAATTTTCTTAGTAAGGTATGGGAAGAGGCTCTCTCTACCCAGGCTCTGTCCCTACTGTGCAGGCCAGTCATTTCACCTAGCTTCTTGTCTTAAAGAGTCAGCCTCCGTTTTCTCTGACTCGAGAGAGCTCAGTCAGAGGGCTTCCAACAAGTGTTCTTCCTGTGGGCTGGGTTCGGGCTTCTTCCCTTGTGGGTTTCTTTAGCCAGCCTTGATTTTCCAGGACAGGACACACAGGTCCAGGTACATCCTGGTACCACCACTACCACCACCACCACAGAAAACTCCATGGAGAAGCCTGCGCTAGCCTCCAAGCCTCCATCCAATGTAAGTAGCATTTGGACTTGTGGTTACCTGCACTTTTTCCCACCACCTATCAGTCTGGAGTGCTGGGCGGGGCAGCTGGCTGTTTTAAGATGGACGTCGTGGTTAACATGACTAGGAAGGTCCTCATCTAGCAAGGAATTTCTCTCATTTACTGAGGTGTATAATGTCACGTGCTCACCAACAGGGCACACTGCCAAGAGGCTCAGAAACCACCTCCTGCAGGTTCAGTGGAGAAGTTTAGCTTGCTGTGGTAAGGCCAACCCCTCAAGGGACCCATCAGATGGTGAGGAGAAAAGGGCCTTTTCCAATGTCCTGTATGGAACTCGGAGAGTGTAGGTTTGGAGAGGGCTTCTCTAGTAGGGCTGAGACCACAGATGGGGTCATGGTGGTGGTGACTAGGTGGCCAGCTGGACTGGTTTCTCCCATCCGTCCTACCCCCATCTCAGGACAGGAAAAGCTAAATAGTCTGTGCAGGTCCAGAGAGTTTGGAGGTTTAGGGGGAGTATACCCCAGTGTGTACTTGTGAGAACAGAGAGGATATCACCTGTCCTGTTGTATTGCTCTCTGCTTTATCCCAATAAATCTCTTTAGTGAACTCATTTTTCAGATAAGCCGGCTGGCCAGCAAGCCCTTCTTTGTCCACTCCAGTACTGGGGATGCAAGTTACAGGTGGTCAGCCATGCTTTTTACAGGGGTGCTAAGAAATCCAAACTTAGGTCCTCCTGCTGGCATAGCAGATGCTCTGCCCACTGAGCCATCTTCTCAGCCCCGGTCAGGTTTAAGAGGAATCTTACAGGTTCAGATGGACTTGGGCCCATCAGCTGGTTGAACAGCCAGTGCAGTCTGCTTCGAACATTTAGTGGTATGGACAAATACCAAATCCGCCGGCCACCACCTTGGTTTGGTGTGCGTTGTGGGCCCATCCTTGGTATCCTCAGATCAGTCCTCTCCAGGGGCCTCTGGGACTGGTTGGTTTGGCCTGCTGCCACCCAGGGCTGAGCTCGAGACACCTGAGCCCAGGACAGAACAATGCAGCTTGGTTGTTTTGGCAGGATCTACCGGCTTGTGCCAAGTCCCGGCTTTTGTTCACTGACTCTGTGAACCTGGGTTTCCTCATCTGTCCTAAGAGTATATGAACCTCTCAGCCACTCCATGAGTAGCTTTGGAGAATAAAATTCATGAGAACATTTTAAAATGCAGAATCCTTGGGCCAGTGAGATGGCTTGGTAGGGAGAGGTGCTTGCTGTCAAGCCTGAACTCAGAAACGTGAGTTCTAGCCCCAGAACCCACGTGGTAGAAGCAACTCTCAAAACCTGTTCTCTGACCTCCACACATGTACTGTGGCACACACGCACACACTCACACACACAAGTGAACAAATAGGTAACCAGTAAATAATAGTGGTTTTCAAGGTCAGCCCACCCCGCAGCCCCGAGTCACAGAGAAGGTAATGGCCATGGAGGGGTATGACTTCAGATCACAAGGAGGGTGATGGCAGTTGTGTGGCTCCCGGGTGACCTCATGTGAATGGTGTGTGACTGGTTGCCTCTGAGAACTCTGCCCTGTGTGTCCTTCTGTCCCCTCACTGCTCTTCCTTGGGGGTAGGAGGCCTTTCTCTCGGGCAGCCCCTAACTGCCTTCTATACAGGGCGCCTCTTCTGACTTTGAAGTGGTTACCACTGAGGAGCAGAATCCGCCACCTGAAACTGGCAGCCACCCTAGGAACATGATGGTGAGCAGACAGGCAACCCCCCTGAGCGTACCCTCTGCTTTCCTCTCTCTGTTACCTGCCCTTCCGTGACAGGCCCTAGGGCCACCCAGATCCCTTGGGTCCCCTGGAGTTACATGGGGGACACGGAGGGGCTAGAGCATGGGGTACTTCTCGCTCTCATATGCAAATCCCCCACTGGTGACTTCCCCAACTTGGGGCACACAGGCACCCCACTGTTGTGAAAGCCTGGGCCTCTTGCCAGCCCCACTGGCCCCTTGGCCAATCATTTCTGTATCTGCTATGATGACTCAGCCTTTTGGGTCTCCAGGCTCCAAGCCTGAGGATATGGAAAGGCTCCTCCTGGTGCTTATGGTGGGGTTGGGGGTGGGGGAGTAATTTACCCTTTTGTGCAGGTCCTTGACTCCTCCCAGGAGCGGGAGGGTTGGAGATTAAACTTTCTGTTCATGTGTGGGGTGCACGCATTCCTCCTGCTTTAGAGGGCCTCCTTAGATCCCCATTCCTACCTTGCAGTGCTTGGTCCCAGCCATGTGGTCCTTCTGTTCTTTCTTAAAATGCCAAACTTCCTGGAAAGCTATTTTGAAAGACCTGCAAGATTCATCAGAGACCTTAAATTCCTACCATTTCCTCATCCCTCCCTTTCTCCGCATTCTTTGGTGGTTTTTCAAGACAGGGTTTCTCTGTTTTAGCCCTGGCTGTTCACCTTATAGACCAGGATGGCCTCGAACTCACAGAGATCCACTTGCCTCTGCCTCCCAAGTGCTGGGATTACAGGCGTGCACCACTACTGCCTGGCCCTTCGCATGTCTGCTTTATTTGTTTTGTTTTTTGAGACAAGGTCTGACGCTGTAGCCCAGAACTCAGGGTAAGCCTCTTGCCTCATCTCCTAAGTCCTTGCAGTGACAGGCGTGCCCCACTGTAGACTGTAGTTCTTTTTCAATTGCTGTGCCAGCGCTGTGCAATCTCACCTTCACTGATGCTGCAGTCTCTGTGGCCTCCAGTCATGAAGGTTTGGATGGCTGGTACTCTCTTGTTCACCCACAAACAGCTCCCAACCCGCCTCATGCCAGCATTTAGCCTTTAGTGCTGAGAGAAGCATCTTGTCAGGCGATGCTGAGTGTGAGATAGGACCTCAGTGTTTTGTCTCCTGGGCCTTAATGACTCTCCACCTGTTTCACCTGTTCTGTCCCTGAGGACTCTGAGACTCTCTGACTGTGGAGGCAAGGTTTTCTCATTTAGAAAGGTTTCAGCATTCGGCCATTGGCCATCAACTTACCTGTTGAGTTAAAAGTCCCTATGTAGTCAGTGTGCCTCCTCTGTGCCAAGACAGGAGTACAGCAGCTCGTGCAGGAAGCTTGTGGGCTAGGTGGAGAAACCTGAGGGATTTGAAGCCCTTCATGAGCCTTCAGAGAGCAGCCTTGACCACCCTAGTCCTTTGTGGGAAGAGATGGTGGGGAAGGGATGCAGAATTGGGAGAGTGGTGCCAACAAGGCTGAGCACCCAGTCACCACAGAGCTTAGTAGCAGGTTACAGAGCCCTGGAGGGCAGTCAGAAAACCCCAGGTGTTGGCTGCCTCTGCTATGTCCTGACTGGGCTGCTCTGAACAAATTCTGTCAGTGTGTCAGATTCTCCTCACTGTCCCAACCTAAGCCCTGGGGTCCCTAAGGTCCCTGGGGCTCTGCTCTGATTCTCTGAAGTGGTAGGGGTTTCCTAGGTGATTCCCTGATAGGGGAGGCGTCTGCTGGGTGGTTCTCTGAAGTTGTTTGTTGTTGTGTGTGTGTGTGGATGGGGCTGAAGTGTGTGAACATTTGGGGTGATGATCAGGATATATGGGATGTGGTCCGGAGAACCTTGGGGTCAGGCATAGGAGCTTGGGCAGGAAGACGGTTGGGAGGCCTAACGCCTGGCCATGAGCCAGGGTTGATGCCTTGAGAAGGAAAAGTCCCGCTGAGACTCAGTAGGGATGTTCTACTGCCCAAGCTGCTGACTCTTAAAGTCCTCCACTAGGTTGGGTTTTTTTTTGTAGTATTAGAGCTGTGATTCTTAGAAACAGGTGGTGTTTGGTTCCCTCCCAGGCAGAACCCCCTGTGGAGCCTCCCAGAGCTCAGGAAGCAGGGTGTGGACAGCTAGGGACACCTCTCTGCCCTCACTCCTGTCGGCTTTGCTGTGCAGTGAAGGAGGGAAGTGATGCACACTGCTGAGGGGATGCCCAGCCTGGGGGAGGGTGAACCATCTGCCCTCTGGTGCTCAGTAGGACTCAAATCGTAGGAGGAAGATGGCCTTGGTGCTGTTAGGCCAGCCAGTGGCCTGGAAGTCCTAGGTCCTGCCCTGTGAGTCAGCCCCAGATAGGGAACCTGTGTAACTGGAAATTTTCCCTGGGCTGAGCAGAGGCCATGGGGGAAACTGAGTCATGAGGAATGGGGAAGCAGTGGGAGAATTGGCTGGCATTGCCTGCTTAGGCTTGGTGAAGATCATCTCGTTGCTCTCTCAGGAGCTGGGGCCCCCACTCCCAGAGGATGGCAATCTGATGCTTCACCTGCAGCGCCTGGAGACCACCCTGAGCGTATGTGCGGAGGAGCCGGACCACAGCCAGCTTTTCACCCACCTCGGCCGCATGGCCCTCGAGTTCAACAGGTTGGCCTCCAAGGTGCATAAAAATGAGCAACGCACATCCATCCTGCAGGTGAGGCAGGCCAGCACGCCCCCACCCCCCAAGCTGTTTGTGGGGTACAGGGGTTAACAATGTGGACTTCGGAGTGATGGATTCCAGGCCTACTTGGGGCTTCTTGTTCACAGTGGTGACTACAGTAAGGAAGCTGTGGGAAGGTGTGTAGAAAAAGAAGGAAGTGAGGAAACAGGAGGTGGGTGGCCCTTGCCTTTGAGGGGTGTGGCCTGCAAGCAGGGTATGGCCAGCTTTGTTCTTGTTTGTTTCTTTTGGAGTTGGTTTGGGTTGGGTTGGGATTTTGTTGAGATAGGGTCTCACCAGCTGGCCTGGAATTGACTCTGTAGACTGGGCCTTGAACTCATAGAGATCTACCTGCCTCTGCCTGTGCCTCCTGAGCACACCCCTGTTGCCTGCTTTGCTGTCTCTGCAGCTCTTTGTAAGTTATGCCCCCTCAGTAGGAGCCATTAATACAACCCCTTCCTAGATAGGCAAACAGCCTTCAAAAAACAGCTTTTTTTTTTTTTTAACCCCAAGGTCAACCAGCTGGTAAATGGTGGGCTAATATTAGAACCTCAATTCTTATTTTGTTTTCTTTCTTCCTTCCTTTCATTCTTCTTTCTTTCTTTTTCCTTCCTTTCATTCTTCCTTTCTTCATTTCTTTCTTTTTTTGAGCCAATCTCACTTTTAGCCCAGGCTGGTCTCAGACTCACAGCATCTTCCTGCCTCAGTCTCCTAAGGGCTGGGATTCCAGACATGAGGTACCACACCCAGCTTTAATTTGTCATTTTTTAAAGTCATACCCTCAGCCACCCTCCCTACCTGCTGCCTTTCTCAAATCCCTCTCAGAACTCTCCCTGTGCTGGGGAGACAGTTGATTCCTTTGCTCGGCCAGGTCAGGCTTTGGAGTTCTGTTGCCCTTGGTTCTTCGTTGCTGTATGGCTTAGACAAGTCGCTAATCTTCCTGACCGCTCGGGAGTTGAACTAGCAGTGTCTCCCTCCTGGGACACTGCATCAGAGGAGGCTCTTGTGCAATCGAGAACCCAGTGCTAGGAGACAGGTCAGCCGTCAGCCTTGTTTGATGGGGCCCATCCACAGCAAAGCTCAGAGGGCTTTGCACTTAATTTTGGTCCACTTGCAGTGAAGTGCTGACCACTGCAAAGATGGTGAGCCTGAGGCTGCTGGAGGGCCTGCTCAGGATTTGAGCACCCCTTCTACTTCTGGTAGACTCTCCTTCTGTGCCAGTCATGGTCTACAGTCGCAGCTGTGCCAGTAGACCTTGATGAAAGGAGCGAATCCACCCTGTGCAACCTTGAGTAGGTGAGTTCTACACTGTTTATATGGCAAGGAACACACAGGATATCCTCTCTGGAAACTGGAGAAGCAATAGAAATGTTTAGTTGAGGCCCTCCATGGCCAGGCTGGGGGAGGGGACCTCTTTGAGAGGACACCAAGATTTTGGGGTTTCCGAGCTGAGCCCTGAGGAAGAAAACCTGACTAGATATCTGGGCTGAGATCACTCTGGGCATCAACTTCTGCCATACAAATGGGAATGTGTCCTGGCTCCCTAATGTCCACCAGCCTCTTAAGTTCACTCTCTTTTTTTATCCCTTTCCTGGCTCTCATAGTACGCAACAGTTCTGTTTGTTGTGTTGGGTAGTTAATTTGCTTAGTTTGCCTCCCTGCTGAGTGCTGTCTTCACAGAGGGAGTGTGCCTACCATGATGCCCCAGCGCCTGGCACTTTGTGCACAATTGGTTAAAGAATGAGTGAGCAAGCCAGGCATGGAGGCTCCCATCCATAATGCCACGTAGGGCTCCAAGAACAGCCCTTTGACCTGGAATGACAGTGTAACGAGTGAAGTGCCACTGTGGCCTTCCCTTAGGGACAGGAGCAGGACATTCTGTTCCCTGGAGTCCCTGCTCAGCGTCCCCGCAGCTCTCTGTTTCTCAGCCTCTGGGTGGAGGAAGCTGGATTCGGTTCCTCATTCTCTGATTTGTTTCTTGGTTCATTCAACAAACACTGCAGGCTCATACCTATAGTCCCACACTTGGGACTGAGGCAAGAAGATTGCTGGGCGTATAGTGAGGTATATAGTGAGTTTCAGACCTGACTGGGTTACACGTAAAACCTCACCTGAAAAAGAAAAAAAAAAAATTTTTTTTTTTAAATAAAAAATGTTTTAAATAAAAAAATAATTTTTTTTTTTTTAGATCAAAGGAGATGCGAGGCAGCTAGGACTGCCATGGAGGAACAGTCTAGGCAAGGGTAGCCGTGAAAGGAAGAGGAGGGAATTATCTCTGGGACAAGGACCCCAGCACTCATTCTCCATCAGGCATCCTCATTACTGGCTCCCATGGAAGAGAAGCCTGGATGGATGGGCCTGGTGGCCTGGCTTCCATCTGTCCTGCCAGTCAAAGGGATAGAGTGTCTGGTCCTGCCTGGGCTGGCTGCAGCCCCAGCCCCCTTGTGTCAGCATGCCTTGGGACGAGCCCATCCTAACCCTCGCCTGTATCTGCTCATCTACCCCACAGACCTTGTGTGAGCAGCTGCGCCAGGAGAATGAGGCCCTGAAGGCCAAGCTGGACAAGGGCCTGGAACAGCGGGATCAGGCTGCTGAGAGGCTACGGTAAGTCCAGGGTACCCTGAGACTGGGCCAGGACTAGGGCAGGAGAAAAAACATAAAGCATTGGTCCCTGAGATGAGGCCACACCTCAGAGCTCTGTTCTGAAGGCAGATCTCCCACACTCTTTGCACTTTGTTTATCTTGGGGGGTGGGAGCAGAATAGATAGCATTAAGAGCTGCTCTCCTCCCCCGGGGACAACTGCTAATATTTGTGTAGGCTCAGGACTCTCCTGCCCCCTGGTGGTTAACATTCTCTGCTCACTTTTCCTGGGCTCTTTGGAAGTCCCTCTCTGGACTCAAGCCTGTGGGAAGGCATACAAATTTACCCCAGCCTCTCTGTCCTTGGCAAGACTGAGTTGGGGTGTCTTAAGTGAGCAGTAGGTTCTGCTTGTCACCAGGGATCTCTGTGACCACAAAGTAAGGAGGCCTGGGGAAACAGAAATGTGTGATTGCTGGATCTCAAAGGGCCTTTGCCATCAGATCATGCAGGCTAACCACCATTGTGTGATGGAAGTTGGGCCCAGAGAGAGAGACAAGGGATTCTTAAGGGTCTCATCACAAGGACCTAGGCATTCATCAGAGTAGTGACAGTTCCTGCTCACTGTGGTCCTGGTAACAGAGAGTTGGATAACAGAGCCCTAGATAACAGGGTTCTGGGTAATAGGGTACAGGGTTGCCTTTAGACAATAGAGTCAGGACTTGTCACTCTGTGTTTCCTGTTGATCAGTATGGCCACAGGGCCATTTTGCATCATTGTGTCTTAATGTACTTTTGGATGGCCCAGTGGTTGAGGCTTTAGAGCCATATGCCATTATTCATGGAGGACATGGATCGTGTCAAGGACAAGGATGCCCAGGCTGAAGGAAAGGCTCTTGGTTGAGAAGGCAAGAATTCAAGCCCTTGCTGAAAGGGCTAGGAGAAAAGCCATTTGACTCTGTGGTGTTTCTGTAATTAAATGGAAGCTGAGGGAATGTGTCCATATTGTAAACATCCTGAGTCCCCAGCACTACCTACGTCATGGACTTTGGATTTTGCTCTCATTTAGTTATATTTCTGCTTGATTGTTTGCAACAGTCCCTCTTTATAGCCCAGAGAACTTGATGTTTAGCTCAGGCTGCCTCAGGCTCCATAGTTCTGCTTCTGCCTCCCAAATGTTGCGGTTACAGGCGTGAGCACCCACATCCAACTTTGCTTGGAAACTGTTCCTACTACAAATTATAAAGGCGGCCTCTCCTGGAGCGACACCTGTGTGCAACAGCAGATAACCCTGCAAGCACATGCAGTAGAGTTGAGTCACTGACAGGTGTGAGGATGGTTGTGCCAACACTGGCTCCGAGCCAGGAGCCTATTGTTTCTGTAGTAAAGAGGGAGTGTGGCACAGAGATGCCAGTGAGTGCTCGGGACTTCCTAGCAGCACACAGGTCCTTCCTGCTTCAGCTGAGCCAGGACACTCAACTCTAACCAGAAGGGCAGAGCTTTCTTACGAGAACAACATAGACCTGAAGGTGCCATGTACGTTGACAGCCTACACATGCGGAAACTGCAGTTAAGGATTCTCATGATGTGTGTATACGCGCTGGGTAGCTCACAGATGCCCTTCTGGTCTCGTCGCACTCCCCAGGACACTGCTACAGTGCCCATGACAGTACGTCCTTGGCTTCGCAGGCTTCTTATCCCAGGGCTGACATTGTGACTTCTCCACTTGTCCCTTATCCAGGGAGGAAAACATGGAGCTCAAGAAACTGTTGATGAACAGCAGCTGCAAAGAGGGCCTCTGTGGGCAGCCCAGCTCCCCCAAAACAGAGGGTGCTGGCAAGAAGGGCATGGCCGAACAGCAGCAGGTGCGTGGCAGGAAGTTCTCCTAGTATCCCAGGCTTCTCAGACCCAGGATCTGCTCCGATCCTCAGTGAGAGTGAGCTTATCTCCTCCCACACACAGTTCCAGCTGCAGAAGGGTCTAGTTGATAGACCATGTTTCCTGTGCAGTGTCTGCCTCTTCGATATGACCACATCTTGGTTTTTCTGCCTTCACCCCGCGTGGAGTGTCCCATTCCCTGAGACACATGCTCAGAATTATTGGCAGTCACGTGGTTCTGTGGACTCCACTGGCTGCTTCTCTTACTTGCTGGCTCAGACTGTCCAACTGCTGCTCTTGGAAGCTGGGGTTCAGTGTTTGACTCATTATAGGTTCTAACACCTTGATGCATTTTGTGTTGTGATGGTGACTCCCAAGAGTCAGTTTAGCATCTCAAGGCATTATGTGGCAGAACGGAGGTGTCACAGCAGGGGGATCTATGGGGATTGTGTTAATCTTGTGAGACTGCAACTTGGAGCCTCTGCATGGAGAGGAAGACTGTGATCTGGGGATGCCACAGCACTGGCCCTCACCTCCCACCTCCAGACCCAGGCTTGCCACACAGCGAAGTTCCAGATGTGCCTTGCTTCATTTTCAGCACCCCCAGTCTCCTCTCACCCAGTCTTTAACAGAACATACTTTTCCCCCCTCTTCCCCTCAAGTGAATTGTAGTCAGTTGCAGCATAAGCCCTAATGCCAGCTTTATTCTATGTAATGCAGTAATTAACCTCTGTCACTCTCTCCCCATCACTGCATAGTAATATACTTTACCTGGGACTTGCAAAGCCGTGAGCTCATTTGAGCTCTTCTGCCGGAAAGGCTGTCTCTTCCACGTGCAACCCCAGCAGGAGTCCTTCACCTCTCAAGCAGATGTGGGGGTGGCCAGCTAAACAACAAAGCCTTCTCACCTCTGCCTCTGTGGCCCCGTTTTATTTTTTTATTATTTTTTAAGCATGGCCTTACTGTATAGCCATGGTTGATCTGGAACTCACGATGTAGATCCGGCTGGCCTCCCGCTCACAGAGATCCTTCTGCCTTTGCTGGGATTAAAAATACATGCCACCTTACCTAGCCTTTAGCTGTTGCTTTTAACAGTGGGCTTCCTGGGACAGGCATCTTCGCTCTTTTTCAGAGGCTACCCTATCAGATAACACCTTTTCCTCTCCAGGTGCCATGGTGTGCTTTTAGGAAATAGCCTGTAGGGGGCACTAGAGGCCCATGAGCTCTGCTTCCAGCCTCTGCCCAGTCTATGGTAGGGAATAGAAAATGTGAGAGTACAGACAGCATGACTACTGGACAGATTGAACTCAAGAGGTAGACTCTGACAGGACCCTTGCAGACCAGCTTCTGTGTCTTGATCATGCACTAGGGCCTTGGTGACAGTCACTGCCTTTGCACTCCCAGCCTTCTTCTGTGGTTGTCCCCGCAACACTGGTAGTTGTTTACTTCCCAAACATTTTATTTTGAGGTAATAGTGTTGAGTTCTGTTCCCATACTCCTTTCCTCTGGCTTCCTTGGCCAGCTTACGGACCTACCAACTACCTCACCAGCCGTCTTACGTAACTTAACTCTGGTTCAGTTACCAAAGTAGGAATTAACATTGGTGCTGCAACACTATCCGGATTCCACGCATCTTCCATTCCTGTTCTTTCTTTGCTCCAGAACTGAATCTAGGATCCCAAATGGCATTCAGTTGTCACAGCTCCTTAGTCTTCTCATGTTGGTGACATTGCTCAGCTGTCCTTGTTTTTATGACTTTGGTGCTTTTGAGTCAGCCAGTTGTTTTGCAGAATGGGTTTGGGTTTCAATTATACTGTGGTTGCAGAATTTGGAAAGAATCTCAGAACTGGCATGCCACGTGCACACGTCTGCACAGTGCTGGGCTCTTAGCACATGCATCTGGACTAGTGTATCTGCCAACCTCCTTACATTTGTTTATTTTGTGTTAGGGTTGCATGTATGGAGGTCAGAGGACAGAAAGTTCTCTCCTTCCACCATGTAGGTTCTGGAGATTGAACTCAGCTCATCAGGCTTAGTGACAGTCAAGTTCACTCACTAAGCCATCTCATTGGCTCCTAATAACTCTTAAAAACACAGCAGTCACACTCTCCAGGTGAGGGGGTTTGGAGTTGTTGTGGGGTTGCCTGGCAGTGCCCCAGAGCTAGAGCTGATGTGGGGAAGATGGCTCTGGACAGAGCTGGGGAAGGGATGGTGAGGCTGGCAGCCATGGAAAGGGGAAAGTTCCTCATGGGCTTCCAGGAAGAGGAGGTCATGGCTGTGACACTTCAGGTGGCTGCTGGGTGAAGGGAGCAGGGAGATTGGAGAAGGGGGCTGCGGTCCAAGAAGGGCAGCAGTCTGGGGAGTGAAGTTTTATCCGAGACTCTGGTGAAGTCTCTCTTTGTTTCTTCTCAGGCCAGTGTGATGGCAGATAAAGTCCCCGAGATGGGGGTGGTATTGGGCGCATCTGAGAAGAAGGTGAAGATGCTGGAACAGCAACGCATGGAGGTAGGTGGCTGCACAGGGTAGTCAGTGAGCACCAGAGGGATGAAGGCCCTACCTGGCTCCCTGGTTCCCACTGATTCCAGGTCATCTTGGAGAGTTATTGAGGAAACCATTGGACCATCTACCCATGGGAGATGTCTCAGTCCTCTCTCGATCGACCAGACAGATCACTGAATTGTTTGGGGAGCTTTGGGAGCTGGAAAGATGGCTCAGTAGTAATAGTGCATGCTGCTTTTTCAGAGGACCCTGGGTTCAGTTCCCAGGATTCTTGTGGTAGGCTCACAACTGCCTGTACTCCAGCTCCTGAGATCTACCTCCTGTTCTGGCCTCCAGGAGTGCCCCCACACACGTGCACAAACCTGCACACGTGTGTGCACATAACTCAAAAGGGGAGCGTAGGAAGGTTTAGGTAAACGGGATAGCGGGGTAAAGCTGTGGCAGGTCAGGCCAGTATCAGCATTGGAGACAGGGCTGCGGTGTCGGGAGTCCATCAGTGAAGGAAACACATCAGCAAAGGGGAAAGTTCCCCATGGGCTTCCAGAAGGAGGAGGTCATGGCTGTGACACTTACTCTGGTAGCTGCTGGGTGGGAGAAACAGGGAGATGGAGTGTGCCTATGCCCTTGGTAGCAGCACTCTGTGTCTCACGAGCCCCTCCCCATCTCCAGCCCAGGGCAGTAGCCTGTCCTTGTCCCTCCTCTCTAGGCTCCTTCTCAAACCTCTTCTAACCTCTTCTTTGCTGCCTAACCTCTTTCTTCCCTCCCTAACCTCTTCTTTGCTGCCTCTCTTCCTTCACACACATCTGAAAGCTTGCTGACACACATAGTCTAGATGTATTTTACTCGTATCTCAGAACTGAAGAATGCCCATTATAAAATAAATCAAGGATCTCCCTAGAGATAGCTGCAGCTGACATCAGCTCGCTGCATTCCCTTGGGGTTATTTTTGTTTTAGCTTTTTGTGATAATAGGAACTGAAGTTGGGACCTCACGGAGTTGCCTCTGCTCACCTTGAATTCACCTTGAATGCACCTCAAAGTCCTCTTTCTTCAGCCTTCTAAGTAGCTAATGTACAAACCCTGTATTCAGGGTTTTTGTTTTTGTTTTGTTTTGTTTTAATGCAGAAAAATAAAATGACACATACTACTTTTCAAATTAATTTTTTCTTTTAAAATTATCTCAGCATATCTGTTCAGATCTACAGCATAAGCCAGTTCCTTTTTGTTTTTTTTAGTACTTTTGTCATTGGTAGTATGTCTGAAATCGAAGTATCTTCTCCCATCATCCCTCATTTTATTTACTTAATGATATGGAGCTGATTGGGTAATTGCTCTGTCAAGAGTATGCCTTATAATTAGCATTATCTTAAAGCTGAGAGAATGTATTAAGTGTCTTATTTTCCTAATGGCTGTGCATTATCTGTGTATGATGTGATTTAACCCATGTCCTACGCTAAGCTGACCTTTGGACACACATACACGGAAGGAGAGTTTCATTTTATTTTAGTTTTGGTTTTGGTTTGAGACAGGGTCCCCAATGTAGCCTTGGCTGTTCTAGAACTCGCTGTATAAATAGGGTAGCCTGTGTAAATAGGGTAGCCTCGAACTCACAGAGATCCTCCTGAGTGCTGGGATAAGGGTGTGGCCACCATGTCTGGCTGATTAGTTTTTAAGGATGTTTGCACACTTGGCTAAAGTGTTTTTCTCTTCTTATACCAAGGATTGAACCGAGGGCCTTGTGCAGGCTTGGCAAGTGCTCTCCTGTAGAGACACACCTCAGCCCTTGGTTTTAATATTTCCACTGGTTAAACTTTTCAGAGTGGAATAATTTGTGTTAAAGACAGTGAAAACCTGAGGTTGTCACACCTTTTTCAGATTGCCCTCTGAAGAATCGTGTTTGCGTCTCACAGTTTCCAGGCCTCAGTGTTCCCTATTGCTTTCCTAGCAAGGGTGAAATGCACCTGGGGTAAAGGTGGGGCAGCAGGGAGCTCTTGACCAGTGGGAGATTGAGGCAATGCCTAGATATTGAGCTGCACGTGCTCTGGGCACCTGGGAAGCTGGGCCATGAGGTGGGTATCTGGTAGTCCTTCCGTGTATTTCTAACCGCAGTACCTGCCTGCCCACAGCTGCTGGAAGTGAACAAGCAGTGGGACCAGCATTTCCGGTCCATGAAGCAGCAGTATGAGCAGAAGGTGGAGTTCCTGGGAGATGAGCCGAGCATGGCTCGAGGAGGAGGGCTGAGGTGGGCATGGTGGCAGGACAGCTGGTGCGTGCTGCCCTCCCACCCTCACACGCCCTCTCTGCCTTCCCCCAGATCACAGAGCTTCGCCAGAAGCTGGTGGACCTGCAGAAACAGGTGACTGAGCTGGAGGCCGAGCGCGAGCAGAAGCAGCGTGACTTTGACCGGAAGCTCCTCCTGGCCAAATCCAAGATCGAGATGGAAGAGGCAAGTGTGATCAGGCCACAAGTCTCTGAGGTTCCAGGCTCCCTCTCAGAGTTCCTGGGCTCAGTGAGCCAGGGTCGCAGTCAAGCGCTTTGTGTCCTCTGGCGTTTATCCTCGTAAAATTGAGAAGGTGGAATAACTGTTGCTCCCCCCCCCCCCCTTTTTTTTTTTTTTTTTGCTTGCATTTTGCAAAGCTTTTTGATCAATTAAAAAAAAAATTTTTTTTTTCAAGACAGAGTTTCTCTGTGTAGCCTTGGCTGGCCTTGAACTCACAGTGATCCGCTTCCCTCTGCTTCCCCCAGGGCTGGGATTACAGGCATGCACCATCATTCCTGGCTGAAATATATATATATATATATATATATATATATTTAATTTACTTTTGTTTTGTTTAGTTTTGCCTGCATTTATGCCCCTGTACCCCGTGTGTGCCGAGTGCATGCAGAAGCCAGAAAAGGGCATCAGATCTCTTGGAACTGCAGTTATAGATGGTTGTGAGCCCACCATGTGGGTCCTAGAAATCAAACCCTGTGTCCTCTAAAAGAGTAGCCAGAGCCCTGAGCCCTTAGCCACTGAGCCACTTCTCCAGCCCCTGATCAGTTAAAATCTTAAATCCTAAGAACTATAGAAAAAAGTATGTGATATACAAACATACAGATGGAGCGTGGTAGGCTCACACCTGCAATCCCAGTACTCAGGAAGCTGAGACAGGAGGATAGAAAGTTACAGCCCAGCCTGACCTATGCAGCAAGGCTGGAGCTAGCAGTTAGTTGGTAAAGGCCCTGGGTTCAATCCCTTGTGCTACATAAACCAGGCATGGGAGTATGCAGAGGGAAGTGCAGAAGTTCAGGGCCATCCTTGAATGCATAGTGAGTTTGAGGCCATCCTGGGCTATATGAGACTGTCAAAATAAAATATAAAAAGGCCTTGTATCCTAAAACAGAAAGGCCTTGATGGGGCGAGGTGCTGTTCAGAGTTCAGAGTAGTATGGGGCCTAAAATAGAGGGAATTCATTTATCCAGTCATCCCAGCCCCTCCAGGCACTGTGCTAGAAAGAATCAGGGGAAACCAGTCTGCTCTACCCTGTCTGGAGAAGAGATGCTGAGTGACCAGTTAGAGGCTCATAAGTAAAAGTGTGTTAAGTTCTACAACAAAGAAGGGGACTGATCAGAGACTGAGCGGAAGGGACCTGATCTTGGCTGTGCTATGGAGCAGTATTCTATAAAGAAATGGCCTCTGCTCTGTCTCCCATGACTGGTGCCAGTGATGGCCCTCCAGAGTCCTGAAGCAACTGACAGAAGAAAGGCCACCTGGCTCCTAGACCCTTAGGGATAAGGGTGATGGTCTTTCCTGTCATGAAGCTACGTTTGGGCTGCTTTGCCTAGCTTTAAAGCGGATATTTTCAACACGGATTGCATTTCAGAGGCCCTTCCATCAGCATGTGACAGCCAGGCCTTATTCCAGCGTAGCCTCTGTCTGTGACTACCCCCTCCCTTAGAGGACTGGATAGCAGAGACACTGTACTTTCTTCTGAGCACACTAGCATGGCACTCACAGCCAGATACCTTGGCTTTGTGGTCTCCTTTGCTCACTCAGGTCTACAAGGGAAGCCAATCCCTGGAACCTGACAGTTCTGTCCTGTCCACTGGAGGAGGGCAGGACCCTCCCAGGTTAAGCCTGGCATTGCAGATGGGAACTCTGTGGTCGAGAGCAGTCTTTGTCCGACAGTCTTAAGCAGGAGCCATATGTCCTGGCCTAGGCTGCACTGAGTCCCCTCTGACTAGAGGCCACTCACCTTCTGATGTGTAGACTGTTGACTGAGGGCCATGCAGGAAGGATGAGCACTGACCTGCCTCAGTCTGTCCCCTGATCCACATATGGATGAGCTAAATCCTTTCCTGGAATACTTCCCCACCCCTTCCCCAGACTCTGGTCTTCAGAACCGTAACATCAGTTAAAAATTTTTTTCTAGATTTATTTTATGTGTATTGAGTATTTTGCTTTCGTGTGTATATGTGCACCTCATGTGTGCCTGGTCCCATGGAGGCCAGAAGACGGCATCAGATGCCGTGGAACTAGAGTTCCAGATGTTTGTGAGCCACCTTGTGAGTGCTAAGAACTGAACTCAAGTCCTTTCAAGAGCAACAAGTCTTGTAACCACTTGAACCATCTCTAGCTCCTAGACCTTTTTTCAAAACATACGTTTGCTGACAATACAGGTTTTTTATAGATGTGCCTGCTCCTAGTGCTGTACTGCCATCCACTGGTTAAATATTTGTTTGTTTGTTTTTGTTTTTATTTTGGAGGCAGGAGTCTTGCTATGTGGCCTAGGCTGGCCTGGAGCTCACTATGTAGACCAGGCTGGGCTCAAACTCAGAGAACCACTCCAGACTGTGAGGATTAAAGGTGTGTGCCACCACTCTCGGCCCAACCATTGTTTTAAACTCTTGCCTAGCTAGGAGTCACAGTGTAGGCCTACAATCCCAGTTTCTTGGAAGGCGGAGACAGGAAGATCACCAAAGCTTAGAGCCTCCCAAGCTATGGATTGAGTTCAAGCTTGCCTAGGCAATTTAGTAAGACCTTATCTTAAAATAGAAAAATAACAAAAATGAGGGCTGCGTGGTTGGGGCCATAGCTCAGTGACACGACAGTTCCCTGGCATACATGAAACTCAGCCCGTGGAAAAGTAAATAATCCATTTCCTGTCCTGGTAAATAGCGTTTGGTACTTTTACCACTGCAGCTCAGTTTGATTCCCAGTCAGAGAAGAATATTTGGGCCAGCAAGATGGCTCAGTGGATAAAGTACTTGCTGCCGAGCCTAACAGTCTGAGTTTGATCCTGGGACCCACGTGGTAGAAGGAGAGAACCGACTCTCACAAGTTGTCCTCTGACCTCCACACATGCATGCCCACACACATGCATAAGTAAAAGAGAATGTAAAAAGCAGAGAAACTCTTCCTTTGACATAAATGGAATGGAAATGGGGACCTTGAATTCTGCCCCAGCTTTCTATGTGCTCTGCAGGAAGTCACCACACACACATTTGTTTCTCACTGAGCAGAGGGGGTCGGTGCCCCTTCATCATTCCAGCTGTGGCTGTGTGGTGCAGAAGCCTGCAAGCTTCCACCCCTCAGCTGTAGTGACCTTTCACGTTGTACGCGTCCCTGGAGGGCCTCCTCCTGTCCCACTTACATCTTTGAGCATGTTCTCTTCTACACTCACATGCTGAGGTCCTTACAAGACTGTGGTATTCTTCATTTTGTGAATCTGGTGGAGATGGGGACTTCTCTCCTGAGAGGATTTCACAGACAATGTTTACACCCAGTTTTGGGACTCACAGCTCTCATGAGGTCCCCTGTGACTTGTTAAGGTCCCATCAGCCCTAGTATTTAGGAAGCTTATTTAAGAGGGCCTGTGTGAGGCCCAGGGTCTCTGCCAGTTGGTGAGAGAGATGAGGGCCTTCCACTCTGCCAGGCATCTCTTCCTTGAGCAACACATACAGACTCTCAAAGATGCCAGCCTCTTGCAGACAAGCACTGTGAGGTGGTTGCTGGGAGGGAGGGAGAGCCAGGGCATGGGTCAGTTAGTCCTGGCCTCCTGCAGAGTCCATGTTTACCAAGCCTGCACTCTCCTCTGCAGACTGACAAGGAACAGCTGACATCGGAGGCCAAGGAGCTGCGCCAGAAGGTCAAATACCTGCAGGATCAGCTGAGCCCACTCACCCGGCAACGAGAATACCAGGAAAAGGAGATCCAGCGGCTCAATAAGGTGGGTACTAGGACTCCTCCCCAAATGGGGGAAGGCTGCAGCTCAAGATGAGCTCAGCTGCAGGGCCCACCCTTCTGCTGGCACTCCCAAATCAGAGATGTGACCCTTGGTCAGAGGGCAAGAGGCACAATTCCTGTCTTCCCTGCCCCCACACACCCTGAGTGACCCAGCCCCATTCTTGTGGATTCACTCCTGCCTCCCATGTGGCCCTTTGTACATTCGGCCTCCTCCGAGGGCCTTCTGGCCTACTCAAGTTTGCATGTCATATGCTCAGCAAAGCCGTCCCTGGATCTTTTTTTATCTTTATTTGGTGGCACCATTCTGTGGTCCTAGGGTAGCAGCAGCTTTTTCTCACTCTTGCTAACAGGCTGTCCTGTGTATGCCATACACACAACACACAAACACACACACACACACACATTTCTTGAAGGCAGTGTAAGATTCCTGTCACTGAAAGTCCCTGATGTCTAGGGGCTAAAGTCCAGGTGGTAATGAATAGCTAGCCCTGAGATGGTCAGAGCTGTAAATTATCAAATTATCATGTGACTTGGGTTGGTGGAAAGCAGTGAAGGGAACCTCGGAAGATGGGAGCATTCTGTAGACAAGAAGGAAAATAGTGAGAGGGCATAGGTCCTTTTTTTTTTTTTTTTTTTTCAGACAGGGTTTTTCTGTGTAGCCCTAACTGTCCTTGAACTTGCTCTGTGTCTGCCAGCCTCTGCCTCCTCTTGAGTGCTGGGATTAAAGGCGTGTGCCACCACCACCCAACTGCCCCTCCCCCCAGCTTTGGCCGTGACTGGTCTACAGGGTTGCCTGGTAAAATAAACTAAGTAGAAACTGCAGTCCAGGCTCATGTGACTAGAGACAAGATGGATTGCTGAAGCTTAGAATCCTGCAGGAGCTGTGAGAGATGCAGCTCCTCTCAGAGAGCTAAGCTTTCAAGGTCTAGGGTGTGAATTGTTGAGCTAGGTCTGTTTAGAAGTCTTTGTACGTGGAGATCTCAGGTTAGCATGCAGGTTTAAGAGCACATGCTGGGTCGGGATCGTCATGCTCACTCATTAGCTGTTCGACCTCAGCAGTCTCCGTCAGAGTTCCAGTTGCTGTGATACATCACCATGACCAAAAGCAACTGGGAGAGGAAAGGGTTTATTTCACTGAATAACTGTCATGTCCCTCAGTCCATCCCTGAGGGAAGTCAAGGCAGGAATCCGGAGGCAGGAGCTGAAGTAGGAGCCATGGAAGAATAGTCCTTACAGACTTGCTCCTCACTCAGCCTGCTTTATTATATACTCCAGGACTACCAGCCCAGGGTGCCACTACCCACGGTGAGATGGACCTTCCCATATCAATCACCAAGCAAGAAATTGCTTCGAAGGCTTGCTTATCGGCCAGTGTGGTTGGGGCATTTTCTCAGTTGAGGTGTCATCTTCTCAAATGACTTTGGCTCATGTCGAGTTGACCCAAAAAAAAAAAAAAAAAAAAAAAACCAAACAAAAAAACACAAAACCCGGGACACTCAGCCAAGTTGCAGTTGGTCCCTGGGCTTCGATTTTCAAACGTGTAAAGCAGGGATGAGGTCCTAGCCTTTATCCTACAGCATGATGAAGAGGCTTCGGTCAATGCCGTGGCCCATGTACAGCGGTGATGAGTAGGTATGGTTGAGGACCACTGCTGCTGGGGTTAACAGTTACATTCATGGTACTGTAAGAAAGAGCCCTCCATGGGCTGTTTTCAGATGGCCTGACCTCCAGGGATGCCTCCTGCTGATCCTGTCTCTTCTCTGACCCCAGGCCCTGGAGGAGGCCCTCAGCATCCAGGCCTCTCCGTCATCTCCACCTCCAGCTTTTGGGAGCCCAGAAGGGGTTGGGGTCCACCTGAGGAAGCAGGAGCTGGTGACGCAGAATGAGCTGCTGAAACAACAGGTGAGGGCCCGAGAGCTGGGGGCCAGCCAGACAGCCAGACAGCATTGCACATGCTGGTTCTGCTCTCCATTCTCTATGGGCCTGGTCAGTTTCTACTTTTCATTTTAAGCCCATGATCCCTTTGTTCAAATGATGTCCTGTCTAAAAGTTCTGAGTGTGAGCTAGAGGAACACAGAATTATCCTGGCAACGTTGGATTTGGGTCTCGAGGTGCCCTACTCCAATCTCCAGTGCTCCCAGCTCTTCCCCAACATACCAGTGAGAAGCATGGAATCCAAATAGAATAGTGCAGCCTCTAGCAGCGTGACCCCCTCTCCCCCCCTCATCCCCACCAGGTGAAGATCTTTGAGGAGGACTTCCAGAGGGAACGGAGTGACCGTGAACGCATGAACGAAGAGAAGGAGGAGCTAAAGAAGCAAGTGGAGAAGCTGCAGGCCCAGGTCACCCTGACGAATGCCCAGGTGAGAGCACCACCCTGGGCCTTATGGGTCAGAGAGTCCTGGGGACTTCCTGGACTCTGTCCAGCTCTGTCTGTCTGCCAGCCCTTTGTCCTCTGAACTTTGTACAGTGTCAAGGTCTAACTCGATAAGGTGTTCTAGCTCTGACTCATCATCAGTGTTGATGCCTAGAGGAATGAAATAATAGAGTAGAATGAAAAGATGCTGGCAGGGAAGTGCTTCGACAGCCCTCCTAACCTGTGTTCAGGCCACCCATGAAGAGCAGGATCCCCTAACCACTGAGCTTCTGCTGCGCACCTCAGTGCCCTCCCTGGGACTTCCCAAGCTTGTGTGGTAGCCTGGGCCTCAACCATCTGCCCTCAGGGTGGTGAGATCTTAGGCCTACACCTGGCATTGAACCACTTACATACATCAGGCCTCTCTCCCTCTTCCTCCAGCTCAAAGCACTCAAAGATGAGGAGAAGGCCAAAGAAGCCGCCAAACAGCAGAAGAGGAAAGCGAAGGTGAGCAGCTGGGGGGAACAGGCAGCTCGCACTGTCTTGACTCTCCCATGGGAAATGTTGCTGGCATTCTGCCAGTTAAGTGCCACCGGAGCAGTCCCTGTTAACTGTCATTATCCATCATCTATAACCAGGTCCCCAGACCTCTGCCTGCGCCTCTCTTGCCTTTGAGAGCTTAGGTTCTGGCTACAGGGCAACAAGGTGGTGCCACTGACTGGTGGCAGGCCAGAGGCAAATACGAGTCTTTCTTGCAGGCCTCAGGAGAGCGCTACCACGTGGAACCCCACCCCGAGCACCTCTGTGGGGCCTATCCCTATGCCTACCCACCCATGCCAGCCATGGTACCTCACCACACCTACAAGGAATGGTCCCAAATCCGCTACCCTCCAGCCCCTATGCCCATGGAGCACCCGCCCCCCCTCCCCAACTCTCGCCTCTTCCATCTGGTGAGTTTCATGTTCCTCCTTCCTACAGATTCTGTCTGTAGGACAGAAAGGAAGGCCAAGGTGCGGGGGTGGGGGGAGGTGAGAAACTGCTGTCCGGGAGGTCTCTCGGAGACAGGGTGGTTGCGGACAGGTATCCGGGCCTGGCCCTGGGCTGCTCTCCCTGTGGTCAGGGCTCCACAGCCTCTGTCTGCTAGCGCCATTCGTGTCAAGGGGAGAAGGCCTGGTAGGGAGGGCTGGCACTGAGTCTCCAGCTGGATATCAAAGTTTGCTCTGGAGTTTCATCACCTGCAGCTGAGTCAGATCTGACCTTCACCATGCTTCTGTCCCTTACCCCTGCCCTCTTCCTCCTCTCCCTCCTTTCCTTTCCTCCTCTTATTTTGGCTCCTCTCCTTTTTGCTCCTCTTTCTCCTACCTTCTATAGTCACCTGCCCCTTCCTCTGCAGTCTCCATGATTGCCCCACTTCAGGTGCGCCTGGCTCTTCCCTTGGTGTGGATATAGTCGCCTCCTGAGGTGTACAGCTTCTCCCCTCATACACACTTAAACACTGGCATAGATGCCGTGCTTAAGAGATTGGCGTAAGCCAGATGTGGTGACTCATGCTGTAACCCCAGTACAGCTGAGGGCAGAAGACTGCCCACAAGTCTGAGGCCAGCCTGGGCTACAGAGTGAGGCTCTGTCTCAAAAAAAACAAGAGAGGGAGGGAGGCATGGTCTTAGAGCTACATTCGGCCAAGTAACGTGTAACCCTTAGGACTTGGCGCCTTGTTCCTGTGTGTTTAGGACTGTTCTGGCTGTGGCTCTGCAGTGTGGTTGTGGGTTCTTTACTCTTTTCTTTCTTCTTTTTTTTTTTTTTATGCTTTTTTGCAGGAGGCAGGGGAGTTGGTGTTTTTTGTTGTTGTTGTTTTCAAGATGGGCTTTCTCTGTGTGGCCTTGGCTGTCCTGGACTCACTTTGTAGACCAGGCTGGCCTCAAACTCACAGAGATCTGCCTGCCTCTGCCTCCCTGAGTGCTGGGATTACAGGCGTGCACCACCATGCCCAACCAACTTGATTATTTTTGTTTTATTTTGCTTTTGTTTTCTGAGACACAGTTTTTCTGTATAGCTCTAGCTGATCTGGAACTCGTTTTGTAGATGAGGCTGACTTAGACTCAGAAATCCCCCTGCTTCTGCCTCCAGCGTGCTGGGCACCACACCTGACTCAGTTGTGGATTCTTACCTACCCATCTTGTTGCAGCCAGAGTATGCCTGGAGTCCACCCTGTGCAGGGATTCGAAATCAGACTTCCCAAGTGAGGGACCCAGACAGGCCTGCAGAACCAGGTGAGTATGGTTCCCCTGGTGGAGAGGACATTCGCCCACAAGAAGCGATCCAATTTGCAGAAACTTATTTTGTGAACTTGGTGGCATGGAGGCCCAGCTTCCTGAAATAGTGTTGAGAGAGAAAAGATGTTGACTGACAGATGAAATGACTGAAGAAGCAGGCATTCACAATTCTAGCACTGTGCCAGGAGCTAGTGCTGCTCAGAAGTGGAAGCAGACGTGCTGCTGTCCTAGTGAGAGAGGCAGAAGTGAATCTCAGGGCTCACATAGGCAGCCGGGTTGCACCCAAGTGCCCAGAAGAGCAGGTTTCTGCAAGAGAGGTCAAGGGGTGGGATTTGGAGCAGGGCCAAGGGAGTTTTGTGGAGGCGGTGACATCCTAGCTGAGAAGCCAGAGGGGTGGGGGATATTTTTGCAGAGAAAAAATGACAACCATGAAAACCTCATGTATTACTCAGCTTTCTCTCTCTGGGACAGAATGTCTGAGACAGTCAGCTTCCAAACAGGAAAGATTCAGTTTGGCTCAAGATTTCATAGATCTCAGTCACTGTTACTCGGCCCAGCACGTTGAGCCCATGGTTGCCCAGTGCATCATGACAGGAGAGCACAGAGAGGTGCTCTCTGTGCTCATGATGGCCAGGACGCAAAAAAATTAAAAAATAAATAAATAAATAAAAGAGGAGGAGCGGGGAGACCCTATATCCTCTCAGGGGCATGCTTACAGTGACCCAGCGTCCCTCTGCTCTGCCCCACTCCTGGCGATCCACGGGCTGGTGACTCAGGCATTTGGGACATTCTGCCTCTGGCTCCGAGGCTTGTGTCTGTCTCACAGTGTAAAGCGCACGTAGGCTATCTCCCAGAGTCCCCATGATTTTGGCTCTTCTAGCATTGCCTAGAAGCCCAGTCGGTAAGGCTCAAGGCAGACTCACCATGTGTGAGCCCTCACAGAGACCAAAGAGAGCCAGGCATGATGGCCTCTACTATATTCCCATCAGTTGGGAAGTAGAGACAAGAGGATCAAGAGTTCAAGGCCATCCTTGACTACATAACAAGTTCAAGACTGTGTAGTCAAAACAAAAATCCAAAGAGAAAGTTCCACACTTCAGTATACAGTGTTGGACCAGACACAGAGTGAATATCCCTGTTTCAGAAGGGATAGCGAGTGTCATAGACAAGAATGGATCAGACCAGAATAATACTGAAACCCGGGAGAACAAACAAGTTCCACAGCTCTGGGCTGTGACCTTAGCTGGCTGTGCTTGCTGCCCATGGGTGTCCACTGACCTGCATGCCACACTGCTGGCATCTTTCATTTCCTGGTGTCTCAGGACAGCTTAGATTTCATCCTCACAGTTTCACCTACTACCCCCTCTCTGGGGTTGCCCACTGGCAACCTGCCACATACACTGCCTGCCCCAGTCCCCAGACCTTCTTTTGAAATCTGGGTGGAAGCCTTGACCCCATAACACTTGGCATTATGGATTCCTGCCAAACGACCATTATGTGGACAATGTCAACATCTGCCAATTAGAACTGTGCCAGAGCCTGCTAGAGTCACAGTGGCAACGGGCAAGGGAGCCTAAGGGCACTGAGTCTGAACATGGTGAAGCATCTGAAAGTAGTTCTCTGCCCAACCCCACCTAAAGGCACACTGATCTCATCTCGATCGGAGGGATCATCTAGGCATTCCTGGGACACTGACCTGCATCATAGACTCCATGATGATTGATCCCTGTCTTGGTCAGCAATTTCCTTGATCGGCAGCTTGCTTGGTCAGCAGTTTTCTATGTTACTCAGCTTTCCATCTGTGGGCCCAGACACCTAAGACAATCTGCTTATCTGAAGGAAAGATGTTTTTTTGAGTCAGAATTTCAGAGGTCTCAGCCCATGGTCAGTTGACACCTTGGGGTCTATAGTGGTTCTGCCTCTTATAGTAGGAGTATATAGTAGAGCAGGTGTTTACCAGGGAACAAGGAAGAGAGAAGGGCTAAAACCTCAGGCTCCCCTTCAAGGGTGCTTGCCTGGTGACCTTGATTTCCCCCTCACTGTCCTATTGTGAGAGCACCATGGGCTAGCCACTGACTAAGCTCTTAAATGTCTCTCTTTTAAAGCCAGGCACTTGGTGGTGGTGCACGCCTTTGATCCCCACAGATGAATCTCTGAATTTGAGGCCAACCTGATCTATAGAGTAATTCCAGGACAGCAAGAGCTATACAGAGAAACCCTGTCTCAAAACAAAACATTTAAGATCCAAGTCATTCCCAGCACTCAGGGAGGCAGAGACCAGCCTGGTCTACAAAGTGAGTCCAGGAGAGCCAAGGCTACACAAAGAAAGCCTGTCTCAAAAAGAAAAAAAAAAAAAATCCATGTCATAATGTTTTATTAGTTGTGAAGGGAAGTGGGTGATTTAAGCATCTGAGAGAGCCAGGATCAAGGAGGGGTAAGAGAGCAGGGCAAGGTGGGGTAAGAGATGTCAGCAGTCCCCACAGGGTAAGGCCTTTGCAGAATGTGATAGGAGGGCTGGTCTGAATCTTGAGAGTAGTGTAGAGTCCTTGAACGTTTTAAAACACAGTGACATGACCAGATTGGAACACTGGGAAACTCCATCTGGCCAGAGTCTGCCATTACAGAGGTTAAAGGCTCTGGAGCTGCAAGCTAGTCTGTAGGCATGGGTCCTTGGTCTCTACAGGAAGCAGTGAGCCTGTGGGACTCTGGGAAGGCCATAGTGAAAAGTGGATAGGTACAACAGAGAGGACATGTCCGTCTCAGCATGAAGAGGGACTTCCTAGAAAAAGTCACAGTTGTGCAGAAATGAGGCGAGCCCTGTCAGGAGGTAGTGTGAACAGAGGCTGCAGACAGACTCAGGTGGGGCCAGAAAACTTGGTGCTTGGAAGAAGGGATTGGATTGGCTGGCCACTTCCTCAGAGGGTCACTGAAGTCCTTTGGGGCTCAGTGGGTGGCAGAGGATAGCATGGTAGGCTGGGCTGACCCCTCTCCCAGTACTTACTTTTGGGATTTGGAGGCTGGTGGACTGAATTCAAATTCCCGCTCCAGAACATTATAAATCTGGGACTTGGGACAGGATTTTGTAACTTGTTATCCTAGTTCCCTCCTCTGTTACAGAGGTAACAAATGACGCGCTCCTCAGGGCTGAGTGCAGACTGCATGATGAATGCCCGAGAGAGACAGCCTGGCCCTCAGCAACATCCAATAACAAGCTGTTGTTTACACTGGGGAGGAGGCCTGAATTGTCCATGTGAGACTGACCAGACCACATGATCTTGAAGCTTCAAACCTTTTGTTTATTTAGAGTCTGCAGAAAATGACTGTGCGGGGCCTCAGTGAGACCCCATTGGGTCACGTGGCTCCACCTTCGTCTTGCAGAGCCAGCTAAAGGCAGAATCCCGAGACTCTAGAGGACATGTGCATGTTGTGTGGCCCAAGCCTTGGCAGAGCAGAGGCTGGGAGGAGCAGACGGCCCACATCCCCAGCCCCACCTCGGAACTGTTTGCAAGACCAAGGAGAATCAACCCACAAGGCCTCCACCAGTTTCTTCTGGATGCAAAGGGACCTTGCCTGGCTTTGACCTGCCCTCTGTTGCTGGGGCTGCTGGCCTCCGTCCTAACAGTGGAGTGCAACCAAGAAGACCCCTTCCTCTCAGAACCTCACAGACTTGGCTCTAGGCTCTCCAGAGACCACACCCAGTTCTTGTGCACGTGTAAATTTTGCTTCAAGCTCAGTAGCAGGATCTGCCCCACGACCCCCTTCTTACCCCTCTGTGAGGAATTATGGGAAAAGGGCTTTGTCTCTAGAGCAGAAGAGAGCAGTGGGATGTTCTGATGCCAGCATGCTCTCTACTGTACCGATGGCAGCCTCTTGAGAGCCACCGTGATCTGGGATGAAGGCCACACCAGCCATGTCTGCTGAAGGGCCCCAGCCTGGCGCTGCCTTTGGCCCCCACAGTTAGATGTTTATGGTGCCAGAGGTCTGTATTAAGGTAGCTGTCTGCTGCTAGGCAGCTGTTTGCACAAATCTTGGACATAAATCCAACTTAAGGATCGACATTTTGTGCCTGGTAATTTTTTCAGGCCCTCACGGCCAGTTGGGGTTTTGTTTTTCTGGTTCTGGTTCTTCTATCAGCATTCCTTTCCTGCATAGCCATGAGAATGTTGCTACCATTTTAGGGGCACCAAGGGTGGAGGGAAGATCCTCAGTAGGGAATCAGGATTTGAAGTGAGCCTTAGTTCCCATCCTTCAGAAATGACACCCTCTCTCAGCCTTCAGTGCCCTGAAGAAGGTGGGTAGGAATGAGCCGATGTGAGCTTGGTTACAGACTCCAGTGGCTGAGCAAGAGCTGCAGTATGGACCTAAATAGAAGCCAAATCACAGGCCCCAAAGCACGCCCTGTGTACCTTGTTTATCTTCCTCCTCCCTCCACCCTTTCTGTGTCCATCCCCAGGCCCCACTGCCCATGCCAGGAAACCACCACTGAAGAAATACCAAGTAGGCTGAGCTGCTGCAGAAAGGCCTTTACTGGGCAGATGGTGTGAGAGATGCCAGTGGACAAAGTGAGAGAATAGCATGTCCTCCAGAGGATCAGGGGTAGTATCTCTGCCTGGGAGCCAGAGCCTGAATGCACTAAGGGCTGGTCCCACAGACAGGCTCAGGGGAGGCCCGCCCACAAGGGCTTCGGGCCCCTCCTTCATGGAGACACCATCCCCGACTTGGGGTACATGGCTATCACACTCATGGATGTCTTGGCTGTTCTCAGGAGCACTGTGGGATGGGGTTGGGGACTTGGGAGGGCCCTTCAGGAAGGATGAAAGAAGTGGGCAGTGTAGTTGTGGGGGATACTCAACTCTCTCTCCCAAGAGAGATGTCCAGGTTTGAGCAGGACTATTAGACTAGAACTGGTGTTTCCTCTGGGCTTATTTGGAACAGAAAACTGAAAAAAAATAAGGCTGTTATTACTCCCCAGTGCCAAGCTGTGAGCATGGATGGTCCATGCCTGGATATCAAGCAGGCAGAAACATGGCTGTGTAGCCATGCACACACTGGGACAATTGTGTACGGACACACTGTCGTGCCAGGCTTGTCTTTTATGTAATTAGAGAGGGGGTCAGGAGTGAGTGTAGAATGAATAGTAATGTGGGTTCCTTCCTGAAGAGCCCCTCCCAGCCCTTGGGTGATGGACAGGGAATGGGGTGGGGCTGTCAGTTATTTCCCTCTGGCCCCCAGGGCTGCCTGCTGCCTCATGTAGGACAGGATGTCCATCTTGACATTGCTGACTGTGGTCCGGTGGTACCAGCGCATAACCGGTTTGCCATCTCTCCCCACCAGGAACTTCTCGAAGTTCCAGCGGATGTCATGGATCTTCATGGGTTCCCAAAAGAGGCGGCCGGGTGAGCCCAGGAGCTCCGTGGTAGGAGGGCAGGAGTTCTAGAGCAGGGGTGAGAGGCCACCAGTCTGACTTGTGGCCGCTCCTGACCACCACCCTCCCTCTCAGCCTTCCTGGGAGAAAACTCTCTGGCACTGAGGGAAGGCCCCCAGTTTGGGGACTAGAGCACTTGGCTGCCCATCTCTGTGGTGGTGACTAGAAGGTTCTGGCCCCTCAGATGTCCCTGGGGGCCCGCCTCACTTGTACAGCAGGGTGATGGGCCCACAGGGTCTGCCAAGCCCTCTCATGGACTACTAGGCCAATGCCAGGACATTCCCAGGCGCTAAGGCACACAGGCTGGGGTGGGAGCAGCTGGGGAGGTCCCTCCAGACTACCCATTCTCACCTTCAGGAAAGTGTAGAACTTCTGCTCTTTCTCTCCGTTCACATCTCCTTTCTCAAAGAGCTGGAAGTTAGGGACAAAGCCCCCACCTGGCCGGACATACCTGGAAGAGTATACTTTCGTGGGTCCAAAGGAGCCACACATGGCTTAGAAATGGGGGGCGGGGGGGGGGGGCTGCAAATCCTTTATGCTGGTGATGTGGGTGGCATACCCGGGCCGAGTGTGTATTTACCATCTTGGTCCCTTCTCTGCAACACCCCACGTGCCTTAGGACTCCTCTCTACTCATCATGTGCTGCCCAACTAGGTACCCATAGCCTTCTGTTTCCTATCCCCTCCCCGTTGTTCCATTAACCCCATCCTGGGGTAGGGATGGGGGAGCAGAGTGACTGAGTGGCTGGTGGGGTCTCAATCAACCAGTAACTGCAGTCTCCCAAGCCTTTGCCCCATCTCCAGCCACGAGGACTCACTTGAGACTGGGTAAGATCTCCGAGTTCTCGCCTGGCTCCTGTTTGCCGAATTGGTTGCAGGGGAAGCCCAGAATGACCAGTCCGAATGGCCCGAGTTCTTCTTGTAGTGCATTCAGTTCTTGGCCAGGGAGAGAAAAGAGAGCGGGTGAAGAACTTGCCTCATCGCCCCTCTCCCCACCCACCCTCCACATTGCTGGAACCTCTGAGACCTGAGGAGGGAGCATTTTCACAGGGTGACCCTGTGAGTCAGTGTCAAGGCTGGACTCGGGTCCTCTCCTGACTCAGTCTGGGGCCAGTTGGGATTTGGGAGAAGGAATCTACTTCCTCACGTCAGTAGTCACAGGCTCACTGTGAGCTGAGAACTTTTCCATCAGCCCCTGGGCAGATGGCTAAGGACTTTCTTAGGGTGGTGGGGAGGGCAGGATTCACATCACTCCCATCTGGGAACTCAGGAGCCCAGGAGAGGCCCTGGCCAGTTTACCAGCTTCCTCAGCACCTCTAAGTTGGGTGCAGCGTGAGTACCCAGCCCATCTCTTTAGAGATGTACTGCACCATTCAAGGACTGGACGAAAGTGTTGCCCACAGAGCTACGGAAATATATACACCCTGTCTGCAAATCCAGGAACTCCCCTGCAGGTGGCAGCCAGGTGGCCAGGGTCTGCTTGGCCCCAAAGCGTTTGCCCCCAGAACCATCAAGCTTTGGCCCAGTTGTTCCCAACTGAGGCTTTTGATTCCATCCTCACTGAGAAGAAAAGACAGAGGACACTGCTGTTAAGGAGCCGTGAGTTCCAGCCAGATGCTGGGCTCAGTCACTGCCAGCCTTGTAGCCCTAGTTTATACATGTTGAGCCTTCGTTCCCTTTCCTGTGTGTTATACTGAGTAAAGAGGAGGGCTGAGTTAGTCTGTCCTCAAAGTTTGCTATTGAAGCTGGGCTTCGGGGCACACTTCTGTAATCCCAGCACTCAGGGATGCAGAGGCAGGTGGATCTCTGTGAGTTTGAGGCCAGCCTGGTTTACAAAGCAAGTCCAGGACAGTCAAGGCTACACAGAGAAACCCTGTCTCAAAAAAAAAAATTTTTTTTTGCTTAAAAATCATCGGTAACTGGAAAGTGGAGAAATATTGAGCTCAACTGTTGAGCTGTGCAGTGGTGGTGCATGCTTTTAATCCTAGCATTTAGGAAGCAGAGGCAGGTAGATCTCTTAAGTTCAAGGCCAGCCTGGTCTACAGAGCAAGTTCCAGGATAGCCAGGGCTACACAAAGAAACCCTGTCTTGAAAAAATAAACAACAAAAAACAATGAACTGTTGGATGCCACCATCTACCCCAGCACCCCATACCTCTTCCCCATCAACTCCCTCCAGGGCTTCAAGCTAGCAGGACCTATTCTCAAGAGTGAAGCCAAGAGAAGGATACAGACGGACAAGGCTAGGGGGAAAGAAGGCATTCCCAGCCAGAGTGAGCTGCAGCTACCCCTGCTGTTCCTTAACTCTAGTCAAGGGAAGCAAGCAGGCACATAGCCAAGGTAGCTGAGGTGCCCTAGAGCGAAGAAGGGTATCTAGGAACACTTTAGAACACACCCAAAGACCATCAGACCTCAGGCTTATGTACTTGTCTCCAGAAGATATGAAATTACAGTGGAGCTGGGATACAGACTTTGGTCTCTCAGTCACCATCACCCTTTCTCCCTTGCGCCTCATGGGATTAAAGGGTGCCCAAGTGACAGAACTGACCCCACACTCAGCAGCAAGGCATGGATGAGGGAGCTCTTACCAAGGTACTGGTCTGTCAGACCTCAGTAGCTGGCTACGTTGACAAAGAGGACATATTTGCCTGCATACTGCTTAAAAGGAATGTATTCCTCCCCGTCGATGGTGAGGGCCCCGTAGTCATAGATGCTTCCACTCATGCCTCCATGGCAGTCTGTCTGCAAGAGAAAAAGATAGACACCAGGCAACTATTAGAGTGGAGACAGACATTTCTCCACTTTACAGTTAAGATGATTCCCAACAGGGAGAGAAATGACTACCCGGGACAACAAAAACTAGAACTGTGAGACACTTGAGGACCTGACAAGCACTCAGTATTTGCACTAAGTACTTACTGAGTGCTGTGGAACTCTGAGGTTAGCAATAATCATTTCCGTATTTCATAGGCAGTTGGGTTGGGTTGAGAAGCAGATTTGGGTGGATATTGCAGAAGTCCAGGCAAATCTGAGGAGGCCTGTGCAAGATGACAGACAGGAGACGCTGGACAGAAAGGATGTGTCAAGACTTTGAGAATGAGTCAGAGCCTCCCAGTCTGGAGGACTGGAAAGATGAGTGGAGGAAGCAGGGATGTGAGAGCAGGATCCGAGAGTATGGAAAGGTTTGTCACGGGGCCCCGTCGTGACATCTGGGGTGACAATACAATGTCTAGACAGAACCATCTACAGAGATGAGTGATGTGATGATGTCCATGCTCCCTCCTGTCTGTCCGGCTTCTCCACAGTCTGCCTCCCGGAGAAGGAGGGAAGGTACACAGGGCACAGCGGGCTGTGCCGGAGCACTCGGGAGCTGCTCCAGCCCTGCCACCAGCTCAGTGCTGTCTGCAGCTGGCCATTTCTCTTCTCCAGCCTTCATGTCACACTGTACTCGCTATTTTCAACTCAGATGTGAGAGGATCCCACTGCCTGCCAGCAGGATGTTACCCTGTCCCCACCCCCACCCCACCTCACCCCCCGACAGGGACAACAGAACTCCAGGGAGAGGTCCTTGGTTCAGTAGATTGGAGAGCCACATGGGAAGGGAAAAGCCACTCCCTCTTCCCCTTGGTTCTAGAAAACCTGTTGCCAAAGCAAGGTCCTCAGCGTAAGTAGGTGAAAGAGCCATCCTGGCTGGGGGGGGGGGGGGGGAGGAGCAGTGGGGTGCAGTAGTATTCCTCTGTCACGGAATCGCTGCAGGCCTGACTACTTGGGTGAGTCTGGCCGCCTTTGCTGGGTCATCCCGGACACCTGACAGCTCTCTGGACTATAGTACAAAGTCCCTTCTTTCCAGGAGTCTAGTATTCCAGGTGCTGTGGCTGAGTGTTGGGCTGAGTGCTCAGCTGGAGACCTCTACCCCAGGCTTCGGAAGCCCTGGCTGGGATCACTTCCACCCTAAAGGGCAAACGGCACCAGGCTTGGGGCATCAGCAATGTCAGCACCAGAGGCCCAAGCAGGAGATGAAGAGTTCAGGGCTAGCCTGGACTATACAGGGACACCCTGCCTCAACAAGAGCAACACAACACAAACACCAGGATACAACCTCTGCTGCCTGCATGTTACCCCACCTCACTTCACACCACCCCCAAGCTGAATCTCAGGAGGAGAAAAAATCCCTGGCTGACTGAATAATGGGACCTTTGAAACAATGGTAAGCCAAGCCTCTCCATATAGTTTTGAGGGAAGGGAACATGAGGAACCCCTTGAATTAGATTCTGTTATCTTCGTTGGCTGTGTGGCCCTGAACAAAACATTCTTTGGGCTTTGGTCTAAAGGATAATTCCATCTGCCTCTCAAAGGATGTTTTTGTTTTGTTTGGCTGTGTGTGTATGCAGATACATGCAGAAGCCGAAGGAGAGGATTGTGAGATGCTGTCTATTAAATTATTTCATGATTTATTCACTTATGTAGGTCTCAGGAATCAAACTCAAGTCGTCAAGCTTGGCTAAAAGTATTGTCACCCCTGAGCCATGTTGCTGGCCCTCCCCAGCTTGTGCCCAGTGTTTGGCTAGGCTGGTCAGTGAGTTCCTGCGTCTGCCTGTCTGTCTGCCCCACCACTGCTGTCACATGTGGCCATGACTGGCTTTTACCTGGATGCTGGGGATTTGAACTCAGGGCCTCTTGCTTCCATAACAATGATTTTACTTACTGAATCATCTCCCCAACACTCACTGTTGGCAGATCAGAACAGCCTTGGGCCAGCAGGACATGGAGATTACTCTACCTGCAGCAAAGGGCCAAGAGCCTGTGAGGCTCCCCTGTCATGGTAAAGAGGGGCCTTAATTGTCTGCTAGCTACCCTAAGAAATGGCAGCTGTCATGCTTTCTTAGGGGAAGAATGGGGTGCATGCTGGGAGCCCAGGCTACCATGGGTCTGAGGGTGGTCTGTGGTGAGTGAGGCTTAGATTACATCCATCAGCTCAGTTCCCACAGTAGCCCCCTCTGCGTCCATAGAATCCCAAAACCCTGTTCTTCCACAAGGGAGACCAGAGAGTACTGAAAGGGACTGAGGAACAAGAGAGGAGAGTAATGGGTTACGAGTTGGGGGGGGGGGGGAGCACTGAACCAGGCTTCCTGGCTGCCTAGGCCACTGGTCCATGTCTTCCCCTGTTCCATCTCCCCATGCCCATTGGTGTGGTGTTGTGAACATGAGAGGTCTCAGGTGAGAGACCTGCATCTGGGCTCTGCTGGGCCTTTGGCAGCACGTGACCATCCCTCCCCCTTCTCAGGCTTCCAGCCTGTCCACTGTAAGACAGAATGGGACTCAGGGCCACTTGAGGCCCTTGAGCCTGATGTCATTCTGTGCTCCCATGATGCTCTCTGCCTTGTGCAGTCACCTAGAAACCAGCGGTTACTAGGATGCCACGTCAGCAGCTGTTAGTCTACAGCTCTGCAAAGCCTTTTGCAGCTATAAACTGGACAAGGCAGAGGCTTTCCCTGCCATTGCCCCTCCCTTCGAGCCCAGAGGACTTCTTCCTGTGGCTGTATCACATTGGGTCTGCACAGGTCCCCTCCCTGTTCCCTTGTCCTGAAGTGGGCTTGAGGCAAGTAGTTGAGTCCCGGAAGCCAGAGCAGTAGCATGCTACCTCCCAGGACCTGGGAGACCAGATGGGCATGCCTGGGCTGTGACGAACCACAAGTCTCAGCTGGCTATGAGATAAGATCACACCTCACCCTAAAAATTTCCTAGACCATTCTCGATCTTCTCTCTGACCTCACCTTCCTCCCTATGGACAGCACAAGGCTACGATGAGTTTCACGGCCCAAGTTCTTTCCTGCAGCCTCAGGACAGGGTTCAACTCCCCACTCCCTACCCCAAGCTATTCCCACACTGAAGGCACAGGCCCCAGTTCCCCACACACACACACTCCACACCCTGATCTTGAACTCCGTCCTGTGTGTGTCTGAGAAAAATGCCTGCTGAGCTGGTGACCAGGGACAGGGCTGGAGAGAAAACCAAGGCTTTACAGGTGCCCTCTCTGTTTGAGGAGGTGAGGGGAAAAAAGTGCTTTAAAACAGGAAACACTCTTGGGGCTCTCTAAGAGGTGGACTTAGGAGATCTTAAAATGAAGACCCAGAGGATTTTAGAAATCCAGAAACTCAAAACTAGAGCCTTCCCAGGTGTGTGTAGAAGATGGAGACAGCAATCTCTTTCCTTTGGCCTGTCTCTACTGCTTTCTGCCTCCTCACCCCAGGGAAGAGGAGAGGCCTGCAGAGCCCACCCAGCACAGGCCTGACCAAGGAGATAAGCATGCCAGGCCATCTGCCCTCAGCCTCCCCACCCTCATTCCAGCTCAGGGCACCACAACTAGACTAGGATACTCAAGGCGCCAGCAGACTGCCTGGCCTGGTTGGCTTCTCTAGCTTCTCTTTGCCCCGTGGCAGGCCAGCGGGCTGCGCATGGAGAGGGCAATTGGAAGGTTCCCATAGCCTTCCAACCATCCTGATGATGGGGAAACTGAGGCCCAGAAAGGGATGCATCTCCGAGCCAGAACTCTGTTGAGTCACAGATCTTTGCCTTCAGCGCCCTGGGATGAGTGAAGACGCTATTAGCGCCCCACCCCTGTCCGCTCCCGCCACCGGCCCCGGACACCAGCAATTTTTCAGGAGTATAGCCACCAGCCGCATTCTCCTGACTATAGGGGGGGGGGGGGGGAGAAACAAAACAAAACCACACCGTCTCCCAAACCCTCTGAATGGGACAGTCCCTTTGGGGATGTAGCAACGCGACCCTGAGATGAGAAAGTATAAACTCGGGGAAGACTGTCCTCCTGGGTTCGTTCTGCCCGCTGGAGCACCCCGGTCTGAGTTGGAAAGGTGCAGGTACCAGGGTCGCAGAGTGAGAGCCCGGCACCTCTGGGGAAGCAGTGGCTCTCCCAGTCGCGCGGTGGACACCTGAGCGCAATGGACTCTTCTTGCGCCCTGGAGGTTCACTCACCTTGGACTTCTCTTGTCCCCGGCCCGGCGGAACGAACCCGGCCAGGAGCAGGGACAGGAGGCAGGATGCCCGGAGGAACCGGGCCATGGCGAGCTGGGGCGCGTCTTGGGATGGCCACAGTCCGTCTGAGGTGTCCGGAGCGCTCTGCCACATTTCAAGCCCTCCACCGTGGCCAATCCGCAGCCAGGCTGGGGGCTTCCTAGCCAATGGCAAGGCGGTTGGGATTTCAAGGGCGAGACATTCCCGCCCCTTTTTCCTCCCTCTCCCCAAGCCCGGTATGACAGTGACAAAGCTTAGGAGGGAGAGAAGCGAGTCAGCTGCCAGGAAAGAGCAGGAGATGGGCGCGGCTGAGCCTCCAGAGAGCACCCAGGATGCAGCTCTTTTCCCAAGCTCTAAAAACCTCGGGACAAGTAGAGGGCCCTGTCCTGGATAACGAGGATTTAAAAGAATGTAGATCCCCCCAGTGCAGAAGAAGCGGTGTGTGAGCCAGGTGTAGAGGCTCGCGCCTGTAAACCCAGAATCCAAAAAGCTGAAGCAGGAGGACTGCACATGTTCGAGCCCAACCTCAGCTACAGACTGAGACCGGGTGTCAACTGGGGAATGTAGCTCAGTGGTACAACACTGGGCCGGCATGCATGAGGTCACAGGTTCATTCAATCCCCAGCTTTAGCCAATTAGAGGAATCTGTGAATGCGCTGGGTTTAGAAGTCAGCCTCCTCCTTGATTAGGGTATGGATAGCGGCTCAGGTGGGTGGGAACCAGAACACCCCCCCACACACACACACACACACTTTTAATTAGCACACAAAACTATGTGTCCATCTCTGTGGTCTGAAACTCATTATTTTCCCTCCCTGAGCCTCAGTTTCCCCAACTGTAATGATGAGATTGGTTAATCTCTAAAGATTTCCTGGCTGTGAAAGAAGGCTATGCTTCTAAGTGGTGGAGCTAGCCCAGGAGTCTCTTGAGGGTACACAGCAGGTGTTTAATATTTGTTGAATGAATCATTAAATGTGTTTGTGCTTTCGTATAAGGTCAGGCCAGACAGCTCTAACTTGGGGCTTCCTGCCTTGCTGCCACAGTGGGCTGGCAAGCTGGTAGGACAGCCATGGGACCCCTGTGTCGGACTCTCGAAGGCACCAGCTGAGCCTCTGCCTTCAGACAAGTTGCAGAAGGGATTCTAAGACCTCAGTCTTGGTCATGTGAGTCCTAGGACCAGGTGTCTTCTAGGAAGTTCCTGACCCAGAACTGCCTTGAGGTACTGTGCTCTTACTGGGATTCGAGAAGTTACGTGACCTGTGGAATTTGGAAGGTCCTTTCTGCATTCATAAAGCCTTGCTCAATGATGGGGCTGGTAAGATGTCTCAGCAGGTAAAAGCCCTTGCTGTGCAAATTTGTGGTGATAACTACCAGAATCCAGACTCTGGCTTATGCTGTTTTGTTGTCTCCCAGACGGGAGACAACTGCACACTTTAGGTTTTGAAGGATGGCATTTATTACGAGTGCTAGTTTGGTTGGGTTGCTTCTATTTCTGTTTTGGTTTTGTCAACTTGACATAAACTGGAGTCATCTAGGAAGAGGGAGTCACAATTGAGGGCTGCCTTCATCAGACTGGCCTGCGAGTGGTATAAGAAAGCAAACTGCTGGCTGGTCTGGTGGCACACCTTTAATCCCAGCACTTGGGAGGCAGAGGCAGGGGGATCTCTGTGAGTTTGAGGCCAGCCTGATCTACAGAGTGAGTTCCAGGACAGCCAACGCTACACAGGAAAACCCTGTGTCTCGAAAACAAAACAAAACAAACAAACCCCTACACACACACAAGGGAGAGAGAGAAGAAGGAAAACTGTTGCAGTCTACTCAGAGAAGGCATAAATCCCAGGGATTCTGAGGTGGCTAAGGAGGCTGAGGTGGTGGATGGCAAGTTCAAGGTTGCAAGTTCTAGTCAGACTGCACTGGACATAGCAAGACTGTGTTTCAAAAACAAGAGTTAAGCCTCCCTCCCCAAATAACCAATAGCCTGAGCTACAAAGTGAAACCTTATCTCAGAAAAAAGCTCCCCTGCTCCTCAAAAACTATCCAAGCAAAGAGATGAGCTCGAAGGCTGTTGGCACAACTTGTGACCAGAGAAAGAGGATCACAAGTTCAAGGTTAGTCTGGGCAACTTAGTGAAAGTTTGTCTTAAGTTAAAGGGGTGGGGGCATGTAGCTCAGTTTGTAGAGTGCTTGCCTAGCACCTTGAAGCCCTTGGTTCCAGCCCCAGGACCACACAGATGGCAGGAGGATCAAACGCTCACTAAGACCTGCCTGAGCCTCAAAAGCCTCTATCTGAAAAGTAGGAGAAAGAGAAGGCATAAACAGCTGGATTAGGTGTGATGTTCACAACTGTATACAGAGAGAGCTTTTCTAGAAGAAAAAAATATCTGTCAGAGAGAGACACAGAGAGAGCTTCGAAGCAGCTCTGCTAGGTTTGTTCCTGAGAGATGTTGTTCTCCACCAGACAGCTTCCATTTGCCATCAGGTTAAAGTTCAAATTCCTTCGCAACTCAGAACCTGCCCACTTGGTATTCTGGCCTCTCTTCCAATCCTGCCTTCCTCAGCTGGACTGAACACTGTCTGTTCTGCTGGACTGCAGGCTTTCTCTTGTGTGGTGCCCTCTGCACCTCTGCCCAGCCTTCCCTCTACCAGTTCAGGACTCTGCTAATGTCGTTTGTTGAGCACTGGTCAGATGCACTAGGTTTGTTTTGGTTGGTTGGTTGGTTTTGGTTGGTTGGTTGGTTGGTTGGTTGGTTGGTTGGTTGGTTGGTTTTGGTTGGTTGGTTGGTTGGTTGGTTGGTTGGTTGGTTTTGGTTGGTTGGTTGGTTGGTTGGTTGGTTCTTGAGACCTGGTCTTTCTACATAGCCTGGCTAACCTGGAACTCACTATGTAGATTGGGCTGGCCTCCAACTCTGAGAGAGCTTCCTGCTTCTGCCTCCAGTGTGCTGGGATTAAAGTGTATGCCACCACACCTGACCCCTGGTTTTATTAGTTCCTAGAATTCAAACTTTCTCTCTCAACTTTATTACACATTTTTTTTTTGAGCACAGGGAATGTAGATTTATTAAAAAAACATTTTTTTTAATTTCCAAAGGAGATTTTTTCTTTCTTTTCAAATTTGTTACATAGTCTTTTGTTTTAAAATTTTAACTTTTATTTGGAGGCAAGGCACGCTCACCCCCACACACCTGTGGAGGTCAGAGGACAATTTGTAGAAGTTGGTTCTCTCCTTCTACTATGTGGGTTCCAGCAATCAAACTCAGGTCATTGGGCTTGCCTGCAAGTGCCTTTACCTGCTGAGCCATCTATCCACCTCCCCAGGATAATCGATTTTGAACTCTTGATCTCTCTGCCTCCACTTTTCCAAGCCCAGTGATTATAGGTGTGTGTGCCCAGCTACCATAATTTCTTTATTTTGTTTGTTGTTTATCTTGAAGCAACCCACCATTCCGTCATCATGTCTTGCTTATTTTATGCACTGAATTATAAGGTTTACAAAATCGCCATTCGTGGCAGCTCAAGTGAGCCTTGATACATATTAGCTTGGTCAGCATCTATCACATAGAAGTGAAGGACACTTTGACAACCAGAGCGAGGAGAATGGCAGGCAGCCTTTCCTAACCATTTTCCACCACAAGACTAATCTGAGACTATGTGAGATTGAAGGCAAGTGGGCTGTCCTGAGGAAGCTTGTTCCGAAGAGATGACATTCAGTGACCTCTGGGTGGAGGTAGTGGAAACAGACATCATAGAGCTTTGGAGGAAGCAATAGTAGGCTATATTTTTTGTCTGAGAACATGATCTCCATCTCATGTCAGAGAGCTGAGCACCCAGCATCTCTTATCCTTAAAAAAAAAAAAAAAAAATTAAGGGGCTGGAGAGATGGCTCAATGGCTAAGCGTGGCTGTTCTTCCAGGACTGGGGTTAATTCCCAACAGCCACAAAGCAGCTCATTACTGCCTGTAACTCCAGTTCCAGGGGATCCGATGCCCTCCTCTGGTTTCTGCAGGTACCAGGCATGCATGTGGTGCACAGACATAGATGGCAGACGAAACACCCATACACATAAATACATGCAGGAAACTAAAAGAGAACTTAAAATTTCTTTTTTCAAGTGGGTTACATAGTAATGGGAAGAGGGACTGCCTCTGACATAATCTGATTGGCCTGCTCGTTGATCACCTCCCCCTGAGGGGGGAGCAGCCTTACCAGGCCACAGTAGAGGACAATGAGCCACTTTTGATGAGAGCTGATAGACTAAGATCAGAAAGGAGAGGAGAACCTCCCCTATCAGTGGACTTGGGGAGGGGCATGCATGCAGAAAGGGGAGGGAGGGTGGGACCGGGAGGGAAGGGGGGGTTATGGGGGGATACAAAATGAATAAAGTGTAATTAATAAAAAATAAAAAAATTTCTTTTTTCAGGGAGGGGAGGACAGCTGCAATCAGGATGTAAAGTGAGTAAATAAATAATTTTTTAAAAAAATCTTCAGTCAGACGAGGTAGTACACACTTCTCTGTAATCCCATCATTCAGGGAGTCAGAGGTAGGTGGCTCTCTGTGAGTTCGAAGCCAGCCTGGTCTACAAAAGAGTTCAGGACAGCCAATACTACACAGAGAAACACTGTCTCAAAACAAAACAAAACAAAACAAAATTTCTTCTTGCCAAGAATTGTGATGCACACTTTTATCCCAACACTGTAGAGGCCACTGCAGGCAGATCTCTGAGAGAGTTCAAGGCCACCATCGTCTACATAGGAAGTTCCAGGATAGCCAGAACTACATAGAAAAACCCTGTCCCAAACAAAAAAAAATAACAAAGTGTAATCACACTTATTTCTTCTCTCCTTCTACCATGCTGATCCCCAGAGATGGCACTCACGTGGTCAGGTTTGGTGGCAAGCTCCTTTACTTGCTGAGACATCTTGCTGGCTCTAGCTTTCTGTTTGGTTGGTAAACAAGGACTAGAGATGACAGAACAGGAGCTTTTTTTTTTTTAAGTGCTGATGCATTGTGTCCTCAAGGAAAACAGAACATGAGTTAATGAACAGAAAGGGCTATAAAAGCCACAACACTGAAAGGCACCCCATCGCTGAGTAAGTGCTTTAGGTCTGGAGGTCAGTGATGGGGTCAGTTAGCCCAACTTAAGCACCCAGATAGGTGGGTGCAGCAGGGAGGCCCAGCCCCCATCACTCAGAACTCTGTGATCTGTTTTGCAATCAAGAAGCGTTTGCAGAACTCCAGGTGGGGCCCTGGAGCTTCTGGTTTCTAGAAGAATTGGCAGATGGGATCTCAGAGTCAGCTCACAGGCTGTCAGTCAGGAGTTGAGTTAGGGATGAGAGCTGTTCAGCAGTTAAGAGTGTGAACTGCCCTTGCAAAGGACCCAAGTTCGGTCCGTAGCACCTATGTTGGGCAGCTCAAAACCACCTGTAATTCCAGTTTGGGGGGCTATGAGTCTTCATGCAGGTACCTGCACACACATGTGCAGACATACAGAAAAGCAAACATATAGCTAAAAATAATAAAAATGGGAAAGGGAGGGAGAAGCTGGAGCCTACTTTTTTTTAAATCTTTTATTTATTATGTATACAATATTCTGTTTACATGTACATCTGATCTGCAGGGCAGAAGAGGGCACCAGATCTTATAATAGATGGTTATGAGCCACCATGTGGTTGCTGGGAACTGAACTCAGGACCTCTGGAAGTACAGACAGTAGTCTTAACCTTTGAGCCATCTCTCCAGCCCCCTACTTTTTTTTTTTAAAGACTTATGTATTATTTATACAGCATTCTGCCTGCATGTGTGCCTGTGTGCCAGAAGAGAGCACCAGATCTCACTATAGATGTTCGTCAGCCACCATGGTGTTTGCTGGGAATTGGACTCAGGACTTTTGGATGAAAAGGTAGTGTTCTTAACCTCTGAGCCATCTCTCCAGTCCTGGAGCCTACTTCTGAACCAGCACCTTCCCATCCTGAGTCCCCCTTTTCTCATCTGGGGAACAAGGAACAACGTGGCAAGTCTACCTTGGGATGATGTTTAACCATCAATCAATCAATAAGCTATATACAGGTGCTGACTTTGATTTATTACATTTTTGTTGTAGCCCATTCTGGCCTTGAATTTGATATGTGGCTAAGGGTGGCCTTGACCTTCAGTTTTCCAGCCTTCACAGCCCTCATGCTGCCATCACCAAGCTTGGCTTCTGTGGTAGTGGGAACGAGCATTCTAAACAAGCACGTTACCAAACTGAGAGCTTCATCCTTGGTGCCAGCTTAACTTTTGACAGGGCCTTGGGACCTCATGAGAAAGGTGGCATTGGCATCTAACAGATGACACTAACATGCAGGGAAGTTAAGTAACTATTCATAGTCTTGCAGTCGGTAAGGAGGCAGAATCAGGTCTAAATCAGACACGCTGTCTTCAGAGTCCTTGCCAATAACCTCTGGACCTGTGCCACCCAACATGGTGGCTGCTGGCCATGTGGGCTTACTAGGTACCTTGGAATGTGCCCAGTCCAAATTGATAAGTGCCAAAAGAATGAAGTACACATTGTTTTTGAAGAGTTGCTCTTTAAAAAAAAAGCAAAAAGGCAAATAGCTGGTCATTGTAGCTCAGCAGCAGAGTGCTTACATAGTATGTATGAAGCCCTGGGTTCAATTCCTGGTACAGAAAAACAAAACAAAACAAAAAAATGTTCAATATAAGCCAGACATGGTAGTTTATACCTGTAATCCCAGCTTTTGGGAAATAGAGGCAGGAGGATTAGGTTTTCATGGTCATCCTTGGCTGTATATCTGGTTTGAGGCCAACCTGGGCTACATAAATTCCTGTCTCAAAAAAATTTATGTTATTATATGTTGAAATAATATTTATTTTGGGAGTTTGTTTTGTTTTGTTTTGTTTGTTTTTCCAGACAGGGTTTCTCTGTGTAGCCCTGGCTGTCCAGGACTCACTCTGTAGACCAGGCTGGCCTCAAACCCACAGATCCACCTACCTCTGCCTCCCAAGTGGAAATAATTTTTTAGTGTGTCAAGTTAAAGGATAAATATATGTTTAAAATTTTGCTAAGCAATGGGGAAGAGGACCTCCCCTATCAGTGGACTAAGGGAGGATCATGGGAGGAGAAGAGGAAAGAAAGGTAGGAAAGAGAGGGGATGAGGGAGAGGGCTACAGCTGGAATACAAACTGAATAAATTGTAATAAATAAAGTAATAAATTAATTTTTAAAAACAAAAAAAAATTGCTAAGCATGGAGACTCAGCACTTTTAATCCCAGCATTTTTGAAGCTAAGAGGGTTGTCACATTTGAACCTGTCTGGACTAAAAAACAAGATTCTGTCTCAAAACAACGACAGAGGACTGAGAAGAGGTAGCAAATCCCCTGTAATTAGAATTACAGTTTTGAGCTGCCATGTCTCAGAAAGGCAGGGGGGCTATTATTCAATGATTCAGAGCACTGGCTGCTCTTCTGGAGAGCTGGATCCAATTCCCCACACCCACAAGGAGGCTCACAACTGGGGAACTGATACCTCTCCTGATCTCCAGTGATATCAGGCACACATGTGGTATACATACATACACTCAGTCACACACATAAAAAATAAATATTATTTTTAATTTTAAAACAACAGGCCAGGGGGCTGGAGAGATGGCTCAGAGGTTGAGAGCACTGGCTGCTCTTCCAGAGGTCCTGAGTTCAATTCCCAGCAACCACACAGAGTCTCACAACCATCTATGATAAGATTTGGTGCCCTCTTCTGTCATGCAGATATACATGCAAATAGAGCACTCATGTGTAAAATAAAGAAATAAATTAAAAAAAAAAAAAAAAAAACAGGCCAGTGACAGGGCTCAGTGGCTGAAGACGCTTGCTTCACCAGCCTGGTAACAAGCCTAGGTTGAGCCCAAGAAGCCATGTAAAGCCAGGAGGTTGTGGCACAAACCTTTAATCCCAGCACTTGGGAGGCAGAGGCAGTTGGAGCTCTGCGAGTTCAAGGCCAGAGCGAGTCTACGGAGCGAGTTCCGGCACAGTCAGGGCTACATAGAGAAACCATGTGGGGGAGAACAGACTCCATACAGTTGTCCTCACACCATATGAGTGCCGTGAAGCACTCACCCACACCCACACTGCATACAGCTGGGCGTAGTGCTCACTTGTGCTCAAGCAAACACATACACACACACACACACACACACACACACACACACACACACACACACCAATAATAAGTTTTAAACTTTTAATTAAATAATTTCACCTGCCAGGAGTATATGTCCATCGCTATAATCCCATTTACCTAAGGTGTCGAGGCAAAAGGGCTACAAGTTTGGGGTTGGCCTGGCCAACCCAGGAAGGCCCTGTCTCAAGCTAGTACTAACCATTAAAGGGGTAGGGATGTAACTGAGGGGTAGGACACTTGCCCAGTAAGCACAAAGTCCTGAAAAGAAAATGACCTTAACAGACAAACGAACCCCACAGCTACTTCCCGGTGCAGCGGTGTGGATCTGTAACCCCGGAGCCCGGGAGGCTGAAACAGAGCCTGCCGTGAGCTTGAGGCTAGTCAGGGTTACACAGCATGCACCAACTACCCTGGGCTATACAGCAAGACTGCGTTTCAGAAAGAGGTCATTGCAGTGTAGCTATAGCCAAGTTTAAAACGGTGACTCGTGTTGGCCAGAGCCGGTTCATATACTCGTATAAGCTCAGCAGAGAGTTCCGGGTGCCTCTGGGAAGACCAGCCTTACCTCCTGACGGAGGCCAAAGCCACGTCTCGGTTCACTGATTTACTCCGTGCAGCCACAGAACCTAGCATATGACCCGATTTATCCCGTTGGAAAGTCGCAAAATCAGCGGGTGGAGAGGGCGCCTGGGGCAAGGTCCAGAGGAAGCCAGACATAAGCCCTGAAAGCCCTCTTCCAGCTGAGTCACCGGGACCTGTTGAGTCCTCCAGTGAGGAAGCATGTCAACTGTCTGCGCGGCTGTTTCACAGGGAGACTCCTCAAAGACTCGGTGCCTGCCGTAGGTTTTCACCGGGGGCTCGCCGTGCGAGCATCCTCTGCTAGACGCGCATCAACACTGTAGACTGTCAGAGGTTCCGCAGACCTCAATTGTTTGTGTGGCCGAGCCATGCTAATTCATCCCAAGGAGGAAGAATTCTGTAGAACACAAGGTTCCAGCTGCCAAAGGAGCAAGCGGGGCAGGTCTTTCTAGGGAGAGCGGTTTCAGTCCTGCTGAGTCAGCCCTTCCGCGTGCTGGCCTAGCAACTGTGGGCTTTGTCGAGTGTTTCCGAAACAAGCCGTCTTAGACTGTAGACGTCTGTAACAGAGCGCCACGCATGAGCTAAGTGTCGTGGAGTCAGCAGAAGCCTTTGTCCCTCAGTTCTGGGGGTTGGGATGTCGAAGAGCAAGGTGACAAAAGATGCAGTGTCTGGGAGGCCTGCTTTCTCAGAGGCGGCTGACTCCTCGGGGTAACCTCACTGACGGTGAGTGAAGCCTGTTTTATGTGGGCCCTAATCTCCTCGGTAGGGGCCCCACCCGCACGCCTGAAGCATCTTCCCAAAGCCACACTTCCCTACTGTCATAGGAGGGGGTTAGGATTTCAACAGACCACCGTAAGAGAGATGTCACTCCCTCCACAGCTCACGTGGCTGGACGGGGTTATAAAAGGGAGAGGGGCCGGAGCTATGGCTCAGAAGGTAAAAGCATTTGTCTCCAAGCCTAACAACGTGAGTTCGACCCCCAGAACCCACAGAAAAGTGGAAGGAGAGAACTGGGTCCCAAAATTTGTCCTCTGACACACACACACACACACACACACACACTCATCATTCACACACAATAATAAGAAATAAAAGGGGAAAGGGAGGTGTCCTCATGTCAATCAACCTCTCCTCTGGATTATATTTTTTGGTATCTCACTGAAAGTCCAATCATCTACGGGCTGTACATCTAGGCTGGACAAGGCTCCAAGCTTTCAGCCAAAATGTCCTTTCCCTTCTGATGGGCCGTGTCACCAGAACCCACGACTCTGGTAGCTAACCCTCCACCTTTCTCGTATCTTTCCTAGGTTAGGGTTCACCTGGGGAACCAGGTTGTTCTAGTTTCAGTAACTGCCTTCACAAACAGCCAAGACCTCTAGGACACCTGCATCCAAACACAGTGAGGATGGAGCGAGAACTCCTCAAGTGGCCGAGCCGCCTGCCACATCTCGTCTTGCTCTCAGCATGGTCGCTGCTGGTTCAGGCCCACTTCACTCGTATCTCATCCTCTCTCCAACTCAGACCCTGAAGCTATGCAAGCCCACTTAAGAAAGTTCTGGAGCCAGGCATGGTAGCACATGCTTTTAATCTCAGCACTAGGAGAGGCAGACGCAGGTGGATCTCTGTGAGTTCAAGGCCAGCCTGGTCTACAAAGGGAGTCCAGGAGAGCCAAGCCTACACGAAGAAACCCTGTCTTGAAAAAACAAAATAGAATTTCTGGACAAGCCAGGCATAGTGGAGCACAACTTTATTTACAGATTTTGGGAGGCAGAGGCAGGTGGATCTCTGTGACTTCGAGGTCACCTTGGTCTACAAAGCCAGTTCCAGGACAGCCAGGGCAACTCAGAAAAATCCTGTCTCAAAAAACAAAAACAAAAACAAAAAACAAGCAAGCAAGCAAACAAACAGAAGCTGCGGACAGATGCAGAACCTTTACCCTACCTCAGGAAGGTAGTAAATTTAGTCAGTAAGCCTTGGGTTCCCCTGTGCTTGAAACAAGAAAACTGGGTTCCTATGCTGTCTCCTGCCAATCTAAGAGCATTCTGTCTCTTCTGAGCTGGCCAAAGTCCTGAGAGCCAATGGCTGATGCTCTACAGAAGCTGCCTCTGCCTAGTAGAGGGTGGGTCAGAGACTAAAGGACTATGGGTAAATCATGTTCTTTCTTTTTGTCTTCCTTCTTTTCTTTCTTTCTTCTTTTTCTCCTTCTGTGCCTCCCTCCTTCCTTTCTTCTTTCCTTTTTTTAACTGTTACCCTCAAATGGGTAACAGTTCAGGTATGTCTGGTGCACAGACATACCTGCAGGCAAAACATCTGTATACATAAAAATAAAGAAATTTGTTTTGTTTTTCGAGACAGGGTTTTTCTGCGACCCTTTGGCCATCCTGGACTCACTTTGTAGATCAGGCTGGCCTCGAACTCACAGAGATCCCCTGCCTCTACCTCCCTGAGTGCTGGAGTTATGGGCTGCACCACTGCACCCAGGTAAATAAATAAATCTGTAAATAAATAAAGAGGAGAGAGATTGAGGAAGAGGCTGAAGTCAACCTCTGCCCCACCCACATGCAGGCAAATACCTTTACTTGCATACCCCCAACACACAGAGTATACACAAAATAATAAAAGGTTGTTGGGTTTGTTTGTTTGTTTGTTTGTTTGTTTTTTTATCACAGAGATGGCTCAGTGGATCTTAACTGCTCTTGCAGAGGATGAGGATTCAGTTCTCAGCATCCACATCAGAGGCTCCGATGTCCTCTAGCCTCTGCAGTCACCAGCACACATAGGGTACGGAGAAGCTCAGGCAGGCACACAATATACACATGAATAAAAGAAATAAAATTCTTAAGATGAAACAGCAACAGTGGCAAACCAAAACCAAAACCAGGGGCTTCTGGAGCCAGCGTGTCTTCCCAGGGCCTCTTTTTCTCCACTCTTGGAGCCCCAGAGGAAACAGGCTGAGGCTGCAACGTGAAGCTGCAAGTGAGGCAGTAGCTCCAGGACCTGGCTTCGTGGCTATGCCCTCCCCTGGGCTCTGCGGACAGATCATGCAGCTGTCTGCGCTGTGCCTGAGTTCTGACCTCTGCCTAGTGTGGCCTCAGCCCTTGTCTTGCTGCTGATGCAGTAAACATTCCTCTGCTTTAGTTTCTTTATCTCTACATGAGTTAATGATGCTTTTCTTCTACATGTGACACTATTGAGTTCTGAGAGTCACCTTCAGTTAGTGATAGTAACGAATATGGAGTCACCACATACTCAGTCAGGTCTGGAGGCTGTGCCAGATTCACCCAGTTTGGTTCCCACCAATACCCAGTTCAGATGTGGAAAACGAGGCACAGAGAGAGGCTCAGTGAATGGTTTAATCCACATACTTGTCACCCTTTAGTTAAGAATTTGATGGTACTCTTTCTGACTTATTTTCCAGCCTGTCTCCAGGATCAGCTCTGTGGGACACTCACTGTTGCATTCCTGCTTCAAATGATCATTCTGAGAGTCCTAGGCAGGACATGCCCAAGGTCACACAGCAAAGCTCAGGGATGAAGTTAGGTCAACAAGCCATTATGTGAGTCATAACTCATAGAGTTGTAAAAAAAATAATAATAACCTTTCTCCTCTGGTTCTTTCTGCCTCTCTTCCTGAAATTGCTCTCCCTGCCCCTCTTTCCCACATACTCCGACCCTGAGGCAGGGTCTAGGGTTTTCTAATTGGAGCCGTCTATATAGTTAAAGATGGCCTTGCACATCCAATACTCCTCTGTTCACCTTCTGAGTGCTGGCATTATAGGTGGGCATCACCACACCTGGCTTATATAGTGCTGGTAAACTCGGGGCTACGTGACTACTAGGCAAGAACTCTACTAACTGAGCTACATTGCTAGCCCTCATATTCAAACAAGAGGCCACATTCATTCATTCATCATTCATTCATTCATTCATATTTGTGGTGCTGGGGATTGTCAGAATCTCTACAGTGCTAGGCAAGCACTCTACCACTGAGCTCCACCCCCAGCCCTATTTAAACCTTCACTATCTGAGGCAGTCTGTTTCTCTTGGACTCTTCCTGGTGCTTTCTCTGCTTTGGATCATGATGTAGAAGGAATAGCACTGGGCTTCGCCTTGGTATATCTGGGTCCTTGATACAACCCACTCTTAATTCTCTCTCCAGGATATTTTTTTAACCTGAAGGTGATGAAGGATCCTGGACTAGGCGACCTATGCCATCTTCTGGTTTAAACCCACCAGTGCTGATGCCAGTCTACCGTGAAGGGCAAGGCTGGAGAATCTCTGGAGCAGAGTTCCTATCCTCCTTGATTGGCTTATTGTGACACACACACACACACACACACACACACACACACACACACAGTTCCACATTGAACCCTATCTCAAGTTTAGTTCCCATCCTAGAACTCTGACCTTTGACCTTTCTCTGGCCCCGGTTCCGAGAGGCTCCTGGAGCAGATTGTTCCACACAGCCTCATTCCAAAGCAAGATGTCACTCCTCGCATTGACATCCCACGCCCAAAGGACTTGTCTTTTCCCCACCAAACTCTCTTCTTCTTCTTTCTTTTGTTTGAGTCAGGGGCTCGTATAGCCCAAGCTGCCTTGAACTCACTCTGTAGCCACAGATGACAATGAACTCCTGATCTTCCTGCTTGTACCTTCCAAATGCTGGAGTTACAGCTCATATTACCACCACGCCTGGCTCTCCCAGCCCTTTAGAACTATTTTGTGACAGGGTCTCATATTATCTAGCCCAGGCTTGACATCAAATTCTCCTGCCTGAGGTGCCCTGGTTACAGGCATGTGCCAGTCCAGTCCTGTGTTTCTAGTGTGCTTGCTTGCTACAGGATTTCGTGCAGCGTACGTTGGGTAGCAAAACTGGACTGTTTCCTTCTGCCTCCACTTTCTTAGTCTTTGCTGTTCATGCTGTGTTTGCTTATCCAATAGGGAAATTTTGTCAGCGGACAAAATCATAATGATATAGTCTCATGATCTTAATTGACTTTATTTTGTACTCTAAAATCAGGCAACACTTCATTCCATGCTGTAAAGCATTCCAATGAGCTAAGCAGAGGCCTGGTTTTTGTGAACAAGAAGAGGCTGAGAAAGCAGAAACAAAGGCCAAGAGGGGGCTAGTGTTAAGAGACTTCCTTTGTGAAGTGGAACATGGAGACCAGGCTGGTGAGCTCACTGGTTTGTAAGGATTAGGCACGGAACTTCACTATCACACAGACTGAAACTGGCCTGTCTGGGAAATTCAGACCGTTAGATAGATAGATAAAGAGAGACAGAGACAGAGAAAGAGAGAGAGATAGACAGAGAATCTCACCCTATTGGGAAATCCCTATCTAGCCCAGGTCCACCATAAACCTCCAGAAATCTTCCTGCCTCAGCCAGGGCTAGAATCTCAGGCATGAGCCACTTCACCTTACTGTCTGTCTCCTGATTGATTGATTAATCGATTGATTGATTGATTGATTGATTTGTGGTCATATGAGACAGGGTCTCACTATGTGGCTCTATAAAGAATTTTTTTTCTTTTTTTGAGATAGGGCTTCTCTGTTGTAGCCCTATCTATCCTGGACTCACTTTGTGGACCAGGCTGGCCTCAAACTCACAAAGATCCACCTGCCTCTGCCTGCTAAGTCCTGGGATTAAAAGTGTACCCCATCACCTCCCTGTAAGAAATATTTTTTTATTTATTTTATGTGTATGCATGTTTTGCTTATGTGGATTTGTCTGTGTCCCATCAGATCCCATGGAACTGTAGTTACAGATAATTGACAGCTGCCATGTAGTGCTGGAAGCTGGACCCAGATCTTCTGTGAGAGCAGCCAGTGCTCTTAACCTCCAAACCCTCTCTCCAGCCCCTGTCTGGTTTCTTAGAAGTTCTTTTAAGTTTGAGATCCCATTCTGTTGTAGCCCAGGTTAGGAAATTTGTCTAAAACAATGACCTTTTATTGATTATTTTTGGTGTCTCCTTCCCTATGTCTCCCACCATCTTTCTGTTTTTTCATGTACCTCTGTCCAACTCAAGGTCCTTAGCCGTGTATGGTATACACATCTATAATCGGAGTGCTCTGGAGGCTGAGATAGAAAAATCACTGCAGGCTTGAGGCCAGCCTAGGCTATGTATTAAATACCAGGATAGTCCTTGTATCAGAACAAAACAAACAAATCAAGGCCTGCCAAAGTCCGGGCAGATCAGACGCACGGGTCAACAACTTTGCTGCTGGATTTTGGCCCTCCTTGTCTGCCTCCAGGATGGTTGTGCTTCCTGCCTAGATAATTGGGGGCAAATGGCGCAGAGGCAGGGTCCCCAAAGGACAGGACCTGCCTTCCCATAGGGTCTTGTCTCTCTCCTGGTGGCTTATGGATCAGGGTTGGGATGAGGCCTTTGAGTCCAGGCTGGCCCATTGCTGTTCCCCGCTGGGCCAGCTCCTTTAGACAAACGCAAGACATATGCATGACAAGCATGACTCAAGTCCCGAGCTGTGTCATGGGAACCCTGGCCCTAGCTTCTGAGAACCGTGTCTCTCCTGTCTCATGGTTTCGCATGGCCAAAGTATCTTCCCTTGTCTGTAAAAAGGGGGTTTTGTAGTGACCAAGATGGCACATGAGGACTGCCGTGGTTTGAATATGGAATGTCCCCAGGGCTCTCAGGTTTTGAACACTTGGTCCGCAGCTAATGGTGTTATTTCAGGAGGTTCTGGAAACTAGAAAGTGGAGTCCTTCTGAAAGGAGTAAATGACTGGAACATGTTTCTGCTAGGACAGCAGGCATGCACCACCACACTTGAGTGATGTCCTGCTGGGGCTCAAACACAGGCTTTGTGCGTGACAGGCAAGCGTCCTACCAGCTGAGCTACATATCCTCAGCCCCACGACCAGCCAAAACCATGTAAGAAGGAGGGACTGGATCCCTGGAGGTATATCCTCCCTAACTGCTTTCTGTCTTGCTCTCTGATCCCTGGTCAGCCATAAAGTGAGCAGTGGTCCTCTGCCACACAGTGACACCACCATGATGGTCTGCCCAAGTGCATGAGACCACAGTGACCAGTGACTGACCCTCTGAAACAGTGTGCTAGGATGATGCCTTCTCTCCTTGAGCTGTTGTGGTGGTTTGAATGATAATGGCTCCCATAGGCTCCTATATTTGAATGTTTGGTTCCCAACTGATGGACTGTTGGAAAGGATTAGGAGGTGTGGCTTTGTTTGAGGAGACCTGTGACTGGGGGTGGGCTTTGAGGTTTTAAAACCTATGACAGGCTTTTAAAGCAGAACTCGAAGAGATTGAAGAGAGACAGTTTCTCTCTCTCTCTCTCTCTCTCTCTCTCTCTCTCTGCCAGCTGCTTGCAGAATGTAGCTCTCAGTTATTTCTCCAGCACCATGCCTGCAGGCATACATGGTGAGAATGGACTCACTCTCCAAAGCTCGTAAGTCGGCTCCCAGTTAAATGCTTTCTTTCTTAAGAGTTGCCCTGGCCATGTTGCCTCTTCACAGCAATGGAACAGTGGCTGGGACAGCTGTTTATCAATCAGGCATTTTGTTGCAGTGTTGAGAGAGAGAGTTAATTCAAGGAAGGATTTGGCTCTGGACACGGGATACAGTCCCTCCTTATTACATGGTTTGGGTAGGCCTCGGGGCTGAGGATGTGGCTCAGCTGGTAGGATGCTTGCCTGACCCACACAAGCCTGTGTTTGATCCCTAGGAGGACATCAACCAAGTATGGTGGTGCATGCCCTGTTATCCTGCAGAAACAGGAGGATCAGAAGTTCAAGGTCATCCTAAGCTACATAAGACCCTGTCTCTACACAAATACCAATGATGGTTTTCATGTAGACACAAAACAACTCTCACCTCAAAAAAAGTAAGATAGAGTTTATTCTTGTGCCAATATAAACGGCTCTAAGTAACATGTTCCTCCTCCTTGTAGTGGTTTCATGAAAGCTCATTAGCTACAGAACAAAGACAGTCGTAAGGCTTTGTCAAACACTCTAGAGAGGTCTGGGAACCAAACCTAGGAACCTAGAAAAAATAGCCAGTACTTTTAACCACTGTAGCCCCACCTGGCCTGGGACTTACTATGTAGACCAGGCTAGTCTCAAACTCACAGAGCTCTGCCTGCCTCTGCCTCCTAAATGCTGGGTACTGATTTACAATTAAGGAAACAGAAGTGGCTGGATATGGTGGCACACATCTTTAATTCCAGCTCTTGTGAGGCAGACGCAGGTGGGCCTCTGTGAGTTCAAGGCTAGCCTGATCTACAAAGTGAGTCCAGGACAGCCAAGGCTCTGTTATACAGAGAAACCCTGTCTGGAAAAACAAAAACAAACAAAAAAGGAAACAGAGGCATAGAGGGGTTCAGTAAACCCTGCTGCTAAGTAATGGGGATAGGATCTGTTCTAGCTAGCCTTAACTGTCAGGCTGACATAGCCTAAGACAACTGACCTGAGAAGGAAGTCTCAATTGAAGATTTCTCCAGGTCAAATTGATGCAGGAGAGCCCAGCCCACTGTGGGCAGCACTGTCCCTAGGCAGGTGAGCCTGGGCTGTATAAGAATGCTAGCTAAACATGAGCCCTCATGTTGAACCGTCAAGCAGCACTCCTCCTTGATTTCTGCTTCAAGTTCTTGCTTGAGTTCCTGCCCTGGCTTTACTTTGTTTTGGATTATAAACTGAAGTATAAGTCAAACAAACCACTTCTCTTAATTTGCTTTTGGTTAGAGTGTTTTGTCGTTGACTCGGGAGTTTGAGACCACCTGGAAAAACCACCTGACCCCTATCAAGCTGCAATCAACCGAATTTTATTTAAGCGGCAACTGACCATGGTCTCCTTGGTTGGATCTGAGACTGACTGAAGCTTTTTAAAGGCGAAGGCCACAGTCTGTTTCTGTGGACATGTACTTCTGCACATGTGAGAGAACATTCTAGGTCCATTTCTGGTATTGTCTTAACAGCCTCAGGTTGCTTACAGGGCTGGCCTCAGACCTCTAAGACGGTGTCCTCAGCTGCTGCCGCATAGCAACAGAAGAGAAAGTAGAACAGGGTCCCATCTTGGGAAGCTGGCTCCACGCCCTGCCCTTCTAGTCTACTTTTCCTGTTCACGTCTATTCCAGACAGTGGAGGGGACTTGCCTGCCGTTTGCACAGTGGTTTGTTATCATTAAGGCAATGGAGGAAGAACCAGATGAGAGACCAGGAGAAACCAACAGGTAAGTGCTCTCCTGTTCTACACTTTTCCTCCATTCCACTTCCAAATGATAAGAGTACTTTATTAAAAGCAGAAAGGCCTAGGGCAAGGCCTTGTGGGAAAGTGGCAAGGCCAGCCTGACCCCACCATCATCAGTTGTCTTGAGCTTAGAGCCAGTCTCCTTGGTCCATCTCCCACGGCAGCAAAGCACATTTGGATAACATGGCCAGTACTGGCAATGGGGACAGGGTTGGAGCAGGCAGGGAGAAAAGAGAAAGGATTTCTCTTTTAGAGAGAAGGTTAGAGCGGAGGATAATAGAACCAGAATACTGAAGCTGAGAAAGATCAATCACCCACTCAAAGTTAGCAGGTGCAGATCCTCTGAAAAGGTGTTCTTGTCCACTAGAGAAGATGGGGGTTGTTTGTGAGGGGGTAGGGGGATGGGACAGGAGAGCAGATAGGGGAAGGGAGAAAGGCAAGCACTGTGAAAAGAAGGAAAGAAGTATGGTTCTTGGAGGTCTGCCTCCGCACCAGCCATGAGTCGTCCCATTCTGGGAGGCTCACTGGAGAGGGGAGGGTGTTTATGAGGAGTCACACACTCCAGAAGCAGCGTGACCTCCTGGCCTGTCCCTGCTGGTTCCTGCCCCGTGACGGCTCCTGGCTATAAACAGCCTGTTTATTAAACCGCAGGAAATTGGCCCCTCCACCACTTGAGCAATTTGAGAGAACAGGAGGTTCCTGGTCAAGAATTTCCAAACTGGGAGGGCTGGCTGCTCAGAGCCTGTGGTGCTCAATGACCTGAGCTAAAGGGGCTTTGGGGAGTGTCCATTCTGCACACTCCCTCCCCTTGAAGCCAGGCTCAGGGCTTCCCAGAAGGCAAGAGCCAGAGGTGACTGAGCACTTGAAGGTTATTTCACTGCCTTAACCTCATTATTTAGTCTAATGGTCCCATTATTAGAGCATTATGGTAACACCATGTGAGATGGTAGATTAGGAAAGACACTGGGGCTGGGTGGGGGGAGGCAGGGTGTAGCTGTGTGTAAAATGCTTGCCTCGCAACCCTAAAAATCCGAGTTTGATCCCCAGAACTCATGTTTTTTTTGGGGATTTGGTTTGTTTGTTTTAAGATAGCTGTGTGGGGGCTTGAGAGATGTCTCAGCAGGTAAGAACACTTGCTGTTTTTGCAGAGGACCCAGGTTTGGTTCCCGGTACACACAGGGCAATTCAAACTCTCTCTAATTCCAGTTCCAGGGGATCCAATACCCTCTTCTGTGTTTGGGAGGCACCATGCACTCCCATGGCACACATATGTGCACGCACACAAAACAGCAAAAATAAAGAAATCCTTTAAAAGGTGGCTGTGTGGCCCACATCTGCAATCCCAGCACTAGAGAGGCAGAGACAAGCAGATGCCCGGGGCTCACTAGCCATCAGCCTAACGTACACAGAGGGTTCATTCAACCTAGTGACAGACGTTGCCTCAAAACAAGGCAGGGCTGGCAAGATGGCCAGAGGGTAAAGGCGCTAGCTGCTGACCTAATGATCTGAGTTTGATTTCACCCACATTGTGAAAGGAGAGAACGGACTCCTGGAGGTTGTCTTCTGACCTCTACACAACTGGGCACACATGCGTACGTGCACACACACACAGACACACACATATACACAGCACTTGCTCAACACTTGTCCTACACACCTGAGTCCTGCCTGGTTCAGTCTGTCACTTACTGCTCCCCACAGCCAATCACTCAGGACAAACTCACTTAGGGGACAAGTGCATTCACCCAGCATGTCCTTACCCCTACTCACAGCTTTGTGTGACCTTAGGTCATTCAGCCCCAGCAAGTCTCAGCATCACGAGGAGCGCTGTGCTATGACAAGCTTGTACTCCTGTCCCCGGAGGATTCCCTGAGATGCTGTAATTGACAGGGAACCTGGTACCTCTGCTTGAGCAGCCAAGATTTGCCAAATCTGTGGTAGATATCTCGTAAGAAACCACATAACGTGTTCTCAGGGGACCCACCAACTTTAAAGGCACATGGTTGGCACTGCTGTAATGATTGGCAGGCCGGCAAAACAAAACCAAAAAAGCAAGAAGCAGATTTACTTGATCATAGTTTCACCTGACACACGGTCCGTAATATCAAAAACAAGACACTCAGGGATAGCTCTCTGTGTTTATACTGGGCTTGCCATGAAGCAGGGTCAACCACATAAAAATGTAATTGGACGAAAGCGGTTTGAGCTGGTGTTCACAGACTCAGGCGACTGAGCCAGGCCTTCCTGTGCAGCCTGTCATCTTTGATATGGGGTACAGCCAGCCCTTTGCAAAGAAGGCATATATGCTGTCAGACCAGAGAATTTCTTTATGCTAACTCTAAGACAGAAAGGCAGGGAAAGACAAGTCATGGTGTTAGGGTTCGCAACTGCTTTGTGGGAAACGGGTTCCCATTTCTATGACTTATCTCAAGAAAAAGATTCTAGTCTCCACGGCCTGGTTTAAGGAGGAGAAAGAAGAGCTCCAAACAGGAGGACAGGATAAAGAGACGTGGCTTCTGAGGCCTTTGTTTGGGGAGTTATAAAGTATTATTTTCTAAGCTCCCCAGGTGCCAGTGGCTAGGGATGTGGCTCAGTTGGTAGAGTGCCTGCCTAACGGGCACAAAGTCTAGGTTTACTCCCCAGGACTGCATAACCCCAGTATGGCGGTTCATGCTTGTAATGGGGAGAAGGAAGCAATAGTATCAAAATAATTCAAAACAAGCTAGGTGTGTGGTGGCACACCCCTTTATTTCCAGCACTTGGGAGGAAGAGATGGGTGGATCTCTAAGTTCAAGGCCAGCCTGGTCTATAGTGCAAGCTCCAGGACAGCCAGGGCTACACAGAGAAGCCCCGTCTCAAAATAATAATAATAGTAGCAGTAATAATAACTGAGACTTGGGAGACTGAGGCAGGATAATAGTACATTCGAGCATGGCTTGAGCTGCTTGGGGAGACCCTGTTTCAAAGAGAAAACAAGAGGAGACCTGGGCTAGGAATTGTCTTGAACAGGGACGGTGGTAGACAGATTGGCTGGTGCTGGAATGCTGGGCTGGGAGGAAGCGGGAAGCCACAGAGAACTGTGGAGTGAGTTTCTGGGAAAATGAGGGCATGTCCAAACACAAGAACTGGGTGGAAAATCAGGATATTTACCACAGAGGAAAAGAACAGAACAAACAGCATCTCTAATTCCAGGGCAAGCTGTGAGACGTGACCTCCCAAGGACACAGGTGTTTGAGCTGTAATTGAACGGTGCTGAAAGCCAGCCTCTCACAGGACCCATCCTGCTGGCCAGTATCTCTGCAGGAACGCTGTGGTCCATCCCCCACCCAATTCCAGAAACTTCTGGATATAATTACACTGGCCTATCTTGAGTCTTGGAACATGCCTCTGTTCTTTTTCTCTCCCCCCCCCCTTCTATCAAACCTCATTTTTTTTTATTTTATTTTTGTTTATTTTACGTGCATTGGTGCTTTGTCTATATGTGTGTCTGTGTGATAGTATCGGTTCCTTTGAAACTGTAGGGAGTTACAGACAGTTGTGAGCTGCCATGTGGGTGCTAGAAATTGAACCTGGGTCCGCTGGAAGAGCAGACAGAGCTCTTAACCACTGAGCCATCTCTCCAGCCCCAAACCTCATTTTTTAACTACCTTTTGTGGTGTGTGTGTCTGTCTGTCTGGCCTTATAGCCCTGGTTAACTGGAACTCAGTAAACCAGGCTGGCCTTGAACTCAAGATGTCTACCTGCTTCTACCTCCTGAGTTCTGGAATTAAAGGTGTGCACTACCAAAGTGAAATTGAATCTCTTATAGCTGAAGTGAGCCTTAAACTCAAGAGTGTTGGTGAGGATGATTTTGAATTCTTGACCTTTCTGCCTCTGTGTCCCAGGAACTGCAATAGCAGATATATGCTTGGCTGTCCCTCCTGAATCGTTCTTGTTGTTGCCTTTCTGTTTTGTTTGTTGTTTGTTGGTTTGTTTGTTTTTTCTGGAGACAGGGCTTCTCAGTGTATTCCTGGCTGTCCTGGACTCACTTTGTAGACCAGGCTGGCTGTGAACGCAGAGATCCACCTGCCTCTGCCTCCTGAGTGCTGGGATTACAGGCGTGCACCACTGCACCTGGTTTCCCTGATGAATCTTATAGAAAGATTTTACCTGGCCAGCTTCCTGGGTCATTTCTTTTGGGGTTCAGGTACCAGCTGCCTGTGTCCATCTTGCCACTGTGTAGCTCTACCCATCCACCTCTCATAAGCCTCACTCACATCTTCCTGGCTGCCTACCAAGGAGACCTTCGTCACAGTCATCTCTTCTGTCTTCCCTGGCATCTAATGAGATTCGGGACCATGGGGAAATGTATCTCTTTTGGCACTCATTGCTTTTGTAGTTATCTTTGGCTAGGATTCCTTTAACAACCCCTAACTAGTGTCCTTATTCTATTACACAATGCACCAAATTAATCTTTTATAGCACCTGTGATGTCATTCGCTATAGTTGCAAATAAAATACAGTGGAATATTCTTGTTTGCCTAGCTCTTCTCAGGCTGGGCTCAGCCTGTGCCACCAGGCCTGGCAGTACTCAGTTTCTTTAGATTTCTCTCTTGTCTAGGCACACTGACCCCCTTGCCATTCCTCAACATGCCTTTATTTCCTGCCTCCCAGGCTTTCTACCCACATTTTTTTTAACTTAGAAGTCTCCCCTTGCTTTGTCTGTCTACAGCCACTACTCTTTGTGGGCCTGCGAAATCTATATTAAAATGTGAGTTCTGGATGGTATAGAGAGCAGTCAGTTCCATGCTTGCCCAGCATGCACAAAGTTGGAGCCCAAGTGGGGTAACACACACCTGCAATCCTAGCCCTTGGAAAGTGGAGGCAGAAGGATTAGAAATTCAGAGTCATCCTTGGCTATGTAATGAGTGAAGCCAGCCTGAGTTACATGAGATCCTTTCTGTGAGCCACTGGACACGGGTGATGGGAACTGAACTCAGGACGTCTGGGAGAGCAGTAGGCATTTTAACCGCTCCCTAGCCTTGGTGTAGTTTCTTAACCATGCTGACTACCAGCTTTCTTTCCTGGAAACCAGAATGTAACGCTTGCAAGTTTGTGTGGGTGTTCTGATGAGAGGCGCCGGGGGACTGAGCAATGTCTCTCCAGCCTGAACTCTGTTATCTCTCCTCTCTGATAAAGCCAAGCCCAGCACCACTATCAGAGCGAGTCTCCTGCCTTCTTGGGCCCTTCTGTTTACTCTGCTGTGTAACCACTCATCTATTTGTGGATAAATCTGTCCTCACACCTGATAACGACTGCTGACGGGCAGGAACCCTCTTATTTATCCCTGTATGCACCATAGTCTCCCTGGTACTGTGCCTAGAGCTGAATTAAATGCAGGCAGAATGCTGAGAACTTGACCATTGAGGAGTCAGAAAACAGCATTACAATCCTGTCCTGGAATCCACACACAGTTACTCTGGCCACCTCCAGTGTTCTTATGCATATAAAGGAGATAATGTTAAAAAAAATTTTTTTTTTTTAAATGAGACATTTCCTTACTGTGTAGCCCCAGCTGGCCCAGCTCTAGATCAGGCTGGCCTCAAACTTCCAGAGGGCTGCCTGCTTCTGCCTCTCAAGTGCTGGGATGAAAAGCATGCAAGGTCTTAGCATAGTTGTTTGCTGCCTCCTTGTGGATAGAGTTAAAATCACTATGAAATCTGTGTGTGGTGACCCAGCAGTCATGTGAGGCTGTATGGAAAACAAACCAGGCTTCAAATGAGAATAGGCCAAATAGATCTTTTGACTGCAGTGATATAGATGCCTCCAGCATAACTCCAAGAAGAAACCTACTTATAAATGACACCACATTTTATAAAAATGAACAGTTGAGGGACTAAAATGTTGGTGTTGATTGGTGAAATTCTGTTGATTTTGATTTTCACTTTTTTCTCTCTTTCTTTCTGGTTTCTTTTCTTTTCAACATGACATTTTGTTGGTTCTCTGGCAATGTTTAACATCATGAACCCGATCTCACTCACTTCCCAGACCTTCCATGCCTACCTCCCCACCCTTGTGATCTTCCCCCAACCAAGAAAAAAATAAGAATAAAATAAGAATAGAAATTTTTACAAATAGAAAAAAAATTAAAAGCCCAGTTTGTGATATCTATATACTCACTGGAGCATGCTCAAATCCTTAGTGACTGGTCCCTTCACTAGAGAACTGAGGCCTTTCCCTCCAGAACCCTCTGCAGAACCTTTTTTTTTTTGAGACAGGGTTTCTTGACTGTCCTGTTCTCACTTTGTAGACCAGACTGGCCTTGAACTCACAGAAATCTGCCTGCCTCTGCCTCCCGAGTGCAGGATTTTTAAGAGTTCTCTCTAAAAGCTTCTTGCCTAGGCTTTTACTTTTGGGTGTCTGTGTAGGGTTTGTCACAGATGCCTTCCATGTCCCTCTGTCTCAACTGTGCACCTGCAGTCATCAATCTCACACCAGACGTAGCCTGCTTGCGCTTCACAGTCATCAGGAGCACAGATCATGGGCCTCCACACAATTTCTGGTGGCCACACAGACCATAAACAAACATGGCCTCCTGCTGCAGTAGGTGTAACAAGATGTTTAAAGAATGCCACACACAACAGAGCTGGTATGAAGAGATTCATTGTACAGAGGTGGAGAGAGACACAGAGACAGAGAGACAGTGGAAGGCATAGGAGAAAAGAGAAGAGGGATGGGTGAGGCACCTCAGAAGAGAAAAGTCAGAGATGGGGAGAGAAACCAAAACACAGAGCGGGTGAGAGTGTCAGACGGGTTATGTCTCAAACACCTGGCCCAAGTGGTGACATAGGCTGTTGTCAGGACCCTAAAGTTCCCGTTGAATTGCCTGTGCAGCAACATAACGGTGGACCATGGGCCCAGACAAGACCCTCGAGGGCAGCCCAGACCACAGACATCAACATGGCTTCAGGCTGTAGCACAGACCATGGACAACATGGTCTCTGGTGTGGATACATCAGCACAGACCCCCACCCACAGTAGGACCACGACCCATACATCACCATAAGCGTCAGGTTGTTACCTTTTATGACCAGCTTCCTCCATTTAGCATCCAAATGTCATAGCAACTTTATTGTTTTTATTGCTAAATAAAATGCCCTCATTGGGGTAAAATATGTTTTGTTTATTGATCACTTAAATGCACTTGTGACATTGCAAGGGGCTGAAGGGATCGCTAAGTGGTTAAGGGCAATTGTGGGAGCTTTTGGGGTCCATCTTGGGGTTTAATAATAATAAAGACACGGAGATGTCTGAATAGTATAAGCCTTCTAGCCTTTTTGCTGAGAGCAGTTTCCTGAGCTAGCCATCCAGACTTGAGCCAACCATTCTGCCACCACGTCTTGACCACCCCGCCTCTGTCTCATCCTTGTTGCTCTCTTCCTCCTACAGCTCCAGCTCTTTATTCATCAAAAGCCGTTCCTTCTTTCTAACACAGAAGGGCTTGTTAGCATAGGGAAAGAGGTTTCACAGCTGACTCACTCTGAACCAATCGGCAGCAACACTACACCCTGTCTATCTCTTAGCATTGCCTTTTGGCCAGATTGAGAGCACACACACTTTTTTTTTTTTTAAGATTTATTTATTATGTATACAGTGTTCTGCCTGCACATATGCCTGCAGGCCAGAAGAGGGCACCAGATCTCATTGTGAGCCATCATGTGGTTGCTGGAAATTGAACTCTGGACCTTTGGAAGATCTTCTAGTGTTCTTAACCTCTGAGCCATCTCTCTAGACCCACAGCTTGCCTTTAATTTAACGTGATAATCTCAGATAATCGTTGATCACTCTGTTTACATCTTTTTGGACAGGTGAGGAGGCAACAAACATTTACATATAGAAAGCAGGTCATGTGGGCTATAGAAATGACAGTATCACATATCCTGCCAGTACAGCAATTAACAATTGAGAATATAGGGGGCACAGATTCATAGCCAGTTGATAACACCACGTGTGGTGGTAGGTTACCCCAGCAAAGAACACTTGCTGTTCTTCCAGAGGGCCTGAGCTAAATTCTATTACCCTTAACGTTTGTAACCCCAGCTCCAGGGCATCCAATGCCCTATTCTAGTCTCTGCATACTCCCATCCACACAGATTATACACCAGACAGACAGACAGACAGACAGACACACACACACACACACCTAAAATAAATCTTTAAAATGTTTAAATGTGCTTGTGATTTGTATATGCACTGGCCATTCTGGGTAATGTTGCTCTGGCCACTCCAGGACAGGTTTTTGTGGGACATGTGTGTGCTAGTTAGATTTTTTGTCATGTGACAAATACTTGTTAAAATCAAGTTAAGGGAAGAAAGACTGGTTTTGCTTGCCTTTCTGGGCTTTGGTACAAGGTCAGCTAGGTCTACTTCGGGCTTAAGGTGAGGTAGAGAATCAGGGCATCAGGAGAGTGTGGCAGAGGACACTTAATGGCAGATTGGAAGTGGAGACCAAGGAAAGACCTCCTCCTATTGGCACTTTCTCCACCTAGGCCTCCTGCTTTTCAGTACTTCCCAATGGTGTCATCATGATCAGAGCCATGGGTCAGAGCCATTGGCCTCCCAAAAGCCCATCAGCCTGCAGCCAAGCTCCCAGTTCATAAGTCTGTGAGGGCCTTTTACCTTCAAACTATAATGTGACCACTTCTCTTAAGTGTGTGCACGGTTCGGGGTAGACCTGTTCCTATGCTTATGCAATCGGCTATGTGAGTATTCTGTTTAACCTTTCTGGGGTTTTGTGTTTTGAGACAAGGTCTTGCTATGTCTTGTAACAATATGGTCTGGTGTTTTGTATTTGATTGTTAATTATTTTGCTCCCTAAGGTTTGCTTGCTGTCTCTCTTTTTTTATGATTTATTCTCTTTAATATTCATCTAACATTTTTCAAAATCCACAGGGATCCAGGGAGGAGCTCCTCTTGGGCTCTTACCCTTCATATTGGAAACCTCTGACATAGTCCCACACTCTTTGGCTTCCTGCTCCCAAGTCCAGCCCATCTTAGTGCCTGACACACATAATTAGTAAACACAGTATCCTGAGGGTTGTGGCCTGGGGAGTCAGGGAGAAGTGGGGCTTTGGGAGCTAGTGAGGTGGACAGTTGGGGTGGGATGGGATGTTTAAGGACAGGAATACTTCTGTAGAATGGAAAACATGTGAACAAGGGCTGGCTGCCCTTGGAGACAGGACTGGAGCAAGGAGCAGCTCTGGCTTAGGATAGGGGATGGGGGTGGTCATGGTGCTTTGGGAGATGTTTGGGTAAAGTTTAGTGAATCTGGAAGAGAAGTACCCCACAGAGAACTTCAAAGAGTCCAAAGTAGGTAAGGAAAGAGGAAGCCTTGAGGTGAGCCCAGGGGAGGGTATGGATCTGAAGGGAAGACCCTGGCCAAAGCAGCAACAGCTCAGACGCCTTGCACAGATGGAGCTGGGACCCAGGGGAACTGAATGCTGTGGCTGAGAATTCTTCCAGGCGGTGCACGGCCAGCATGCTCTTCACCAGCAAATCTAGCTCCAGGAAGGCGGCCTTCCCCTCATCAAAGTGCACCTGACAGTGTAGGTAGAACCAACCCTGATGACTATAAATTCTCCAATCTGGCGGTCGTAGCGCAGAGGGATGGAGCTGTAGATTTTGGCCTCTTCTCAGCCTCTCACTGCCCCATCCACACTTGAATGCAGATGTTTAGGGATAAGAGTCCCTTTCCAAGACTCTCTCCTGCTTGCTGTCTCTTACGAGAACATTCTCACGTACATCTGTCCTTATTGTGTAAACCTTGCTCTAACGTAATTTGAAGTTCACTGGTTAATAAAAAATGCTGAAGCCTGGGCAGGGCAGAAATGAGAGGTGGAGCTAAGGTTTGAGAGCTTTGAGGACAAGATTGTGGGAGGAGGAGAGAGGAGAGTAGGAGAAAGAAGGAAGCAGAGCCACTAAAATGATGATGCACACAACAGATATTCTATGAAAGAGATTTATTGGATGGAGGTGGAGAGATAGAGAAGAAAAGGAAAGAGAGAGACATGGTGGGCCCCCCACCAGGAAAGAAAGTGAGGCAGAGAGCAAGGGAGAAGAGAGGAAGGTAAGACAGAAAGACAAAGTGGCGGGTTGGTCCTTTTATAGCCTATACATGCGCAGCTGAACTGTGTCTGCCACACACCTGGTGGGAACACATGATGACATCATAGGTTACCAGGCAACCCAGAAGCAGGCTGCCTATACACTAACAGCCACCATGTGTAAAAGTGCTTTTATTCTCCTGTTTCTGCTGTTGTCTCAGGAGATTACTGCTTCTATCTGCTAAAGTAGGCCTAGCCTTAGAAGCTTCTAGCCTCTGTACAATCTAACATAGGCCTAGAACATTTTCCACCTTTGAGACTCACTGGTGAATAAGTTCACCCTTTCTTGTTCTTACTAAGCTCTGGGCTGGCTGGTTCAACTCCCGCTGTTCTGGCTCAAACTCCTCTCCCAGCTAACTTATTCGTTCTGGCTTTTCTCTCTGCCTCTGAATTGCTCTGCTTGGCCTCAAACTCCAATAATCTTTTCTAATCTTCTAGCTCCTCATTCTCTGGCTTGTTGTATCTTCACCTATGTCTAGCTTGTTCTCTCTTCAACCTGTCTCTGTGTATCTGACCTGGTAAAACTCCTTTCTTCTCTCTTCACATAAGAGTTGGGCATATCCTATTCTGTCAAATCTTTTCTGATTCATCAGTGTTTTTGCCATTCAATTAGACATCACTTTCAAACATGGGAGTTCCCTTCTACAAACTATTTTTACCTTTATTTTTTGGGAGTAAAGGTGTGTACCACCATGCCTGGATCTAAACTTTTTATTACCTGATAATTGCTCTATATCAGGCTAGGGTGGGATAGGATGTTAAAGAACAGAAATACTTCTGTGGAATGGAAAAACACATGAACAAGAACTGTTAACCTTGGAGGAGAGGACAAGGCTGGCCTTGAACTCAGATCTGCTTTCCTCTGTCTCCTGGATTAAAGGCGTGTTTCTATTCCAGCTGGATCACACAGACAAAGAAGGTTTTTTGGATGTGATCTCTTGCCAGAACAGCCATGTTCTTAATTAAAATTCCTCTACAGTCATGGGTTAGCATGGAAAGCAGCACATGGCCAGATCAGCGTGGATGGAGGAAGCAGCCCAGAGGAGACACACGTACAAGTGTTTATGGATTATGGATGGGACGTAGCCCGGATAGGGATGATTAAAGCAATGGCATGGTATATGGGACTGGGAGATAAAGGGTAGTTTAAGAAGGTTAATTATCTGCCCTGCCCTGGGTAAAATAAGGCTTATCTAAAATCTATCAGGTGTCTGTGTCTTTTATTGATTATGATATTGGTTTAGATAACACCACCATAATACTTAAAGGCTTTTTAATAATAAACATTACTAGCCATTTATATTTTCTGCAAAGGTGTCTAGCTGGCCTGACCCTGACTCCCACCCCTCCTGTGTTGTCCAGGCTGTCCTTCCTTGAAATGTCAGGGATCCTTGCCTCTATCTCCAATGCTGGGATTATAGCCATTATAACCAGCTTGTGTTTTCGGAGCTGCTAAACTATTTTTCAGAGTAGCTGAACCATTTTCAATCCCATCAACAGTTATGAGGATTCCAATTTCTCTGCCTCTGTCAACACTACCTTTGACTATAGTCATCCTACAGGGTGTGAAGTGGCCCCTTACTGTGGTTTTGATCAACATTCTACAGTGGCTCATGATGCTGAGAATCCTGCCATGAACTTGCTCACTGTGTATCTCCTGGTTTGCTTCTTTCCTTATTTAAAAAAAAAAATGATAATTTTTAAAAGAGTAGTTTTAGGTTCCTAGAAACACTGAAGGTAAAGTCTATCCCTTGCCCCATGCATGTACAACTCGATTACTGGTGAGCCCACAACGGTACATTTGTTACATTAATGCATCCACTTTGACATATCACAATCCCACAAAGTTCACACTCAAGGTTCATTCCTATTTTTTAAAAAGATTTGTTTATTACATACATAATGTTCTGTCTGCATGTACACCTGCACGCCAGAAGAGGGCACCAGGTCTCATTATAGATTGCTGTGAGTCATCATGTGGTTGCTGTGGATCAGGATCTCTGGAAAAACAGAGAGTGCTCTCAAACTCTGAGCCACCTCTCCAGCCTCTCATTCCTATTTTTATTTCTCTTAATTTTATGCTTACAAATGAATGTGCATATGTGCTTATTTGGCCCATATGGTTACTGTATGCTTAATCTTATTGTTGATATTTGGTTTTGGAGACAGGGTCTCATTAGGTAGGCCATGTGTGAGATATATTTGCACTTAAACAAATCCATCATGCTATTCTCATAAAGTATTTTCAATGCCCTAAAAGACTTTGGCCGATTGCCATTTTTAAGTTTGTGTTTTGTTTTGTTAACATTTTGTTTTTAAATTCACTTTACATCCCTATCACAGCCTCCTCCCTCCTCTCTTCGTGGTCCTATTCCCTCCTAGCCTCTTCACCTTTTCCCCCTCCCCTTCTCCTCAGGAAAGGAGAGCCACCACCAACCTGCCCCAGCAAATCAAGTCGCTTCGGGACTAAGTGCATCCCCTTCCACAAGCCACAAGGCAGCCCAGCTAGGGGAAAGTGATCCAAAAAGAGCCAAGAGTCCATGTCAGAGACAGCCCCGCTCTAATTGCTAGGGGACCCACATGAAGACCAAGCTTCCCATCAGCTACATATGTGTAGGGGGCCTAGGTCCGTCCAGTCAGTGAATGCTCTTTGGTTGGTGAAAGTCTCTGTGAAGCCCCATGGTCCTTGTTTAGTTGACTCTGTTGGTCTTCTTGTGGAGTTTTTGTCCCCTCCGGGTCCCTCTATCCTTATACCAATCTCCCCAAGCTCAGCCAAAATTTACCCTGCCAACAAGGTGTGCAGGGACAAAGATAGAGCAGAGATTAAGGGAAGAGCCAAACAATGCCTGGCCCAACATGAGACCTACCCTATGGAGAGAGCCGACCCTGACACTATCAACAATACTCTGCTATGCTTACAGACCGGAGACTAGCATACCTGTGCTCTGAGAGGCTCTACCCAGCAACAGAAACAGATGCGGAGACCCACAGCCAAACATTTGGTGGAACGCGGGGGGTCTTGTGTGTTTGTTTTCAGTGGGTTTCTCCACTGACGTAATGAGCCAATTCAAGCTGAATTAAAAGTATAAAAGCAGGTTTATTCCCAAATAAACCTGTTCACCAGTCTCAAAGGATGAGGCCAAAGAAGTGGCCATGCAGCCAGGGAGGCAAAGAATAAGCAGAGATAGATCAATAAAAAATAGGTAGGTAGGTAGGTAGGTAGATGATAGATAGATAGATAACATATACAGAGAGGAGAGGGGCAGAGAGAGATGTGAAGACAGAGTAGATCTCAATTATCTAGAGAAGAACCTCTGGGATAAGAGCAGTCCAGCCCCTGAGCTGGAAAGTTCGGGGTAAGGGTCCCAGTATGCCAACTATACCCAGTAACAGGTAGGGACTACGGGATGCTGGAAAAGCCTGGAGGCCAGGTTTGCTTTGATATGTTAAATAGGTACTTCAGCTGCTTCCTCTGGGTTTGAATCTTAACAGTTTTGTTTGCTTTTTTTTTTTTTTTTTAAGACAGGGTTTCTCTGTTTCTCTGTTTCTCTGTGCCTTGACTGTCCTGGAACTCTGTAAACGGCTGGGCTCAAACTCACAGAGATCCTCCTGCCTCTGCCTCTGCCTCCCAAATGCTGGGACTAAAGGATGTGCCACCACCACCCAGCTTTTTAAAAAATTATTTTATGTATGTGTTTTACCTGAGTATGTGTGTGTTTCCTGTGAGTGCCTGGTGTCATGGATGCCAGAAGAGGGCACAATCACCTAGAAGAGTTGTGGGCTGCTGTGTGAATGCTAGGGACTGAAGTTGGGTCCTCTGCAAGAGCAGCCAGTGCTCTTGAACCGCCTCTCCAGAACCTGGGTTGTCTTTTTATTCTTTCCCTCCCTCCCCTTCTTCTCTGAGACAGCATGTCCATATGTATTCCAAGCTGGCCTAGAACTCTTAATCCTCCTGCCTCAGCCTCCAAAATGCTGAAAGTAGACATATGCAGGCATGGGATGCAGGAACTGGTTGGGATCTCCTAACACATAATAACAGTAGGTGGGGAGAAGAGAGAAAGAAATGCAAGAATTGCCTGGAGGAAGCATCAGGCACCAGCAGACTCTACCTACTCCTTTTAGAGAACAGCTACAGTAGAAACGTGAAATTTTGAGAAAGGGGCTGTAAACAATCAGCCATCTTCTGGGGTGGGGAGATGGCTCAGCAGCTAAGGGTGACAGTATTTACCAGTTTATCATACAAGAAGGCTCCTTTGGGTTCCTTGAACCCACATAAATGTCAGTGGCTGGATGAAACAGCTCCCACAAAATTCCTGACACCAACTTCAGACCTCCACATGCATGTCCAGACGTGAACACACACATGCTTACCACAGACACATGGAAAGGACGAGTACGTGTGTGTGTGTGTGTGTGTGTGTGTGTGTGTGTGTGTCTGTCTGTCTGTCTGTCTGTCTGTCTCTCCTCCCTCCCTCCTCACCCAGCAGGAGCCAGCTCCAGCTGACAAGGGAGGCTCAGTAGGTTGGGATTTGGGTGTGGTTTGTCAACTAAATTCACAAGCATAGTTCATTGCAAATATTTAGCTACCACCCTTTCCTGATCAGTGTTTTAGCTTTCCTTGGAGACTGTATATGTGTGTCAATTAAGCATAAACACTTGGTGGTGCTGAGAACCCAGCATTGTGTTGGGCGTGCCACCTTTTTACATCTTCCCCTACTGGGGTGTGTTCTGCAAAATTTCTTACATAGTCTTACAGCAGAGTCACAGGAAAGCCCCTGGGTTTTAAATTGACAGTTGAGCTAATTATTTACAATTCTGATACTGTCACTGTGAAGATGTCAGCACTTTTGAAATTGATTTGGCAGCACACACCTGTAATCCCAGCACGTAAGTGAAGGCAGGAGAACCAGAGGTTTAAGGTCACCCTCAGCTATATAGTGAGTTGAAGGTCAACCCCACAAGAGAGATTGTGTCTCAAAAAACAGAAGCTAGGTGCGCGTCTAATCCCTGCATTTAGGAAGGGAAGACAGAAGGATCAGAGTCCAAGATCCTTGGCTACATAGTAAGTTTGTGGCCAGCCTGGGCTACATGAGACCCTGTCACAAAACACAATTTCAGTACTATCGGGAGCGATAATAAAAGCTGGGTATGGTGGTGCCGTCCATACCCAACACCTAGGAGTCAGAGTTTAAGGCTAGCCTGGGTTACATGGTGGAAAAACAACATACGGGGGCTGGAAAGATGGCTCTGTGGGTTAGGGCACATGTTGCACAATCATGTCTTGGGTCTAAATCCCCAGAACTCCACTTAAGACCAGGTGTGGCCTCTCCTGCTTGTAACTCCAGAGTTGGGAAGGGTGGTAACAAGATGACTTCTGGGGCCGGCTGGCCTTAAGCCTGGCTCTAGGTTGAGAGAGAGATCCTGTCCTAAGGGATTAAGGCAGAGTGACAGAGCATGGTATCTAGTGCCTGCCTCCGGCCTCCATGTATGTGCACAGGTGCCTGTAACCATGCCCCCCCCCCATGCACATACACCGCATATGCACACACACAAAACAGGCCAGGCATGGTGGTCTATGCCTTTAATACCAGCGCTCAGGAGACATTAGCGCTCTGAGTTTAAGGCCAGCCTGGTCTACAAAGGGCAGCCTAGGGCTACACAGTGAAATGCTGTCTGAAAAAACAAAACAGCAGTCAGAAGATTGCCGCAGTTGTTTTTGTTTGTTGGTTTGTTGAGACTGGGTTGTGTAGCCTTGGCTGTCCTAGACTCACTTTGTAGACCAGGCTGGCCTCAAACTCAAATAGTGACCTGCCTCCCTGAGTGCTGGGATTATAGGGATGGGCCACTGAGCCCAGCTCCCAGTTCTTTATCTTGTAGTATCCTTCATATACTCCTACAGTGTTTGCATTTGGAAGCTCCAAGCCATGCCTTTAAATTGGCACATCAGTACACAAATTAATTCCTCCACTCCTTGGCTAGTTCCCACAGGCTCTGAAAACTCCACTGTTAATGTCCACTGCATTCTCCTTCATCCCAAACAATTAGCCAGTCTCCACTCTTCACCAGTCTCACTTTTCAGTAAGGGTCAGAACAGGATTCCACTAAGTTCTGTCAGTTACGTTTGTGAAACAATGCTTGGTGGATGACCCACAGGTTAAATCAGGGAATAAACAGGAATAAAGACTAGCTATGAAGAAAAGCCACCATCAAAGCAGAGCCGGGGAGCCAGTGTGTAGGACGCCCGCTGCTGCTGGACACAGGAACCAGCCTGAACTGTTGTCTTTCCCTGGCATTCAACACTGGATCCAAGGGTTGGCAACACAGACATCATTGTGCCTGCCAATTTGAAGCTGCTGCCACGGACACCAGAATGAAGTGCCCACTGTCCTTGTTCCCGTGTCATTAGTTTCAGATTGAAAGTCCCAGATAAGTGCATCTGATTGGCAGAGCCTGAGTCAAGGGCTTGCATCCCAGCTGGGTGGAGCAGCAACAGTTCTCACTGGTCGGCGCGGCTTCTTTTGGGGACAAGGAGTCCCTCTAGGAGAGGTAGCCAGAAGCTGCAAGTGCCCCTTACATTTATGTTGCTCTAGGCAGATGCCCATGATGTTCTACTTAGGTACAAGCTTGCTTTTGCAGAACTGCTAGTTCTTTCCTAAACTGCAATAAAATACTCTGCCAAGGACTAAGAGTGCTTAGTGGAGGAGAGCGCTTGCTACGCTTACGGAGGATGAGTTGGATCCCTAGCATCCACATAGCAGCTTACAAGTACTTTTAACTCCAGTTCCAGAGGGGTTCAATGCCAGTGCAATTTGCTCACAGGGACATTGGCACTAGCTCTTTGCAGATCTGTTCTCATCACAGGCCTCTCAGTAGGCTGCTTGAAGTTCCTCAGCCACAGACACTGGCTTCCCCCAGAGGGAATGCCATAGCCTGTTCCAGATGCTGTAAAGTGCCATTAACTGGGCTTCTAATAGCAACTTCTTTCTCAAAGTTCAGGACCTCAAAAGGGCCTGCTCCTTGGTTCACAGATGGCTGTCTTCTGATTCATCCTTGCATGGCAAAGGAAGCCAGTCATTTTTCTCTATCACCTAACAAAGGCCCCTCCTCCCTATAGCATCATAGCAGAGGTAAGTTATGTGTTGAACATAGGCATTGGTCTATAGAAGAAAGCCATCCCCGAGACCATGGTATAGGCCAGATCACCCTTTAAGACCTACTCTCATAGATGGGCATTGTGGTGCACGCCTTTAATCCCTGCACTCAGGGAGGCAAAAGCAGGCAGATCTATGTGAGGCCAGCCTGGTCTACAAAACACACAGACACATACATACAAACCTAACCTCGGAACTCCCATCTTCCTTCTGCCATACTGCTAGTCTGACAGGTAGGCCCTGACTCAGAAGACACCAAGATGGAAGACTACAAGAGGATTCTTGAGTGCTATCCTGGAGACTGGCTGCCTCATGAGTGTGCGTGTCTGTCCCAGGACAACTGAAGGCAGAGGTCCTGCGCAGGAGAAAGAGAATGGTCCATCAGGGCAGGAAGTATGCTGGAGAAAGCAGACTCATGCTTCCTGCTTCATTCTGAACCACGCCACAGATCCTTCCAAAACTCTGCCACAACATAAAGGAGAAAACCAGAAAAATGACAGGGGAGAGAAAGTGGCCATGAAAGGCATTGTAAAAGATGTATCATCTATACAAAATTTTTAAAATGGAAAAAAATGTTACATATAAAGCCAGTTTTTTAAATCTATCCAAACAATATTCAAGGGCAGGCATAATGGTGCAAGCCTATAATCCCAACCCTTGGGAAGCAGAAGAGACCTATGTGTTTGAGGCCAGCCTTGTCTACTTAAGTGACTTTTGGACTAGCTGGGCTACATTGAACTGTCTCAAAAAAAGGGGGGTACGTGGGAAAAGGGTGAGAGGAAACTTCTTGAATTAATAATAGCCTCAGATATTTTAAATAATAATAGCCTCAGGATATTTTAAGTCAAACTTTTTTAATTATCAAAGATCAGTTATACGATTCTGCCAGAATGTTCAAATGCCAGGCCTCCTTGCAATAAAGTTGGGTTGTGGGCCTATCTCTTTATTTTTAACACAGGGTCTCACTATGTAGACCAGCCTGACTTAGAACTCCCAGAGATCCACCTGCCTCTGTCTCCTGAGTACTGGGATTAAATCTGTGGACCTATCTTAGTGGTAGATCCCCTGCCTGGCTTGTTGAAGCCGAGTCTAATCTCTAGCAACACGTATATGAGAAACCTCTATGATGAATCTACCCTCATCATCCCACTGCACAGTCCCAGGATAAAACCCCACTCAGAGGCATGCAGCAACATCTTTTATTAGGTACAGAAGTTTTGAATGATCGCTTCAATTTCTCCATGTTCAGGCAAAACTGTGTGTGTCATTTAATGCACTAGAGCTTACCAAATGAATCTCTACCTAGAGAAGGGAAAATTAACCCCAGCCTGCTTAACCAGGAGGCCACTTCATCTGCCGACCCCCAAGAACATGAAGATGAATATGATAGACAGACTGTCCCCCGTCTGCACCTTCATTCACCACCATCCGATAACCCCGCTTCAGGCCCAGATCTGCAGCGCACTTCTTGCCAACAATCATTAAATGTCCTAGAAGCTGGGAAAGAAAAAACAAGTTTCTTAAACATAGGAAATGTACACTTCTGGCCATTAAATAACAAGCAGTCAAACTGGGCATGGTAGAGCATGCCTTTAATCCCAACATTCAGGAGACAGAGGCAGGCCAGTCTCTGTTGGGTTCCAGGCCAGCCTGGTCCACATAGAGACACCCTGGGTCAAAAAACCCAAAACAACAACTACAAAATCAGTGAAATAAAATGTGTAAGAAATGTACTTACACTCTCATCATCATCTTCTGCTACAGAAATCTGGGATATATGCTTCTTGGGTATCACCAGAAAGTGTGTTGGTGCTTGAGGGGAAACGTCATGAAAAGCAAGACACTAGGGGGAAAAAAAAAAAAACAGACGCGTTAGTCTATCACCCACGAGGCTAAAACATACTCTCTGACAAGTATTAAGCATTAACTGAATGGGAGGTACTGAGCTAGAAAAACAGAACTGTACACAATTCACATGGCTTCATGATCCTATTCATGTAACTTTAGAGTCTTTACGGTGGATGGACTTTAGGCAGAGACGTAATTCTTAGAGGTCAGACATGTTATAAAAGTAAAGGGTGAGGTGGATGATTACCACAAAAAGATGTGCTTTAGACTGAGTGATCAAGGACAAGCACTTCGAGGCAGTGACCCTGATCTGTGACAATGTGTGTGGTTTGAATAAGAACAGCCCTCATAGGCTCACTTATTAGAATGCTTAGTCATCAGGGAATCTCTCTTTCTCTCCATGCTCTCCTACATGATAATGGACTAAACCTCTGAAACTGTAAGCAAGCTCCCAATTAAATGTTTTCTTTTAGCAGTTCGAGGTGACGTACGCCTTTAGTCCCAGCGCTCGGGAAGGCAGAGGCAGGCTCTGTGAGTTTGAGGCTAGCCTGGTCTACAGAGGGATGTCCAGGACAGCCAGAAATACACAGAGAGACCCTGTCTCAAAAAACAGGAAGGAAAATTTTCGAACAAAGATCCTTAGATTTCAGGGTAAGCACTCTTAGCTACTGAACCATCTCCCCAACCTCTATCATTATACAATCAGAAACAAACCCGATTCCCTTCCCCTTCCCACCTTTTCCATATCAGAGTCCTCATTGCGCAATTGCCTGTAGTTTTGTTTTACTTTGCAGGTTACTGCCTGTGTGGGTGTTTTATAGCTCTTGCTCTCTTCCTTATGGAACCCAACCATACTTTTTTTTGGCTAGGGAATAATTTTACTTGCTGTACCCTACAAAATGCTGTGTCACTTAGAATGTTTCAGCCAATTATAACGAAGTTCAGTCATTATTTCAAAGACCATTTATCAAAACAACTGTGGTTCTGTTTGTTTGTTTGAAAGTGAGGTCTTCTTGTAGACCAGGTTGGGCTGAACTTGTACTGTTTCTCTTGCCTCCACCTTCCAAGTGCAAGAATCCCAGGGGGATGATTTTGTGTTTAAAGCTTTTCCTGTTTTGTTTTGCTTTGTTTTTGAGACAGGGTCTCACTTTATAATACAGGCTGGTCTGTAACTCCTGGCTCAGCCTTCTGGATGATATTACAGGGCATGCTACAACAACTTCAAACTTTTTTAGATGAAACGGGGCTTTTTCTAAGACAAAGACACTGCCCCAACTGGTGACAAATACAAGCAATTTAAATAAAACTCACCTCAAGGAACCAAATTAAATTTGGGGTAATATTTTGGATCGCTATGAACATTACCAGTAGCATTAATGCTTTCTCCTATTTCTTAAAGTGAACTGAACAAACCATATACAAAACTTTCTAGTCAACGGGCCAAGCTCCCACCCAGTGAGAACTAGGAAGTAATTTACAAAAATGGTCTTCAATGTCGACCGCGATTTCATGTCTATCACAGAAGAAAAATAGATAAATAAATAATTAACCCTTTGATCTTGCACCATAACTGTTTTCTTGTTCAGCAGGGAGTAAGTGGCGTAGTGGGCCGCCTGCAATCCTAGCATCTGGCAGGCGGAGGCAGGAGGATTAAGGGTTCAAGGTCAGCCCCAGTTAGTTACTCAGCGATTTCGGGGTCAGCCTGGGGCACGTGAAAGCGACATATGTTATTTATATATATATATATATACACACACACACACACACACACACACACACACACACACACACAATATACATATACATATATATGTACACAAAGCAACCTAAAGCAATGTTTTTCTAAAAGGCTGAAGGGTTGATTCCAGAGCCCAGGGGCACCCTCTGCAGCGGGACCGGGGAGCTGATGGCCCTGGCCTCCCCGGTCACCTCGCAGTGCGGGGACCGCTGCGCGCGGGAGATCGCGGAGATTGCGCCGGGGGCACGATCGGGTTTCTCGCGGGCCAGATTGACGCCTGCGAGGTGGGTGGCGGCCTCGGGGGCCCCGGAGGGCGTCACCCCACGGATCGGCCCTCACAGGGGCCCCGGACGGGGCGTCACCTCCGGGGCCTCCGCCCGCGGCACCTCGGCGGCACGCGGCGGGCCGAGCGGCCGATAACGCGTAACCGGAGCGCAGGCACGCGCCGCGGGGCCACGCGGGCGCAGGGCCAGGCCAGCCGGGCCGAGCGTCGCCGCAGGCCCGCGGCTCCTCAGGGAACGCCGGCGTGTCGCCCGGCCGCAAGCCTACCCTGTCGTCCTCGAAGATGATCTTGGCGGGGATTTCCTTGCGGATGATCTTGCCGAAGATCGTGTCGCCGCCGGGTTGGGCCACTTGAGCCTTGGCAATCTCGTCGGCCATCGCGGCTGCTCGCTGCCCTTCCCGCGCCGCGGCCACGGTGGGGAGAGGAACGGCGGGAGCGCGCGGGGACTGCCGGCTCGCGCCCGGTCGGCCTGCGCATGCGTGCTGGCGCTGGCGCGGCGGCTGCTGCGAGCAGGAGAGCGAGAAGGGCTTCGCGTGTGCACGTCTATAGGAAAATTTGATTTGCCGGCTCCAGGAGGAGGCTCGGTTTGGTACACTGTTGCCAAGCATGCTCGGAGTTCTAGGTTTGATCTCCAACTCCTCACAGGCCGGTCCTTGGTGCCTGTAATCCCAGAGTTTGAGAGATGGAGGCAGGAGGATGGAAATTCAGTTGGTCCCCAAGATAGCGAGTTTGAGGCCTGCCTGGGTTACCTGAGACCCTGTCTCAGGGCAGTCTGTCTTCTAGCTCATGGGGTGCTGATCACGTTTGCTGGCTGTGATACCTTAACCTTTCTTTTACAATTTTTCTAAGATTTATCTTTATGTATAGAGTATTTTGCGAGCAAGTGTGTGTGAGCGCACCACATCCAATGCCTGGTATTCCCTGGAACTGGAGTTAGAGGGTTGTGAGCCGTGTGGGCGGAGGGAACTGAAACCCAGCCCTCTGCAAGAGCAGCAAGTGCTCTTAATCCTGATCATTTAAACCCTTGGCTATTTAAGGTTTTGGCTAGAGCTGTGAAGTCTTGCATCCGTTGTTTGTTTGTTTTTGTTGTTTTACTGTGTGTGGCAGTAGCTCCCCATCTTAACTACATACCAAAAATCACTTGGGAGCTCTTTAAACATCTCTAGCCACACTCCAGATCAATTAAGTCCAAATCTGCAGAGATGAGGCCTAGGTTGCAGTTGTTTGTAAGCCTCTAGGGACCAGCTTCAGGTAAGATGTCCCACCTGGAAGGAACAAAACCTTTCTTGGCCCCTCAGCTCCTCCTTCCTATCCCTTTGCTTTTTTTTTTTTTTTTTTTTTTTTTAAGATTATCTATTTATTATGTACACAATGTTCTGCCTACATGCCAGAAGAGGACACCAGATTTCATTCTAGATGGTTGTGAGCCACCGTATGGTTGCTGGGACTTGAACTCAGGACCTTTAGGAAGAGCAGCTAGTGCTCTTAACCTCTGAGCCATCTCTCCAGCCCCCAGATCCTTTGCTCCTCTTAAAAGGTGTTTTCCAAGCTAGGTGTGGTGGTGCACACACCTTTAAATCCCAGCACTCTGGAGGCGAGGTAGGCAGATCTCTGAGTTCGAGGCCAGCCTTGTCTACAGAGTGAGTTCCAGGATAACGAAGGCTACCCAGAGAAACCCTGTCTCAAAAAAAAAAAAAAAGTTTTCTACACATTGTGCTAGCTTTGTCACCTTTGGTTCTTTGAGTCCATTTCCTTCTTGTCAAGATTCAGCAGGACCTCCATTCACAACATTCTGCAGACAGTACCACTTGTCACAGATCTGTTGGCATGGGTTGCCACTGTTGTTACTGTTATCTTCTTTCAACATCTCTACTCCTTTGCTCCTCTGGATGGTATTGTCTCCTGCACACTGAGCCTCCATTTTCATAACTCACTGGAGTCTGCTCTTGGTTTTCCTCTCTGACAACCCCCAAGTGGCCATTGTAAGAAACCTTAAAGGCTCAGAGAGGTGGCTCAGCGATCAGGAATACATACTGTTCTCTAAGAGACCAGCTCAAACACCACAGCTACCTGTAACTCCTGCTCTGGGGGAATCTTCTGCCTCTGGTTTACCAGGGTGCCGCCAATCACACGTGGATATGTGCACACTCAGACGCACACATAAATACATAATTAAAAATAAAAAGGAAAGCTTAAGCCAAGCAGTGATGGTCCATAACTTTAATGCCAGCACTTGAGGGCAGAAGCAGAAAGATCTCTGAGTTTGAGGCCTTGGACTACAGAACAAGTTCCAGGAAATCCTGTCTCAAAAAAAAAAAAAAAAAAAAAAAAGGAAAACTTAACTACGTCCTCTGAATTGCACTTGTTTGATGATTTTTGGCCACTTTGCCTTAACAAAATTATTACCATTATTGAGACAGGGTTTCATGTAGCCCAAGCTGGCCTCCAGCTTGCTATGTAGCTAAGGACGTCCTTAAACTCCTGATCCTTCTTCATCCACCTCAGAGTGCTGGGATTGCAAGCCTGCAACACATACCTGGCTTGGTAGTGGTTCCTGGTAGTCTCAGTGTCCCATTCTTTGTTAGCAGAGGCATTACTGGTACTTTACAATCACTGATAAATAATATCTATACGTAAGACATTAGTTTTGAAGTCATGTTCATTTCTTTCTATAACTACAGAGAGGTCCTCAGTATCAGCTGGCCTTGGCTTGGGGTCCTCTAGGTTATGTTTCTAGTATGTTCCAGATGATGTTACTGCTTTTGGCCCTGATACTTTGCTTTGAGGACCAGTGATGTAATGTTGTTGCAGGGAAAACCCCATTTATGTATTTAGAGGCAAAGGAGTATTATATCTGCAACTTACTCTTTTTAAAACATTACTTATTTTGGTTTTTCAAGAAAGGGTTTTTCTTGACAGGTGTGTGTGTGTGTGTGTGTGTGTGTGTGTGTGTGTGTAGCCCTGGCTGTTCTGTAACTCACTCTGTAGACCAGGCTGGCCTTGAACACATCCACCTTCCTTTGCCTCCCCAGTGCTGGAGTTAAAACATGCACCGCCACTACTCCCAGCATTCTTTAATCTTTACATTGTTTTGAAGGTTATGAACTCTTTTCCTATAGACATTCATTAGACGAAATGGATTATTGTAAACTACTTCACCAAACTTTGCCATGGGGCTCTAAAACTTTACTTAATAAAAAACCATGAGAATATGGATATGTGATAATACATAAATGCTACTTAAATTCAATGCCGCTGCCCATACCAATATTATCTGGACAAGTCCATGTGTGTTCATTATCCATCTTCTGTGGCTACTGTTAGACTACAGCAGTGCAGACCAACAATAATGACAGAGGGGCTGGAGAGATGGCTCAGCGGTTAAGAGCACTGTCTGCTCTCCCAGAGGTCCTGAGTTTAATTCCCAGCAACCACATGGTGGTTCACAACCATCTCCACTGGGATCTGATGTCCTCTTCTGCCATAACAGTGTACATGCAGAGAGAGCACACACACACATATACTTGAATTTGCTGTTTAACTGTGGATGACCTTGAACCCTTGGCCCCCCTGCCTCTACACCCAGCCAAAATGATGTTCATAAAATGTAAACCATGATGTAATTCTCCTGCTGATTCCAGGGCATGCTATCCCAGAATGATATCCAAAATCCTTACTTTGACTAATAGGAACCTTTGTGACCATGTCCCGTTTCTCCTCCTTCATTTACTTCCGTTTCAAGCTTATTGACTGGCATCATACAAACTGGATGTAGCAGGCAGAATATGCCCACGTCCTAATTCCAGGATCCCATGAACATGTTATTAAGTAAAGGGTATCTTGCAGCAGTGATTAAATTAGGGATCCTGAAGGAGGTGGGCACCTGAATTATCAGGGTGAACCCAGAGTAACCACAGGTCTCTTGAGAGGAGAGATGTGATGATCTAGCAAAGGTAAGAGATACTGGTTTAGATGATGGATGGGTGGCATTCTGGAAGTCCTAAGCCAGATTTGTTTCCACTGAGCGAAACTCATGTTAGCAGAAGTGCATTCTTCCTGGAGGCTCTAGAGGGCAGTCCATTCCCTTGTGTTTTCCAGCTTCCAGCGATCCCATGCTTCCTTTAATTTGTAGTATCTTTATTCATCTTCAAAACCAGCAGCTGAATATCTTTAAACTTCCCTGTTTCCTTCTTCCACTTTTTTGTTTGTTTGTTTGTTTGTATGTTTTTTGAGACAAGGTTTCTCTATGTAGCCTTGGCTGTCCTGGACTGGACTTGTAGACCAGGTGGTCCTCGAACTCACAGAACTCTGCCTGCTTCTGCCTCTCTTGAGTGCTGGGACTACAGGCCTGTGCCACTGTGCCAGCTTCCTTTTTCGACTTTTAATGTGACTCATTAGGCCCACCAGACAATACAGAAAAAGCTTCCCACCTGAGAATATTAGTCTAACCCACCAGCCAAAACCCCTTATTCCTGCAGGGTAATACAATGTGAAGCTCTGGACATCTGGGTGCACACATGTTTTGGAGGGCATTATCCTGCCAGGCACATAGCTCCAGGAACTTACATTATGAATATATGTAATTTTCAAATTGAGTTCTGGGGTTTCTTCAGTTCAGTTTGCATGTCCGGATGAAAACCAGGACGTGTTCCCAGAATAACCAGATGATAAGTAAAGAGTGCTGAGCCATCTCATTTTCCTTCATCTGTGGAGCAGCTGAAGAAACTGCACCTTGTTTAAGAGAAGACTCACAACACTCACAACGGAGCAGTGGTGGTACACAACTGTAATATCAGTACTCGAGAGCCAGAGGCAGGTGGATCTCTGCTAGAGTTCAAGGCCAGCCTGAGCTACAGATCAGTCCAGGACAGCCACGGCTTTACAGAGAAACCCTGTCTCGAAAAGAAAAGAAGAAGGAAACTGGGTTATAATCCTAAAGTGAAAAAAAAAATTTTTTTTTAAAGGTTACTCCAGAAAGCACTACAGTTGAATGTCACAAGACCATCTTATTGTTCCTTGGAAAAAAGCCAATAGCCACTACACTTGATTTAATTGGTTATATTAAATGCTCTTCTTTTTAAGAACATCGATAACATTTTTTTTGAGATTTTATTTTTATGTGTATGAGTGCCTGAATGTTTGTCTACACCATATTCGAGTGGTGTCCTTGGAGACCAGAAGAGGGTGTTGCAGCCCCTGGGACTGGAGTTAGTTTTTAGCTGCCATATGGGTGTTGGGAATAGATTCCAGGTTCTCTGGAAGAACAGCCAGTGTTCTTAAACTCCTTGCCAGCTCTACAGCCCTCAATAACAATTTTTAAAAGCTGGCTGTTCTTGCTGCTGTCATGATGACTTGCTAGGCATATTTTTACACACGTGTAATCCCAGCCTCGGGGAGGCAGAGACAAGATCTCTGAGGCCAGCTGTGTCAGCCAGTGTAGCCTAACCAGTGAGTTCTAGGCAAATTCTAGGTCTCAAACAAAGTAGAAGGCTCGTCTGAGGAAGAGCACAGGTGTGGTGGTCTGACTTTAATTCTAGCACTCCAGAGGCAGGCAGATCTCGGAGTTTGAGGCCAGCCTGATCTATATAGCAAGCTCCATAACAGCCAGGGCTATAATAAGACCCTGCCTCAAAACCTGAAAAAAAAAATTTTTTTTTCTCTTTGTTTTTTTGATTGAGATAGTCTCATATATGCTAAGCTGTGGCTGTCCTTGAACTCCTGATGCTCCTGAGTTTACCTCCCAAATGCTGGGCTTACAAGCAGGCACCACCACACCCAGCTCCCAAATCTTTGGTTAATAAACAGTCAGTTTTACGTAAAAGTAACCCGAAATGTTACAGTAGCGTTGAAGACAAACGATTGTGAAATAGGAGCAAGGTGGGTATTTTCATCCATGCCTGCAAGCCGTAAATTAAAATAAATATAAATGTTTTATGGTTATGACTATGAAGCTTTCAGTGATTTCCTACCTCAGCAAAACCAAAGATCAGGGCAAGGCAAGTAGGGAAATGACAATGCAGAAGGTGAACAATCTCTGGGATCAAACGTGTGGGCTTGAGCAGGCAGCTCAACCGGACCCTCTGGGGGAATAATTAAGCGAATGTACAAACAGAACTTTAAGGAGTCAGCGGTCTGATCTGTACCGGCTGCGGTTCTTAGGGCTTGGCGTTTGTTTGCGCACGTTTCCAAGGAGACCGTCACCGCCGGGAAACGTTAAAATACGGACCCGCCCTTACACAGGAGGTGAAAATGAGCAGGTTCCGCGGCCACCCGTTAACAACCAGGCGTGAACGAAAGCCGGAGAAGGCTCTGCCCCTAACAAACATGGCGTCTCGGCTACTTCCGTTCTTCCCGTGATTTGCTTCCGCGGCCTCTCGCAGTCCTACTTTGGGATTTGCTCAGCAAGCGCCTGGCCTTCGTCTGGCGGAGAAGGCGGGCAAGATAGGATGTGCCACGTTCTGAATGGTTGCTACGCGAAAGCGTTGCCGGCCACGCCCTGGCCCTGATTGGTTGCCGGGGGAGGGGGCGGGCTCGAGAGGCGGAGGCAGCGGCGTGGGGAGCCATGGGTCAGCCAGCCAAGGTGACAGAGCCGGGTAGGAGGGTGCTGAGGCTCACGATCCTAGCAAGGGCGGGAGGCGACCCCAAGGGCGGAGAGTGGAGGAGGGGGACAACCTTGAGGGCCGCTGAGTGGGAGAGGGTGACGGATTTGAGGGCAGCGAGTGAGGAGGGCGACGACCCCGAGGGACCGCGGACGGAGGAGGGGGATAGCCATGTGGGAGAGTGAAGGATGAGTGACAGTGTCAAGGGGCGGCAGTGGAGGAGGGGGACAGTGAGTGAGGAAGGAGAGGCCCCGAGTGGCGGTGAGTGGAGGGGGGTAACAGCCATGAGAGACAGTGAGGAGGATGACATAACCATTCAAGATGGTGAGTGGAGGAGAGCGATGATCATAAACTGACCTTTGCCCTAGTAAGTCCAGCAGTAGGAAGATTATAAACAATTAATAAAACCGGAGGAAGTTCTTCAAATTAAAAACACTGGATGTTGTAGTCTGGCGCGATGGCACACGCTTGTAATCTCAGCACTCAGGGAGACAGACAGGTGGATCTCTGAGAAGTTCGAGGCCAGCCTGGACTACAAAGAGAGTCCAGGACAGCCAAGACTATACAGAAAAACCCTGTCTTGAAAAACAGGAACAACAAAACAAACAACAACCCTCCAGCATGTTTTGTGAACCTGTAACCAGGATTTACCTTAGAGGAAAACAGAAATCTCTATAGAGGGAGAGGCAGCACTGCCGAGCCTATTTGTTGATGGCAATCCCAGGCAATATAGATCTTGTCTCAAAATTTAAAAATCACAAGGAACTATAGGAAGAGACCTGAAGTTTGATTCGGAATTAGGAGGGGCTGTCCTCAGCGAGCCCAGGCTGGCTTCCAACCCACAGCAATCTTCATGTCAAGTGCTGGGGTTTCTGCATTTGAAAAGACGTTTCTTAGTATGGCTGTGGTTGTGTTTAGCTCACTATTAGAGCCATTGCTTAGCATTTTCATGGCCCTGGCTTCCATGCTGAGAACTACATAAGTAATAAAATATATGATTATTAACTCCAATGTAGTATTGGTTTCAATACCTTTATTTTATTTGCATGGGTGTTTTTCCTGCATGTATGTCTGTGGACCATGCGCATTCCTGGTACCCACAGAGGCCAGAAGAGGGTGTCAGATTCCCTGGAACTGAAGTTACAAGGGGTTGTCAGCCGCCATATGGGGAATGGGGGGAACTGAGTCCTCTGAAAAAAATGGCCAGTGATAGAGCCATCTCTCCAGCTCCCATTTTCTTTTTATTAAGAGAATGGTCTTAGTGGTGCTGTTTGGTTTGAGGCTATGGTCTTAAACTTTGGGATCAAGTTATCCTCCTCCCCATGTCCCAAGAGGCTGGGACTACGGGTCACCTAGTCGTGAGTGTGGTGGGTGTGTATGTGTGTGTATCTTTACTTAGTTTGTATTTTATTTTGTAGTGCTGAGAATGAACCCAGGCCCCACTACATGCTAAGCCCAGTCTACTGTGGTGCCTTTAAAAGTCTGTATTCCTAGCAACAATCTCTGCAAGGCAGTCAGCTCTTATTGTTAAGCACTTGAGAAAAGTCCATTCCGTACACATCACTCATTTCCAAAGCCACCCCCAAAATTTTTTGGTTGTTATGGTTCCCCATTCCCCCCATACCAAGTGTGTTAGTTTCCTGTGATCTGTGATTGTCTTAACAAAGTATGGGACAAGCATCCAAGAACAAAACAAAACTAAATCTGAAATGCTCATAAATAAATCTTATTTTTTTCCATTTTCATGTGTGTACTTGTGTGCACATGTATATGAATACTTCTCTTGCTCATCTACCTTTTTTTTTTTTTTTTTTATTGAGGCAAAGCGGCTCAGTTAAGCCCAGAGCTCTTCAGTATGAGTATGGCTAGTCTTGCTAGCCAGTTGCTCTAAGCTTATTGTCTCTGCCTTCTAGGGCTGGAAATACATCAACCCTGCATTTTTGTGGGTTCTGAGGACCCAAATTCCAGTTCTTACCTTTCAGCACAAGCATTTTAATCACCAACCAATCTCCCCAGACCTAAATCTAATGTGGATTTTTTGTCAGCCTGGATTTTCTATTTTTCGTTTATTTTTGTTTCTCTTTTTTGTTTTTAACTGCTGAGCCATCTCTCTAGCCTTCTACATTTATTGTCTTGTTTTTTATTTTTATTTCTTTTAAGATTTATTTATTTATTATGTATATGGTGTTCTGCCTGCACACCAGAAGAGGTCACCAGATCTCATTATAGGTGGTTGGGGGCCACCATGTGGTTGCTGGGACTTGAACTCAGGACCTGTGGAAGAGCAGCCAGTGCTCTTAACCTCTGAGCCATCTCTCCAGCTCTGTTTTTAACTTTTTAAAATTTTTATGTGCATTGATGTTTTGCCTGCATTCATGTCTGTGTAAGGGTGTCAGATCCCCTGGAACTATAGTTAACAGACAGTGTGAGCTACCATGTGGGTGCTGGGAACTGAACCCAGGTCCTCTGGAAGAAGGAACCAACCAGTGTTCTTTAAGTGGTAAGCCATCGCTTCAGCAACTTTTTTTTTTTTTTTTTGAGACTTTGACACATGCATGTGTGTCTTATGGTCTTTTCCATTCCCTCCACTCCAGTTTCCACCACGATTCCTTTCCAGTTTCATGGATCACCAAAACATCAGCCCTCTGTGCGCTCACCTCCCTCTCCCCACCCCGTTCACGCCACTTTGCGTTTCAGAAGGGTGCAGTTAGCAGTCCCTAACACCTTCTTGGGCTCTTAAGATAGAATAAGTTCCTGATTACGTGTGTATGCCTCAAGAGCAGATGAAAGGTACAGGTTAAGAAGGCAATAAACCCGTGCAAACTGGCAGAGTTCACTATGTTAGCACACTGGGGTTTTGTCCAGATGACTAACAGTTTTGTTTTGAGGGCATTGTCGAAACACACTCTCATGTAGCCCAGGTTGGCCTTGAACTCACCGCATAGCAGAGGCTGACATTTTGTAAACAGTTTTGTAATATATTGGTAGTAGTTGGAGCCTAGGGCCTTACCTGTATTATGTTGCTCACTCTATCTCTGAGTTGTATCTCCAACTGCTACTTTTTTTTATATGTTTCTGTGTGCATGTGTGTGTATGTGTGTGCAAGTACAGATGCCTACAGAGGCCCAGAGGACTTACAAGTGGTCTCAAGCCACTTGGTGTGGGTGCAGGGAACCAAAGAACAGAGCTGGAAGAACAGTACAAGCTCCTAACCACTGAGCCAGCTCCCCAGTGTTTCTGTTGGTTTGGTTTTAGTTTTGTGTTTTTTTGGTGTGTGTGTGGCAGTGGGGGGGGTGGGGGATGGTGAGGTGGGTGTTGGTTTTTCAAGACAGGGTTCCTCTGTTTAGCAGCCAGACCTTGTCTTGTTCTTTAACTTAAAGAGAAATAATAACCAGAAAGTTATTTTGCAAGCCCTTGCTTTTACCAGGTATCCTGAATAGTAGTTTTCAGAAACAAATAGAAGCTAGGCAATGATGGCACATGCCTTTAATCCCAGTACTAGGGAGGCAGAGGCAGGCTGATCTCTGAGTTTCAGGCAAGACAGCCTGGGCTACACAGAAAAACCCTTTCTCAAAAACAAAACAAAACAAAAAAACCCACATGCAACAGTAACAAATAGAAAATAGTATTTAATACTTCTAATACAATAATTCTAGATGTTATGTAAAATGTGATACGTGTTTATCTGTGTATGCATGTTTGTGTATGTGTATATGTTCAGAGGAAAACCTCAGGTGTTGGTTCCTGCCTTCCACCTTGTTTGAGGCAGGGGCTCTCGTTTGTCTATGCTAGGTTAGCTGGCCCTTGAGTTCGGGGATTCTCCCATCTCTCTGCCACAACAAGGACTACAGAGGTGTGCTACCATGTTTGGTTTTTTTTTGTGGGTTTCAGGGATTTGAACTCAACTCCCCAAAACTGGGAGCATTCCCTTTAACACTGACCATCTCCTCAGTCTGAATTCTCCTTTTTCTTCATAGGTTTTACAGCTCTTTAAAACACTGCACAGGACCAGACAACAGGTTTTTAAAAATGATAGGAGAGCATTAGAAGGTAAATATATCTTTCCTTCCTTTAGAGAAAAATCATGCTTTTGCTTTATTGTTATATCTATCTACCTGTCTATGTATATTTATTTTTCTGTTTATTTTTGCGGTGCTAGGAACTGAACTGAGAGCCTCACACATGCAAGGCAAGCGCTCTACCACTGAGCTAGGTAGCCAACCTGAGCCAGGATCTTAAATATCCCAATCTGGCTTTGAACTTGCTTTTCTGGAGGATGACTTTGGACTCCTAATCCTCCCATCTGAGATGTGTGTCCCCACGCCCCTGGTGCACATTCATCCTTTAGCTGACCACTCTATGGCACCATCTCTCCCTGGTGCTCTATAAAGACCTGCTTACATCATACTCACGGAAGAATACGTAAATATTTATAGAGATCAAGTTTTCATACAGGATCAGTGAAAAAAGAAGGGGCAGGTCAAATTCAAGGTTCTCCCTTAATCCCATTTCTATGCATCATAACCTAACTCTTCTACTTTAGAACCAGGTGCTACCGTGCTGTTTATGCCTGAGCAAGTGTAGCAGTCACTGCAGCTGTGGCAGAATCCAGCCACGTGAATCCTGACTCAGCATCTCCATTTTGAAGTGGTTTCGGGCTCACCTGGGAAGTCACAGCTTTAACCCTCAGCCTCTGCTTGATTGTTGATTTCCACCCTCCATCCCTTTCCAAACCTCCCCTAAGAGGGCAAAGCATTCCCAGGAAATCAGATTTTGTCATTTCTTTTAAATTTTGATTTTTATTAATTTTAATTGTGCATGTGCTGTGCGGGTGCCCACAGAAGCCTGATGCATAGGGCGCCCTGGGAGCTAGAGTCAAGAGGCAGTAGTCAGTCACCTGCTGTGGGTGCAGAGAACCACACTCAGGTCCTCTGCAGGAGCGGTGGCTGTTCTTAACTGCTGAGCAACCTCTCCAGCCCCTAGTTTAACAAACACACCGTTTCACACACTTTACACCCATTTCTAACAGTCCTCAGTTCTGTGAGGCAGTTACAACTCCAACTTTTGTAGCTGGGAAAACTGACAAAATATTAAAAAGATTTCCCACATGTCCTTACTGAACAGTAGAATGAGGAGTACCTGAAGCAGTCTCATTCCAGAAGCCACACTCCTTTTCCTTTTGTTTTGTTTGCTTTTGTTTTTTGAGACAGGCTTTCTCTGTGCAACTCTGGCTGTCCTGGAACTCATGTAGACCAGGGTGGCCTCAGAGATTCACCTGACTCTGTCTCCCAAGCTCTGGGATTAAATGTGTGTGCCACCACTGCCCAGCTCAGACTGTTTTTTTTTAAGTTTTATTTTTATTACTTAATATGTATGGGTGTTTTGCTTACATGTATATTTGTGCACCGCTTGGGTGCTGGGTGTCCTGGGAAGCCAGGAAAGACACTGAATCCCCTGGAGCTGCCACTGAGCCATCTCTCCAGCTTCCAAAATATCAGACTCTTTGTTTTGTTTTGTTTTTCAAGACATGGTTTCTCTGTGTAGCCCTGGCTGTCCTGGAACTCTCTTTGTAGACCAGGCTGGCCTCGAACTCACAGAGATCTGCCCGCCTCTGTCTCCCTGAGTGCTGGGATTACAAGTGTGTAAGACCAGACTCTTAACCACCTTGCATACCAAGGAAGATCAGCACTGAAGGAGATTTCCACAGCTCTGATCTTTTTCTATCAGCATGGTCTATTTTGTTGCTTTAGCCAACATTTGTTGAGGATTTACAAAGAACTTCATACAGATTGTTCTACTACATGCTCACAACACAGCGAGGTCAGTTAGACTAGAGCAGATTAAGCGGCAGTCGTGCGGGTGGTATATGTGATCGGTAAGGGTTTTGTGTGGCTGTCCTGGAACTCAACATGTAGACCAGGCTGGCCTCAAACTCACAGGGCACCTCCTGCCTCTGCCCCCACCCCTCCAGTACTTAGTTCAAAGACAGGCAGCACTCCACCTAGCAACTTCGCTTTTATTTTCACTTTTGTGTCAGCCAAGGTGCTTGGGATCAAGTCTTCCATCCTGATGCATGTGTGTGTGTGTTCAGGTGAAGGTTACATGCCTGTTTGCACTGGCTCTCACCATCTTCGCGAAGCATCGCAGTTGGGTGTGGCAGCCCATGCATGTAACCCCAGCACTCTGGAGGTTCACAGGTTCAGTGACAGCCTGGGCCATCTCAAAACAAAGCGAAGCAGGGCATTGCTTACCTGGCTTTGGATTTCTTAGAATTCAGTAGTTCGGTTGGTACACAAATGTAGTTAAAAAGAAGTTGAAACAAAGGCTGGAGGATCTCTGTAGGTTCAAGGCCAGCGTGGTCTACACAATGAGTTCCAGAACAGCCAGGGCTATGTTGAGAGACCCTGTCTCAAAAAAAAAAAAAAAAAAAAAAAAGGAAAAAAGAAAAAGAAAAGTTGTGCTTGCTTCGGCAGCACAAATACTAAAATTGGAATGGTACAGAAAAGATTAGCATGGCCCTTGTGCAAGGATGACATGCAAATTTGTGAAGCATTTTAAAAGAAAAAGAAAAGAAGCTGAAGACAAAAGGCAAAGGGGACCAGAGTATGAGAGCACTAAGTCTCTTTCATAGATTCACCCAGCTCTCAAGAGCTCCCCAGGAGCCCAGGAGATTTGGTTAATCCTTTTTTTTTTTTTTGAGACAGAACCTCACTATATGGCCCACCCAAGCTGGCCTTAAGCTTGAAATCTTCTGCCTCATCCTCCTAAGTCCTGCTGTTATGGTGTATAACACCATCATTGCAATACATTCTCATGTAACACATCTCACATGTTTTATGTGAGAAGCAGAGATCCATGAGTAACACTGAATAATATGTAAGAATCTTAAGTATTAAGCTGGGCATGGTGGCGCACGCCTTTGATCCCGGCACTCAGGGACATAGAGACAGTTGGAGCTCCGTGAGTTCAAGGCCAGCCTGGTCTAAGGAGCCCGTCCAGGACAGCCAGGGCTACACAGAGAAACCCTGTTTTGAAAAACAAACAAACAAGCAGAATCATAAGTATTAATTTCGTGTATTTCTTTCTCTCTCTAGCAGCCAGAGTAAAGATAAATGAAGAATTCAAAAAACACAAAAGTGAGACCTCTCCGGAGAAAATAAAAGAGGTGCAGTAATAGGTTTCAATTATAAAGCTGGCGTAAATGTTTTTTGTGAAGAGGGGGTGTGGGAATGGAGGTTTGTGTGAAGGAAAGCTATCATATCACAGCTGTGGACAACCCTGGACGTGTTTGCACTGGCTCCCTTCCTCAGGACTATCTCCGGCCCCCGAAGATAACAAGGTCCCCCGGGAAGAGAGCTCAGACCTGGCCCTGGTCAAGTCCAGAGTAGGTGAACCATGGCGGAAGCCATACCATCCTTTCTTCACTTGAGACAAGTGACGACAGATAAGCAACGAGCACTGTCATGACGCAACACTTCAGAGGGAATTTTCTGCTCTATTATCAAAAGTAGACTGTTTTTTTTTTTTTTTTCTGGGGGTGGAGAGATGGTTCTGCGTTTGAGGTCAGCCTGGTCTGCAGAGTGAGTTCCAGGACAGTGAGGGCTACACAGAGAAACCCTGTCTTAAAAACAAACAAACAAAAAAGGTAAGACAATTATTTGTGGGGATACTTATGGTATAAAGAATTGATTTGGTAATGGAGAAAATACAAATAAGAGAGTGTTTCCCATATTTAATAGCATTTATACAAGTGAATGAAATATTAGGTTTGTTTATTTTTATTATTTTTTTGAAACAGGGTCTCACTATATAGCTCTGGCTGTCCTAGAACTCATAGTGTAGATAAGGCTGGCCTTGAACTCACAGGGACTGCCTGCCTCTGCCTCCGAGTGCTGGGATTAAAGGTGTGTGCCACCATGTCCAGCCCCCAACATATTTAAAAATATATAACAGAAAAGTTCTACATCTGTTTTTGAACAAAATATGGGTTGTCTAGATAAAAGTGAAGAACCTCTGAAAGTCCTGCATTTCCATATACTGTGTCAAGAGCTAAAAGCCACATTCTCCAAAAGGGACCTGTAAAAGTGTGGTTTTTAAAGCCAGTGCAGTCCTATGACGCACTCAGGGGTTACTCTGTTTGATTTTCTTAACAGATGATGAAAATAGGCTCCGATGTTGAACTATTGCTCAGAACATCTGTCATTCAAGGTATTCACACTGACCATGACACACTGAGTAAGTAAAGCATGAGAAAACTGACTGTGATGTTTCAAAATAGTGAACAATTAATGTACCGTGGTCTCTATTTTATTTATTATTATTAATCTTTGGGGTTTTTTCCCCTTTGAGACCGGGTTTCACTGTGTAGCCCTGGCTGTCTCAGAGCTTCCTGTGTAAATCAGGCTAGCCCCTCTGCAGGATTAAAGACGTGACCACACCTACCATGCTGGCCTTACTCTAACATTAACAGCAGGAACTGAATTCAAATTCTCATGCTCATGCAGCAAGCATTAACTGAGCCATCTCCCAACCTCGTTTCTATTTTTACTTTTAAGGTATTTTGTTTTTGTTTTAGATTGTTGTTGTTGTTGTTTGGTTTTTGGAGACAGGGTTTCTTTGTGTAAGTTGACCAGGAAGTAGCTCTGTAGATCAGGTTGGCCTTGAACTCATGGAGGCCCACCTGTCTCCCAAGTGCTAGGATTAAACGCATGTGACACCACCACCCGGCTTATTTTTAGATTTTGAAGTTGTATTTTATGTGTATGCATGTCTGTGCACCCCACCCATGTGTGCCTGGTTTTGGCAGAAGTCACAAGAAAGTGTTGGAGCCCTGGAGTTAGAATGGTGTGAGCCATAATGTGAATGCTGAGAATCGAATCCAGATCCTCTGCTTTTAACTGCTGAGTTATCCCTCTAGCACCTTTCTTCCCCAAAATCTTAATTCCTGGTTATATTGCAAAATTGTTGTTATAAATACATCTTTTTTTTTTTTTTCTTTCCAAGACAAGGCCTCACTATGTAGACCAGGCTAGCCTTGAACTCACAGACATCTGCCTTATTCTGCCTAAAGTGTACTGGGATTAAAAAGTACACCACTACTTTCCAGCCAACTGTTTTCATATAACCTTATTTTTAAAAAATTCTGGCATCATTTATTATCTACCTAGACTAAGTCTATTCTTTTATCTTTTATTCTATAATAGGTACATATATACATACATATGAGAAGATAGTTTTCTTTTCTGCATAGATTCTTTTTTTTTTTATAAAGATTTATTTATTATGTATATAGTATTCTACCTGCATGTATACCTTTGTGCCAGAAGAGGGCCCCAGATCTTATTATAGATGGTTGTAAGCCACCATGTGGTTGCTGGGAATTGAACTCAGGGCCTTTGGAAGAGCAGTTGGTGCTTTAAACCTCTGAGCCATCTCTCCAGCCCCAAAGGATAGTTTTTATACTGTGGGTTCCCGAGATTAAATTTGGGGATCCAGGCCTGGTAACTGCTGAGCCATCTCACAGGCTGCTGAATTTGCATTTGCCTGCCAACTAGTGAAGTGTGTGAGCACCTTTCAGTTGATTCGTGGAGATTGGAATATTCTCTAAAAGTACCAGTAAAGCCTCTGGCCACTTGTCTAGGGGGTTTTTGCCTTTTTTATTGACTTGAAGGAATTCTTGTGTATGTATATCCTAAGAACCTCCTACCTGTGGCTTTTCCCTTCGAGGAATTCCTTATTTTAATATAGTCTAGCTGATCCATTTTTCCTTTATGGTGGGTACTTTTGGGTCCTGTCGACGAAGACTTTGTGTCAAGCAAGGTCGTAGAGGGATTCTCCTGTGCTTTGTTCCAGAAGGTAGCTTTCTGGTTATCCGCCAATGTTGGCTTTATGTTTGTTTGTTTGTTTTTTTTTAATTATTTATTTTTATTTTATGTGCATTGGTGTCTTGCCTGCATGTGTGTTTTGTGTGTTCCAGCTTCTGGAACTGGAATTACAGACAGTTGTGACCTGCCATGTGGGTGCTGGGAATTGAACCCAGGTCCTCTGGAAGAGCAGAGTGCCACTGCTCTTAACCACTGAGCCATCTATCCAGCCCTGGCTTTATGTTTTAAGAGCACATGAGCTTCCACAGCAGACTAGATCACCGACCCGCGCAGAGGATTTCTACTCTGAACAAACATGAATTTAAACATCTGACTCCTTCACTGTGCAGTTGCAGAATGCAGACCCATTGCAAGCAGGCTTGATTTTAATTTCACCCTCAAGAATTCCTCCTGGTGTAGTAGAATTAGCATTTCCTTCCCCTCTCCCCTTACAGGAGGACAGCATCTCACACTCCATTTTTTGTTGCCCTCTATAGTTCTAGCTGTTTTGGAACTTGCTGTTTAGACCAGGCTAGCCTCAAATTCAAAGAATTCAAGGAAAAAAGAACACTCTGTCTCCTGAGTGTTGGAATTAAAGGCATGTGCCACCAGGCTGGGCATGGGATCTCCTATTTCTTGAGGTCACTCTCTGGAAACCCATCAGTTTCAACTTGCAGCAGGTCTTCATGCCTCACCACGCCTTCATTGTCTAAGATGGGTTTCAAGATTGCTCGCTTTGCTTTGGAGCAAGCTGCGTGAAGCAAACTCTTACAGGCATTCTTCTCAGTCTGGCCTAGGCAGGGGTCATCCCTATGACTCAGCAGCTGTAATCAGCAGTCCAATCCCAGAGACTCACGAAAACTGGGCTTTCCTCACGACTGTAGCCTTGAAGCCAGAACTTGAACAGCTTTGTAAAAAGGAGTCTTTATAAGATAATGGAAGGCTGTAGCTTTGTGGTAAGGTAGAAACAGTAGCAGCCGGTTTTGGAGATCCTTCATACCACTTACCGTCGTTGAAAACTGAAGGTTAATGTGGCCGCCAGACAGCTGCTTCAGCTGTAGCCATGGTGATAAATGTTTTCCCAGAGCCTGGAGGCGTGGAGACAGGAATACACTTTGGAGGCTGCAGAAGTTTAGACTTCCGAAACCAGTGCTTTCTGACAGGGGACATGTCTGTCAGCTCTACGATGGTGTCATCTAAGCCTGCTGTGACTTCCAAGTAACATATACGTTAAGAGGGTCACTGGGTGAGGAGCTGTTGTGAGGTATCCCCCAGAGAAGACCATGTGGACACAGGTTCAAGGACGATAAAAAGACTTAGCTGGCTGGCAACTTCACTGGGGGTTCAGGACCCGAGTGCAGTTCCTAGGGTCTTCCTCAGGGTGGGCTTTTAAACACAAAAAACCACATCCTGGGTTGACATACTTCATTTAGGGTCTCTCCCAGACTATGGACTTTGACGGGTTGAGACCTTGTTCTTGTTTTGGCAGATGTTGCTGCCCGTGTTTTGGGTTCCAGGCCCGAATGGTACTCCCATTATGGTGTCAGTTGTGCTAAAGTCTGTTACACAGCGATGCCTGTCCATGCTCTGAGAGTTCCACACCCTGCACACCGGTTTCCTTTGTTTCTCTGTTTCTGAGCTGCCTTCTGCTTGGAACAATTGATCTACCGTCCTTTGATAGTAAAGTATGTGAATGAGCTGAACGCTGTTAAATGCAAAGTGAACCAACAGTTCACTTTCAACTCAGTCAGAGAGAAGAGACTGTAACATCCCAGTCGTTGACACCCAAGCAGGAGGGCCAGAGGCCATAGAGCCCACACCCGAACTTTTCCTTTAAGATTTTACTGTTTAGTTAAAAGATGCTTGTTTATTTATATGTGTGTGTACCTGAATATATATTATATTAAATTATATCTTAGATATATGTATATATACATATACACATTATATATCACATATATTCAGACACACACACACACACACACACACACACACACACACACACATCGTGTGCACGCAGTAGCCTGAGGAGGTTAGACCTTCTGGAACTAGAGTTACCTGATCTGGATACTGGGAACTGAATGAGTAACAAATGCTGTTAACCCTTCAGCTATCACTCCATTCCCCTGTCTAATTTGTTTGTTTTGTTTTAAGAGACAGGGTCTCCAGGCTACCTTGTCTCTCTCTCTCTCTCTCTTTTTTTTTTTTTTTTTTAATTTATCAAGACAGGGTTTCTCTGTGTAGCCTTGGCTGTCCTGGACTCACTTTGTAGACCGGGCTAACCTCAAACTTAACAGCGATTCACCTGCCTCTGCCTCCCCGAATGCTGGAATCACAGGCTTTCGACACCATGCCCGCCAGCTTCCAGGCTACCTTGTAATTCATTATGTAGCTGATGACCTTGAACTTCTGTTCTTGCTGCCTTTCTACCTTCTGAGTGTTGGGATTCCCAATATGTACCACCATGCTTGATATATGTGTATACTAGGCAATCACTCTATTGTCAGTGCAAAAACACAGCTTTACCTCAAAAGGTGCCCTCTGAAGTCAGAAAAGGGCATCAGATCTGCCTTTCTGTTTTTGTTTTTTTAAATTTATTTATTTATTATATATACAATGTTCTGCCTCCATGTACGCCTATATGCCATAAGAGGGCACCAGATCTCATTATAGATGGTTGTGGGCCACCATGTGGTCACTGGGAATTGAACTCAGGACCTCTGGACCTCTTAACCTCTGAGCCACCTCTCCAGCCCAGATCCGCCTTTCTTTAGCCCAGCCCAAACTATATAGTTTGTTTTTTGAGACAGGGTTTCTCTGTGTAGCCCTGGCTGTTCTAGAAGTCACTCTGTAGTCCAGGCTGACCTCAAACTCACAAAGATCCACCTGTCTCTGCCTTCCAAGTGCTAGGACTAAAGGTGTGCCCTACCACTACCCAACTTTCAGCCCAATATTTTTTTATCCTCTCTAGCATAGACGTAAGACAAAATTGGTTTGTATTGCTAAATATATGTGATAACATTAAGAAAATACAGCAAGATTTTCTTCCCCCAAGACAGGGCTTCACCTTGTACACTATGTAGCTCAGGCTGTCTTGGCATTCACTGTATAAGCCAAGCTGCCCTCAAACCCGCTGCCTGCCTCTGCCTACAAGTACTGGGATTAAAGGCATGCACTACTGTCCCTGGCTCAGATATCTTTTTTTTTTAACCTCTGCCTTGTGTGTGTGTGTGTGTGTGTGTGTGTGTGTGTGTGTGTGTGTGTGTGTATGTATGTGTGTATGGAGGCCGGAAGTTGACATCAGGTGTCTTGGATTGCTCTCCACCTAGCACTTAACAGACAAGGTCTCTCACTGGATCTGGAACTCACTGGTTTTGGCTAATCTGGCTAGCTTGCCAGCCCCAGAGATTCACTCGTGTCCACCTCTCTAGCTCTGAGACCATAGGTGTGTGTTTCTGTATGGGTACCAGGGATCAAAGCTCTGGTCCTGTGCTTGCACAGCCAGCATTTTATCAGCTCAGCCATCTGCTCAGCCCCACACTTCTGCCTTTCCTTTTACATTTGTCATTGTCAAATGACATCTGATTTTTTTTTCCTAAGACAAATTAATGTGACTCAACCCATACTTATGGAATCCTCATTGTAGTAGGCACTGGGGTTTATGTGGAACAACAGGCAGGACAAACCTGGTTCCTGTCCTTATAAAACGTGTACTCTTTGTGAAAGACTGATAATTAAATATCCCCCACAGCCTTCTCTGCATGTCAGCAGAGCTCTGAGCTTAAACACAGGCAGGCACAGGTTCTTGGGGAGAACACGACCAAAGTGTAAGCTCCCCATTTCAGCTTATTGTTATTTATGTGCCTGATATATTTAGCAGTATTTTTTTTTTATAAATTTAAAATATCTTTTTTTTTGTTTTGTTTTTTTGAGACAGGGTTTCTCTGTGTAGCCTTGGCTGCCCTGGACTTGATTTGTATACCAGGCTGGCCTCAAACTGGTAGAGATCCACCTGCCTCTGCCTCCTGAGTGCTGTTGCCTTATGAAGTGGTCTGGTGGGAGGACTGGGAGGAAAGGAAGGAGGGGACACAGCGGTCTAGATGTAATATATGATAGGATAATTTTTTTTTAAACTTAAAAAGGTAAACACAAAAGATGACTATTCACAACATAAAGTGCATAGTAATGTGAAAAATAAATAAACAAATAAATAAGATTAAAAAAAGAAGAAGAAAAAGAAGTGGTCTCAAGGTAAGGACCAGCAATGCGGCAGATTGTAGAGACCATTACTAAAAGATAACCGTCCTTATTGCTTAAAATCGGGTCAAGATGCTTGCCTGTGGCTTCTTGTTTTGGAAACAACTGGAAACAGACTTGAAGTTTATAGTTTTTGAGCACATTATATTGCTAAGGCTTGTCTAATTTACTCTAACTCTTAGAGCCATCCCTGGTCTCCTGAACTCAGAGTAACAGGAAATGGACTGTGACAGCTTCTGAGGCCCCCAGAAGGGCTTGTCTTCCCCAAGGTCTCCATCTTTCCAGGACAGGAAGTGGCTCAGAGGCTAGCGCTGGCCAGCATCTGTGTAGTCGAATTCATCAGAGGGGGGCTTTGCATCTCTTGAAATAGATTTGGTAATGCCAAATTGGCAGGCTCAAGATTTATTCCTTACCAAATTAAGATGTCTTTACCTTTTCCTGTCCCCGGGATTAGGATTTTTTGTGGTGCAGTCACTACTATGCATTCGCAATCTCCTGTTTTTATTTTTCATCTCATCGTCTATGTCTATTTCTAACCAAAGTGGGTAGCTATCTACCATCTGAGCCACAGATGGACCCAATGGGCAGAGCAGGCCAGTCTATTAATCAGAGGCCCCTATGTGAATCTGGGTGAGGCTCTGGGGACAGGAAGTAAATGGGGGTGTTCTGTGAATTGCTTATGTCCACGTTGCATATCCAGAGAGGGACATCAAAGAAGGATATAATGTGATTTCCCAGACTTTCCGGCATCCTTCATAAGCACCTATCCACTGAGTGTTATTTCCACGGAAGCCTTTGTTTTGTTGAAAAGGAATGGGCTGGGTGGGGCTCCCCTCCTGCCCTTTGTTCTTCCTGCCTGCCATGCAAATGTGGTGTTAGCAGAAGGGAAGGCTGCTGTTCACCGAGGGCTGCAGACCAGACCGGGAGGGAAGATCGTGGGTTCTTAGCAGCACCAAGGATTTGACAAGCTCAGACCTGTTGTCTCAAAATGGCAGAAAATTATCTCTCTCTTGGTTTTTTGAGACAGGGTTTCTCTGTGTAATAGCTCTGACTGACCTGGAACTCTGTAGACCAGGCAGGCCTCAAACTGAAAATTAAGTTTCTTGTTAAACCACTGTTTGACAAACTTCTGGTTATTCAAAGCTGAACATAATCTAAAGTGATTTTGATAGGTTTAGTAATTTATTTCACTATAACAGGCATTTGTGAATCCATATATTATTACAGTGTGATTTGTTCTTTATCTTATCTTTTCCAAGAGATTATGAGCCCCTTGAAGCCAAAGATTATGTAGCTCTGGCCGTTGTTCTGGATTTGCAATGGAGACCAGGCTGGCCTTGAACTCAGAGATCCACCTGCCTCTGTCTCCTTGGTGCTGGGATTAAAGGTGTGTGCCACCAGCACACAGCTAACAAGGCCCTTTCTAGCAGGAAGAAACTGCTTTCCCCTGTGGTCCAGGGTGCCAATGAGTGTCCAGTGCCTCCTGAGTATAGAACAGTTGCTTCATCTTTCATAACCGTGTTTGAAGAGTGTAGGCAGGTTCTGAGAATGGCTGTTAAGGGAGTCTTTGCTCTCTTGTCTGACCAGAATCTTATATATCCCAAGGTGGCCTAAACTCCCTATGTAGCTGAGGATGACCTTGACTTCTGAGTCTCCTTCCTTCACCTCCTGGGTGCCAGGGTTATAAGTGTGTATCAGTACACCAGGTGGCCTGGGGGTTGAGCGAAGGGCACTCTGCCAACAGAGCTGCATCCCCAACCCTGTTTTTGTCAAGACAGGTTTAACTCGGCTGGTCCAGAACTCGTGTAGCTCAAACTGTCCTCAAAGTCACGGTGATCCTCCTGTCTGAGCCTCCCAACTGTTAAGATTATGCGTGAGACACCATACTGAGCCTCATGAGGATGGCTTAGTGAGTATTGAACCCGGGGCCTTTGAGCCAGGGTCTCACTGTAGCTCAGACCAGCCATGCTCATGCTGTGTGCTACACGCTGGCCTTGAATGCAGATCTCGCTGCCTTTGCCTTTGACTCCTGGGATTATAGACATGCACCAACATATCTGGGCAGTTTTCTCTTTTGTTGTCCATCTTTCGTGCATGTGTGCGCATGCACACAAATATGTTTTTACATGTGGAAGCATGCATATGTGGACCCCTGAACCCAATGCTGGGAATTGTCCTCCATCACTTTCTTTTTGTTCATCGAAGCAGGATTTCTCAGCTAAACACACAGTTCTCTGATATGGCTAGTCATGCTGGCTCACATAATGATCTGATCCTCACATTAGCACAGAAAGCACTTTAACTAAACCCTGAGCAATCTGTGAGGCCCCAGCATTTTCTGTTTTAGGAATTTTATCTTGACCCTATCAAGTTGTCTTGCCCAGTATTCAACAGTTGTTTGTTTGTTTAGCAGTGTGTCCCAGTGGGGGCACTGCTGTCATTCTGTCATGACAGTTCCTCACTGCACCAGACTGTCTTTCACACTGCAGCTAGCATCCTTGGTTCCTGCCCAGTAACATTTTAGTGTCTGAAGATTTCCCCAGTTAGGAACCATTGTTCTAGCAGACAGGGGTGTAGCTCAGTAGTAGGCTAGAAGCTTAGCAATGTGTGAAGCCCTGGGTTTGGTCCCAGCACCAAAACTAAAAGAAAAGGAGGAAAGAAGAGAGGAAGTTATGGGAGTGGATGGGAACCATTGTTCTCTAAATGTGGACTGTCTAAATTTTTTGTTTGTTTTTTGTTCTTTTTCACTTTTGTTTTTTTAAGACAGGGTTTCTCTGTATGGTAGTTCTGGCAGTCTTGGACTCGCTTTGTATAGACCAGGCTGGCCTCGAACTCACAGAGATCCGCCTGCCTCTGTCTCTCGAATGCTGGGATTAAAGGTATGTGTCACCACCATGCCCAGTGGACTGTCTAAATTATGAGAGTGACATCTTGCTTTCAATAAAAATTTCCAAGTAGCCAGGCATGGTGTGATACACCTATAATCCCATCATTGGGAGATGGAGGCTGGAGGATCAGGAGTTCAAGGTTAGCCTCAGCTACATAGGGGGTTCAAGGCTAGCCTGAGCTACATGAGATCCTGTCTCAAAAACCATTCATAAGTGACATTTTTAATTAGCAATGACAGATGGCCATTAATGTGTTGTTAGCTTAATTCTGTTCAGTTAATTATTCATGTTTAATAAAATAAAGGACTTAGTGGTATATGTTTTTATGTATCATGAATGCTGCCATTTAAAGTCAAAGATTTCACCTCAGACATCAACTGAAATAAAATGTCTCTAGAAGAGTTGTCTTCATGGTTTCTAAAGTAGACAGCGTCTGGTTAGAACTCGTAGGGGAAATGGACGTGTTGGCTCCTAGGTCTGATCTGAGGTTAAATAGTGACTGGAGTTCTGATCATCTTAATCGTTCCTCTCTCTGTGTTCCTTTTAGAACTGGTTCCCAGGAAAGATCTTCTTATAGAAAACGTGCCCTACTGTGACGCACCAACCCAGAAGCAGTAAAGCTGCCAGGACAAAACCAGCCTCTGCTCCTTCCCACTTAAAATACATACATGACAAAGATCCTGGCCACGCACATGTTTCTCTCTGAGTCACGGGCTGGGGGCTGCAGAGCGCCGCAGTGTTCTGAGGACACAGCAGTACCCTCCCTTCTCACTGACAGGCAGCCCTTACATGGAGACTGAATGCTTGGGGTGGAGGGGCATTCTTCTCTTTCCCTTTGGTAGGTGTTTTGGTCTTACCAAAGCTGTTTGCCAATGAAGCACTTTCCCAACTTGGTGATTTCCCACCCCATGGGAAACACAACTGCTAAATATAAAATGCTACACTGAATTGGTGTTTAATCCCCCAAGTATTAAGTTGGTAAAGAGTTAACATTTTTCTGCCAGCTCTCCGCTTAAAGCAGCCATTGTTTCCAAGAGTCCTGTGGTTATTTCTGCAGCCAACGAAGATTATGTAGCTTGTTTCTCTGAATTCTTATAGAGACAACTTTCCCCTTCTTTTATGTGTATGGATGTTTTGCTTGCATAAATGTCCATGGTGTCTACAGAGGTCAGGAGAAGAGATCCCCTGGGACTGGAGCTGTAGATGGTTGTGAGCTGCCATGTGGGTGCTGGGAATTGAACTTAAGTTCCCTAGGACAGCATCCAGTGCTCTAAATCACTGAGCTACCTCTCCAGGCCTTATAAAGACATTTTAAACAGTCTTCTGAAGATAGCTAGATGGAATGTTAAAATCACTGGGTCACTATAGAATAAAGACATCCCAGCATTTTTAGGAAGTAGTGGCCCTCTGTCAGACTACTTGTGGTCTTGTAGAACTAGCTGTATTTGGATCACAGACTGTTGTGAAATGTTATAGATAGCTACATTCTCTCCCTCTCTCTCCCTTCTTCCCCCTCTCCCTCCCTCCCTCTCTTTTCAGGTAGGATCTCACTGTGTAGTTCTAGCCTCAAACTCTGAGATCCACTTGAGATGGATTGCTGTGATTCAAGGACAGCCTGGTCTACAAAGGGAGTCCAGGATAGCCAAGGCTACACAAAAAAAGAAAGGTGTCTCAAAAAAACAACAAAAACAAAGCAAAACAAAACAAAAAAGCAAGCAGGGCCTGAGATGGCTCAGTGGTTAAGGACTCTTGCTGCTCTTCCCTAAGACCTGATTTCAGTTCCCAGCACCCCTGTCAGGTAGATCACAACAATCACTTCCGCTCCAGGGGTCTAGTGCCCTCTGCTGGCCTCCAGAGGCACTGCATTTACATGTACAAACTCAAACCAACAATATGCACATATACGTAATAAAAATAAAGGAATCTTGGAGCAAGAAATCCAATTAGCAATTCGTTTGTGTGCATTAGTGTTTTGCTGCCATGTATGTCAGTTCACCACAGTGTGCCTGGTGCCCACAGAGACCACAAAAGTGTGTCAGATCCCTTAGAACTAAGATGGTTGTGAGCTGCCATGTGGGTGCTGGGAATTGAGCCTAGGTCCCCTAGAATAGCAGCCAGTGCTCTTAAGCACTGAGCCAGCTCTCTTGGCCCTCAACCCAATTTTTTTTTTAAGACTTATTTATTTATTTACTACTTACACAGTATTCTACCCGCGTGTGTGCCTGCCGACCAGAAGAGGGCACCAGACCTCAGATGGTTATGAGGCACCTTGTTGCTGGGAATTGAACTCAGGACCTCTGGAAAAACAGCTAGTGCTCTTAACCTCTGAGCCATCTCTCCAGCCCCCCTCAAATTAGTTTTAAAAATAAATATTTGAACAGATGCCTCATCGAAAAAGAGTCACAGGAGCTGACTTGCAAGTCTTGGAACCCACATGATGGAATGAGAGAACCAAATTCATGCACACACAATCCTAATTTTTATTTTTTATTTTTTGTTTTTTTGAGACAGGGTTTCTTTGTGTAGCTGTCCTGTACCTCACTCTATAGACCAGGCTGGATTCAAACTCGCAAAGGCCTGCCTCAGCCTACTCTTAAGGCTCTGCTGGGTTTAAAGGTGTGTGCCACCTCTGCCTGGCTAATTTTTTTTTTTTTTTTAGATTTATGTATTTTACTCTATTTTATGAATGTTTTGCCTGTGTGCGTTTATGTGTGCCACATGAAACTTTGTTGTATCATCCCCTGGGGTTGTGGATGGTTGTCAGCCAACATTCGGGTGTTGGGAATTGAGCCCGGGTCCTTTTCAAGAGCAACAAGTGCTCTTAACCACTCAGCTATCTCTCCAGCCACACTTTTTCGTTGTTGTTTAACATTGTCAGGTACTGGAAATTAAAAGCACAGTGACATACTGTTATGTATCTATTAGAATGGCCAAAGTCTGGATGGCTGACAGTATCAAGTGTTGGCAGGGATAAGGCTTTTCTGAGACAGGATCTTACTCTGTAGCCCTGGCTAGTCTGGAACATACTATATTTGCTTTTTGCCTTATTTTATCAAATCCCTAGATTATCCACCATCCTTTTGGCTCAGGACAGATCCAAGATTTATTGTGATGGTTACTTGTGTTCCGTCGTGATTTCAGGCCAACCCTTTAAGGGTGACGTTTCAGCAAAACATGGCAGCAGACAGGAAACACTTGGCTAAGCCTGGTGGGGAGTGGGGGTGGGGTGAGCATAACATTAAAATGACTGTTTCTACTGGCCTATTTGTGCCAATCAAGTTCCACCTCCTAAAGGTTCCACACTCTTCAAAACAGCCCTACAAGTTAGGGAGAAAAAAAAAGCATTTAAAACACAAACCTGTGGGAGGCATTTTAGAGTCAAACTGTAACTATGTGTGTTTGTGCGTGTGCACCTGTGATCGCGTACATGCACGGAAGTCAGAGAATAACTCTGGGAGTTGGTTCTCTGGGAATTGAACTTGGGTCATCAGGTTTGGCAGCAAGCACCTTTTTTTCTACTGCGCCACCTCACTGATCCACACCACATGTATCTTGAGTTAGAACTGTGACGGGCTGGGGCTGTAGCTCAGCGGTACAGCACTTGTACAGTATATACAAGGCCTGGGGTTCAGTCTCCAGGACTGCAGGAAAAACAACAGAGGAAACAGAGTGAGGACTGATAATTCTGTGAGAAGTCTGCGGAGGTGTGGGCTGGGATGGCCCAGTGGGGACTCTGTGCCTGCCTCTGTCAGGCGGCCCAAGGATACCTGGAGATTCCCATACTGCTTTTCAATTTGAAAATTCATTCTAGGGATAAGGATGTGGCTCTGTTTGCCAAACGCTTGCTTAGTATAACCGAAGCGGTTCCCAGCACTGGGGGTGCTGGGGTGGGGGAGTATTAGAGGCTTGAAGATCAGAAGTTCAAGATCAACCTCAGCTTTATAGGAGCCTATGATGTGTGAGACCCTGTCTCAAAAAATGATAATGGAATAATTGATTAAAACATTGCTTATAAGCTATAATACACAGTGTGCTGTAGTTTTATTGTCTTTCATTTTTTAAAACGTGTGTGTGTGTGTGTGTGTGTGTGTGTGTGCGCGCGTGCGTGCATGTGGGTATGTACATGTGAGTGTACGTGCCTGTGGATGAGAGGTGTCAGATCTCCTGGAACTAAGCGTTACATGTGATTATAACCTGACTGAATTGGGTGCTGGGACCTGAAGTCTGGGCCTCTGGAAAAGGGAACAGGGTTCTCAACTGCTGAGCCATTTCTCTAGCCCCCGGTTTTTCTATCTTAAATATAAGTGGGACCTAAGGAAATACTCAGTGGACCTGGGCATGGCTGTGCACATTTCTTAATCCCAGCACCCAAGAGGCAGAGGCAGGAGGATCTCTGTGAGTTTGAGGCCAGCCTGGTCTATACAGTGAGTTTCAGGACAGCCAGGGCTGTGTAGAGAGACGTCCATCTCAAACAAAACGATAATTAACTCAGTGCTTAAGTCGTGTAATGCTCTTGCAGGTTGCAGAACTCCAGTTCCCCAAACCCAGGTCACAGTGACTGACTCCCAGGATGTGACACCCTTTTCTCCTCTCTCCAGGCACCTGTACTCACATGCATGAGTGCACACGTACACACGGATACAGAGAGAAGTTAAGTATAACATAACTCTACACCTAACACTGTTTTTAAGAATATGAATTGAAGTTTAAAAACATTATAGCTTAGATTAGTCTCAAACGCACTATATACCAAGGCCGACCTAAAACTCCTGAGCGTCCTGCCCTCACCTCCCCACCCTGGGGATTGAGATTACAGGCATGCACCCCTGTGCCCGCTTTAAGAGAAAAATCAGCTCTTGCTGGTGATTCGGGAGTACTCTGGAGGCACTTATCAAACTTCTGGCCACACACGGCTTTTATGTAGCTTTTTTTTTTTTTTTTTTTAACTTTTATCTTTTTATTTTTGCAACAAAAAAAGTGGAAAGAGCTCATGTTTTAGCTGGGGTTCCCAGGGAAAAAGACTCCGAGACAGAGCATTGCTTGTGGGAGGTTTAAATTAGATCTCAGGAAGTGAAGGAGATAAGACACACGCCTTCAGAATCTATCTGGGCACCCTGAGGCAAGAGGATGGGAACTCTGTGTCCTGGCACCAAGGCCTGGCCTACCAGGAGAGAGGCAGAGCCTCAGGGGGGCAGTTCCTTTAAACAGGTAAATCTGAGGAAAAAGCCTCAAGCCAACACCCCCTGCAGCTGAGGAGGAAAGCTCCTGAAGGCTTCTGGCCAGAGGACACGAATGCATCCTTACCATCATTGCCTCAGATTGCCAGAGGCGGCTGAGTGTTTCTCTTCAGGGCACTGAGTCTGTTGGCCAAGAAGCTGCGTACAAGCTGGAGAGCCAAGCGAATTAACGCACCTTGCAGTCATTCATCTACCTAATATTTTTCTATTTTGAATTACAAGGAAAAATATCCATCAAAGGGTGAACAGGAGACTGGACGCTAGTCATGGTTATGTCACTGAAAATGGTGTGTCTGAGGAAATCATGGATGTGTTCTCCTGGGACATGAGTCCTACCCCCAAGCATTAAAAAAAAGAAAAATAAGGGGGCTAGAGAGATGGCTCGGTGGTTAAGAGCACTGTTTGCTCTCCCTAAAGGACCCAGGTTCAAATTCCAGCACCCACATGGCAGCTCACAACTGTCTGTAACTCCAGTTCCAGGTGATTTGACACCCTCACATCAATGCACATAAAATAAAATTAAATAAATTAGTTTTTTAAAAAAAATCTGGATTAGATGCTATGCTAGTTAGAATTGTATATATTCATCTTTTGGGGGGGGGTGAAATGGTTACACTGTGCATGTGAAGGCCAGAGGGCACCTTTCAGGAGTTGGTTCTCTCTTTCCATCACGTGGGTCCCAAGCATTAAACTCAGGCAGGCTGACATATTTAGCAGCAAGCACTCTTACCCACTGAGCCCTAGTTGGAATTACTTTAATAGGAGTCTGCTGCAGCTAGCTCTTTTTTAAAAAGTGAGGAGAAGCCAGGCACACCTGAAATCCCAGCACTCAGGGAGGCAGAGGCAGGCGGATCTCTGTGGGTTCAAGGCCAGCCTGGTGTACAAAGGGAGTTCAGGACAGCCAAGGCTACAGAGAGAAACTCTGTCTCGAAAAACAAAAACAAAAAAGGTGAGGATGCAGCTCACTTGATAGATGTCTACCTAGCATGCGTGAAGCCCCAAGTTCTATCTCTAGCATTGCATAAACCGTGAGACCAGAAGTTTAAAAGTTCAAAGCTAGGCTGGGATTACGTGAAACCCTGTTGCAAGAAATAGATTAATTTAAAACAGTTTGAAACCACAGTGGGTAAAATTTAACAATCGGCAGCAGAAATTTGACAATGATTAGAGAAGTTAGAGAAAAATCTGTTAGAAAAATGCACTCAGCCCCACTTACTTCTTAGCTCAGTGACACTAACTATGCTGATCATAACCTACCAGGCAGGGCTTGCTCAGCCTCTCCAGAGGGGAAATGGTGAGGATTTTGTTTCTCTTGTGTGTTTGGTTAGTTGTTTGTTTGTTGTTGTTTTTTGTTTGTTTTGTTTTGTTTTGTTTTTTTCAAACAAAGTTTCTCTGTGTAGCACTGGCTGTCCTGGAACTTGCTCTGAAGACCAGGCTGGCCTGAAACTCAGCTGCCTCTGTCTCCTGAGTGCTGGGAAAAAAGGTGTGCGCTGACACTGCCCAGCTACTTCCATTTTTATTTGGTTCTTTTGGTTTGGTTTGGTTTGGTTTGGTTTGGTTTGGTTTGGTTTGGTTTGGTTTTTGTTGTTGTTGTTTCAAGACAGGGTTTCTCTGTGACACCCTTGGCTGTCCTGGAAATCATTCTGTAGAGCAGGCTGGCCTCGAACTCAGAGATCGGCCCACTGCTGCCTCCCAAGTGGTGGGATTAAAGGAGTGTACTTCTCCCCGCAACCCTCACCCCCACCCCCACCCCCACCCCCAGACAAAATGGTGAGAGTTAAGCCGATGGGGAAGATGTGTTTTTCCTGGTTCCTCGTTGACTTATGGCTTTGCCTGATTGTTGATATTCACTTAAGAGCATAGACTCATCGACGAAGAACAGGTAACCCTGTAGTTTATGGTGTTTTCAGTCCTTGATGCACATTTTTAAGAATCTCAAGTTCCTGTTTTCTTCACTGTACTCCCGAGGTATCAAACTGCCTTTAAAACAACCGAAGAAAGGGACTAATCCAACTAGCGCCCCTGCTGGAGGATGAGAGCATGATGGCTACTAGAGGTGTCTGAGCTATGTCCCCCTAACAGAAGAGCACAATGAAAAAAACAAAACAAACAAACAAACAAACAAAAAACAGCCATTTCACTGGGTGATTTGAGGCTGAAGCTGTTCTTTGCAGAGGGGAGATGTGTGCTGAGCTCCTAAAGAAGGGAGCTAAGCATACAGCACCCAGAGTTTCAAGATCAACCCTGGAGTAAGAAGGAGTTCACTCCCTAAAGCAAAGGTAAGCAGGGGCTGGGGCCGTAGCTGAGTTGGTAGAATTATTCCTAATGTGCACAAGGCCCCGAGTTTGATTCCCAGCGCTTCATGTATGAGGCATGGTATTACACACCTGTATCCCCAGGAATAAGAAATGGGAGCAGGAGGATCAGAAGGTCACTGTCATTCTCAGCTACATAGGGAGCTCAAGACTGGCCTGGACTGTGGGAGAGGGGTAGACAGTCAGCGATTCCCACCCATTCCTGGGGTAACATCTGTTGCTCAGGTCTGCAGTGCTTGTAAGCTCCGAGTTCCTGGACAGTCACTGCTTTCCTATACGTAGGCTCCTTTGAAGGCTGCCACTTTGGAACCCCCAAGCAGTGTTCTGAAGGAACAACCCAGCCCTGAGAAGCAGCCAGGTGGCCTCAGCTACCCACTCACTGTCCTAGGAAACAGCCTGGCAGTGTACCCTAAGCAGCTTGAGCAGCTGAGGTCCTAGGAAGCACATGAGTGGCCTCCTCACCCACCCACGGTTCCAGGAAACTGCTGAGTGGGCCTTCTCTAACTGCCTTGGCTCATGAAGGCCTCTGGGAAACAGGCAGGCAGCGTTACGACTCTGCCTTCAGTCCCAAGAAGCTGCTGAACAGCCTGTTCTCAGCTCAGCCTGATTAAGAAGTCTGAGAAACACCAACCACGCACCCCGAGCTCCAGGAAGCATCTGAACTACCTTCCCCTAGCAGCTCAGGGCCCAGGGCTTTGGAAAAGCCACCCTTGTAGGCCACAGACACTAAACATCAGTCTGTCACTAAGAAGCAAGCTATGCCACACTCACCGTGGTCTACCAGAACAGCCCCACCCTCCCGTGCCCACAGGAACTGACAGGCACCCCAGTACCTCCATCCAGATGTACCACACCCACAGCTCTTGGTGAGCTATCTCACACTGAACAGCGGCAGCCCAGCTGGCTGAGAAGCACCACAGCACACACCTTCAACACGCACAGCATAGCTCCTGTAGATTAAAGCAGAGCTACACCGTTGGCTAAAGCATCTACCGGGAGCTAGCCTCGGCACAGCCTGTCCAGCCAAGGCACACATCACCGGAAGAAAGCCTTTTACTCTCTGTAAAAGGCACCTGGCAAAGATGGCAGACGCGGCAGATTCACCAGACACGCAAGCATCCGTGTAATCCCAGCACATAGAAGGTAGAAGCAGGAGGATCAGGAGTTCAAGACCGTCCTCAGCTTACATAGTGAATCCGAGACCACCCTGGGGCTACATGGGACCCGTCTCAAAACAAGCAATAACACAAATGATTGCATATTGGTTGTATCTTACCACCTACTTTTTTGGGTGTTTGTTACATGCTACTTAAAACATGCTTAAACCTAGACGTCATAAAATTATAGAAGTCAAGTTGTTGGATGACTTTTGAGAACAGGCAAATAATGGTTTAAAAAAAAATAACTTGTGGGGATCTGGAAAGACAGCTCATTGGTTAAGAGCACTCTCCCAGAGGACCCAGGTTTGATTCCCACCACCCACATGGCCACTCAAATTGTCTGTAACTTTAGTTCTCAGGTGTCTAAAATGCCTCTTGTCCTCCATAAGCATCAGGCATGCAAGCAGCGAAGCAGTGTACAGACCCATGCAGGCAAACCACCCATACACAAAAAAGTTTTAAAAATCGAAAAAAAAAAAAAAAAAAAACAAGGAACTATCAGAATCCTAATGATAACCTACACAATCCTGAGTCACTCCGTGACAAGGTGAATTCTGAAAAATCCAACAGTTTCATCAGAACAAGAACCGTGAAGCATGTTCTTACACAGCTCTAGGGGTCATGTTGTTCAGCCCCACATGGCTTAATGTGAGCAAGAGACGTGGAAAACAAGAGATCTATGATGCTAGGGCTGCTGTGTTGTACAGTAAACACTTTTATTTAGTTAATTTTTTTGTTTGTTTATTGTTTTTTTGAGACAGGGTTTCTCTGTGTAACCTTGGCTGTCCTGGACTCACTTTGTAACCCAGGCTGGCCTCAAACTCACAGAGATCTGCCTGCCTCTGCCTCCCTGAGTGCTGGGATTATAGGAATGCACCACCGAGCCTGACTTTTTTGTTGTTTTGTTTTTTTCAGTACCAAGGACAAAAGCGGGCTTACTATGTGGTAAACACTCATTGTGTTTGGGTTCATTGTTTTTTTCGTCAGCTACACCTGGCTACCACAAGGGCCCCAGGCTGAGCAATCTGTGTGTGTGTGTGTGTGTGTGTGTGTGTGTGTGTGTGTGTGTGTGTTTTCAAGACACGGCTTCTTTTTGTGGCTCTGGTTGTCCTGGCACTCACTCTGTAGTCCGGGCTGGCCTCTAACTCAGAGATCTACCTGCCTCTGCCTCTGCCTCTGCCTCCTGAGTGCTGGGATTAACAGAGTATGCTACCATCACCCAGCTCAACTTTCTCGCAGGGAAAAATGAACATAGCATATTCTCTGAGTGAAATAATTACCCAACCTTATGACAAGCTTAATCCTTCTGACCCATTTTACTCTCATCCACTCCTTTTATTCCTTTTGTTGCTCAGACTTCAAAGCCTTTCCAAGGCTCAAAGGCACTGGATTTAGCTATCAAGTTTTACTCTAAAAATTCTGACTCCAGGCAGCATTTGCCACATTTTTTTTTTCAGGAGACCCAGTGAGGCCCCACCATCTCCTCCCCCCTTTCATCCTCCTCTGAATTCTGCAGACCCTTCTAAGACCACCTTACATACCAATCTAAGCCATTCAGATTTTGTTAGAATCTCTCTTGCCTTGTAGAGACGAGAGCTCACCACGAGGGCCCATCCTTAGGTTCCCGAATCTTTTGCACCACTGTCATATCTCCAGCAGGGAACATCTCAGTTCGGAGGAAATAGGGCTGGCAGATGGCCCGGCAGGTAAAGGCACTTGGCTCCAAGCCTGATAACCCAAGTTTTGTTCCTAGAATCCGAATGGTGGAAGAGAGAACCAGCTCCCTCAAGTTGTCCTCTGATTTCCATGCATGCGTGTGCACACACACATGATAAAGGAATAAAAAATAAAAATAAGACCAACTCTAAGGAACTATTTATGTGATAACACGGTTGCATGAAGAAATGCCTTGTTCTGTGATGTGGCGTTATACAAAGTGTCCTGCGCTGTCGGGCAGCGGTGGCACACGCCTTTAACCCCAGCACTCAGGAGGCAGAGACAGGTGGAGCTCTATGAGTTCGAGGCCAGCCTGGTCTACAGAGCTAATTTCAGGACAGCCAGGGCTACACAGAGAAACCCTGTCTTGAAAAACCAAAGACAAAAAAAAAAAAAGTGTGCTGTCGCTAGGCAGGAGGGATTTCCAGCTCAATCATCTTGGCAGATCACTGTTGCATGTGTAGTTCCTGTGAGACGTCACTAGGCTGTTCTGAAGGGTAAGCAGTTTTATGAAAATTCATTGAGCTTGTGTAGCTGTGATTTGTGTGAATTTTTGTGTATATTTCTGAGACAAGGTCTCACGTGTCCCAGCCTGTCTTCAACTTACCAGGTAGCTGCAGAAGGCCTTGAACGTCTGATCTCCCTGCCATCCTCTCCCAAGTACTGGGATTATAGTCACGAGTCACGATGGGCATCGAAACCAGGTGCTTCTGTATGCTAGGAAACCGCTGTACCCACTGAGTCATGTTTCCAGCGACCCAAAAAGCCTGTGTAAAAACCTAGCGCCAGGGAGCTTGCAGAGCAGAGAAGGGCGCCTGCTCTCAAACCTGATAACCTGAGTTGGATCCATGGGACCCACACTGTAAAAATCAGAGAACTGACTCCTACAAGCTTTCCTCCGATATCCGTGTACATACCGTGCACATGTCCACACACAGACATGCAATCATTAATTCCTACATTAAGAAAGCCTAAGTTACGTTAGGTTATCAGATCTTAGGATTTTGGCATGATACATATCATACATATACATCTTTTCCATAATAGATATTAGGAAAAAAATAAAACATTTGTGTTACCGACAATGGTACACAATTCTATTGTATTTCAAGACATAAAACTTTTCACTGTGGGGCTGGGAATGTAGCTCAGAGGTAGAGTGCCTGCCTGGTAGGTACAAGGCCCCGAGTTCCATCTCCAGTCCTGCAGGAATCACCTTCATCACCGCCACGACCATTACCGCCACCGTCACTATCATCACCATCACCACCACCGTTACCACCATCACTTAATACAGTCCGGCATAGGTTGCTCCCTGGTGGCAGGTTGGACAAAGGCCTGTCTTTATTGTGTATTCTGAACAGACCTCAATGTCCTTTTCGGATGAACTAACAAAAAAGTCTGACTTTTTTTTTCCCGGGAACCGCACTGTATTACTCCCCCCCGCCCCCCCATCCCCAACGGTGAGCAAGGGAACCAAAGCACACAGCTTGGTGAGATGGGTCTCACCGCTGCGCTCAGGACCTGGGCTGCTGTAAGTGTCACGGAGACAAGGCACCGTGGCTTCTAGGCACACAGTGCCGAGGGACTCGTGCTGCCACAGGAATGGTGATGTGCGTAGGATCATTTACTTCATTTAATTTATGTCAGTTTAGCTGAATAATGGTCGCGGCAGGCGTTTCTTCGAAGTATTGAAGTTCTCTAAATGGAAATTGTGAGTTCACAATGCCCTAGTCGTATGTGCCTGGGTCTCATCACGCTGCTCAAGAGTAACCCTGCTTCAGAAGTCTCTTTGACTTTGTCTCAAAAAATGTTTCTGAGCAAGCAGCACATAGCATGTATTTCCAAGCGTGAGGACATTCAGCTGGTGTGACTCAGGCACTGTGATGTATGGGGGTGGGAGGAGGTGAGATAGAAGGACAGCAGAAATGCATTATTTAAGCTCTCAGAGTGAACCGGGACGTAACTATTACTGGAATTCTGCTCAGAATGAGGCATCTGCCACATGGCGTTATGAGAGCTGTGAGGAACGAGGTCACTTGTCCAGCCTCCTCCTGCCATTATTTCCTGCGTCGACTGGACTACCATCTCCATGTGCACACTGGCTTGTGGGCCACAAGGTAGAAAGGTCTCCGGAGACTCTCACTGGAGACTCCGCACGCTCTTCTCGTCCACCCTGCCTCCTAGCCAAATCCACACTGAGCACCTGCCCATACCCAAAGTCCAGCTGTGGACGCTGTGCAAAGTACCAAACGAAGATGAGACTCAGGTCCACCTCAGAGTTCACTACATAAGCAGATAATTAGCGGGGTGAGGGAAAAGCCCAAGATCCCCACTCACCTGGTCCAAAGGACCGTGCTTCCATTCACAGTTTAGTTACAGGACAGGGGGCAATGCTTCCCACGGAGCAGAAAAGCTCTTCTCCCCCTCAAGCTATTTCTTACTTTTATTTTTATTATACAGGTACAAGTGTTTTGTCTGCGTGTGTTTCTGTGTGCTGCAAGAACGTAGTACCCACAGTGGCTGGAGAAGGTGTTGGGTCCCCTGGAGCTGGAGTTACAGGTGGTTGTGAGCCACCTGATGTGTGCGCCAGGAACCGAACCCAGATCTTCTGGAAGAAGTAGATGTGCTCTTAACCCCTGAGCCATGTGACCAGCCCCTCTCTAATGCATCTTTAAATAGGTACACATGTCCTGGCTACAGGCTATGTGCTGTAAAGCTATTGCACAGAGCCAAATGACGAAACCAGCCCAAATGAATGCTGCATAAAAGCAACCCTAGCAGGAGAGGATATTTACACAGATGCTACGATGTGAAACAGTAGCTTTTATTTGCTAGAATAGATACACCCAGCTGAAAGGCAGGGATGAGGTCTGGAGGAGATGGCTCAGTGAGAGCCGTTCCTGTGAAGGCCTGAGCACTGGAGGGAAGAGCTAGGAGCTTGCAACCTTAGTGTCATGGAGCAGAGGTGGGGATCCCACAGACCCACTGGCCAGCCAGCGTAGCCCAAATGGGGACCTTCAGCTCATAAAGAGACCATGTCCTAGCAGGGCAGTGGTGGCACACGTCTTTAATCCCAGCATGCAACTAGGAGGCAGAAGCAGGAGGATCTCTGAGTTCAGACAGGCCTCTATAGTGAGAGAGACCCTGTCTCAAAGTAAAATCAAACAAAAGGAGTGAGGCAGCAGTGATAGAAGACACTCAGGATCTTCCTCTTCCCCTGGCTTCCATGCTACACACACACACACACACACACACACACACACACAGAGAGAGAGAGATTCATACACCACGTAAAGAAACTAAGTGAAGAGCTTTTGCTGTGTGTGGTTAACAGAAAGACACTCTCACTCCCCAAACCACCCTACATCTCGAACTCAGCTCACACAGAGGCTGTCTTAGTTCATCAGAGAAAGTGTGTCAGGTGGGGTGTGGCGCACACCCGTCATCCCAGCACACAGGAGTCTGAGGCAGGAGGATCCCCAGCCCAAGGCCTGCCTGGGCTGCATAGTAGGACTCTTTTCTCCAAACAATAGCAACCAGGGTGTTAGATTCTTTCCTACTACAATCTCTCTGTGGTGAGATGACAATGTCAGTGACTTGAGTGGACTCACGTAAAGACACACTGGGCTTTGCCATTTTTATGAAGCAGATGGTTCTTGGCCACCCAGAAGTCTAGGTAATAAAGGCAGGCTGCCAGGCTGCCTCGCAGTTTCTGGAAGGCACCTAACCTCCCTTCTGCATCAGTGAAAGGAGAAAGGTGCTCCTCCCAAATTTAATTAATACACTAAACTTCTGGGGCTGGAGAGATGGCTCAGTGGTTAAGAACACATACAGCTCTTGAGGAACCAAGTTTGGTTCCCAGTACCACGCTGGGTAGCTCACAACTGCCTCAAACTCCAGCTACCAGAGAAACAATGCCCTCTTCTGGCCTCTGGAGGCATTTCTACTCCTGTGTACACAGTGCCCCATAACTATTTTAAAGAGAGATTTATTAATCTTTAATATGTGTGTATGAGTGTGTGTGTGTATCTGTGTATGTGAGTGTGTCTGTGTGTGTGCCTGATGCCTGTGGACGGCAGAAGAGTACCGACTGATTGGCTGCCCCACTAAAGGATGTATCATTTTTTTACCTGACTTGCCACACACCCGTCTTTGCTTCTGACTGTTCCTTGCTGCCCACGTCTCCAACTGCCCAGGTTAGAGTCCCTGGCACTCTGCCCTGAAAGCCATAACGAACGCTGGTTGGTTTCTGAGCTAATGTAATGAAATCATCAGCGCCCCATCCACTTTCTTAAAATAGGTTCTTTTCTCTCCTCCTTCCCAGCACTGTTTCTTAGCTAATTTAACTGGCTCATCCACGCCTCATCCATTTACTTAAAATAGAAGACTGTTTTCTACCCTCTCTTTCGGCTTCCTTTCCAGGTCTAAATGGAACTCAATTGACTGGGAGACATAATTGTTTCTTTCCCTCCTCTCTTTCTACCTGACGTTCCGATGTCATCTGGACCACAGTGAACTTGAGAAAGCCCCCCCCCCCCCCCATCTCCGGCTACCATTAAGTAAACCTGGGACGATGGTCCTGGGCCACTGTTGGGATTGCTGAAGCAAGCTACATTTGCTTTCTGATGATCGATATTATAAATCAGATCGAACGTGTGATTTCAGGGCTGGGGGATGGCTCAGCTGGTGAAGTGCCTGCTGCATAAGTATGAGGATCTGAATGTCAACTCCCAGCATCCAAGAAAATGCTAGGGCCTGGGGCATGGCTGCTTATGTCTGTAGCCCCAGAGCTAAGAGAAGGGGACACATATGAGTAGGTACCAGGGGCCAGTCGCCAGCCAATCTAGACAAGATGGCACACTTGCCTGGAATGCGTGGAGCCCTTGCTTCAGTTCCCAGCAGTGCATAATGAACTGGTTTGTGTCCGTAAGCCCAGCCATGGGAGGTAGGGGCAGGGGCATCAGAAGTTTTAGGTTGTCTTCAGCTATGGAGTGAATGTGAGGCCAACCTGAGTTTTGCCCACGCCATTCCACCAAGCCGTTCCTGTCAGGGCTACAGCCTGACTTCCCTGTAGACCACGTCAGTGGTCAACTCCCAGTGCTCATCTCTCCCAATGTCCTTGGTCACTCGTCCTCCACGTCCATTCTGCCCTTCACTCAGAGTATAGGGTGCCTCCTTGGTGTGCAGGTATGTATGCTTACATGTATGTATGTGGATATATACACACACACAAACGCCACAGCCATTTCCCTCTGAGAATATCAAAAGGAAATTTTAAGGACCCTGCAGTGGCGGCTACATTCAGAGTGGAGTGGAGACCGTAAGAATGCTGGGTCTCTGTGCTCAGTGACTGAGCCACAGGTAAGACATCTCCTAGGACAAGTCTCTCTGTCCGTGATAGGAATGCAACCCAAGGAAGCCTTCCTAAAGGACAAGTGGACTCCACAGCTCCTGGGAGAAACCCAACATGATCTCAGTGGCAGAAAATTGCAAGGCAAATCAATTTAGGAATGAGATTTCTGGAAGAGTCTGAGGTGCCGTGGAATGCCTTGGAACCAACCTCCCCAACCTTCACAGCCTCTGAGGCCACTTCTGGCCATCATGGACCTGTGTAAGGAGAACAAGCGGCAGATGCCAAAGGCGCTGCCACCTCATACTGTGGTGGCACCCTGGCCGCAAGCCACCTCTCCCCCACACAGGAGGATGGGGAAGAGGAAACTGTATCTTGCCCGCATTAGAGAAGAAGGGCCGGAGGGTGGCGACAGTGAAGGAGTCGGACTGGGCGCAGAGGAGAGTGTGACCTCAGCAGAAGCTCAGCCAAGGGTGACAGCTGGGTAAAAAAGCATACCCAGCAGAAGCTGTCAGTGTTGGGGGAAGGGACACCACTGTGCCACAGCAGCCCTTGTGGAAGGGACATACAGGACAGCATAGGCATGAGGAGCAGCCCAACGGCCAGCATGGGGGTCTAGGTGGAGTGGCCTTGCTTCCAAGTGGCATTCTCAGTGACCTTGTGTGAACAGTGTCCCCCCTCAAGGGTAGCTTGGAATGGCTGCAGTGCCAACTGGAATCCCAGAAGTGGCCTGGAGTCAGGGGGATTCCAGAACAAAGCAGAGGAATGTCACAGACGGCAGCTTTATCCACAAACATGAACGTGACTCTCCAGAAAGGCTCAGGACTTTCACTGGTGCTGGGAGCTCTCCAACCAAAAGAAAGTTGGGCCTGTAAGGCCAGCACTCAGGAGGCTGAGGCAGAATTGAAAGTTCGAGGCCAGTCTGGGCTATAGAGAAAGACCCTGTCCCAGAACAAGAAGGAGGATACAGCTCAGCAGCACACTGCTTGCTTACATATGTAAGACTTTGGCTATCAGCATACACACACCTCAATGTTAAGGTGATTTCACCCACAAGCCAGGGCATTTTAGGGACATCCGTGATTACACCTTGCTTCTGACCATCCTTTAAGAAAGTCCCATTTCATTCAGTGATGAGGCTCAGGTTTTCTGAACAACAGACACAGGAGCTAAGTGTGTGGGTGACTGAATTATGAAACAATGTGAATTCGCAAATGCCAGGAGCCCCTTTTATTCAAATAAAGCATCAATTGGGAAGAAACAGGACTTTGGATTTTGGCATGAGGTGTCCATCGGCGGACAAAGCCACCCGCCATTCCTGCCTGAGAAATGTTAGAAATGGATGACAGATTTATCATACTGAAGAAGAGATAGTTACTTTTAAGGTGAGCCTTGTTAGGAGAGGGACAGCATCAAGGCCATAGCTGGCCATGCGGGGGTCTCGTAAGGGAGAGACAGAGCCTGCAGTTTCCTTCAATTCCTGAAGTAGATGAACCTTCTGGCCCTGAGAACAGAGGGATATTTCTTGTTCTAACCAGTTTCTGGGGCTAGAGGGGTCACAAGGCAGGAAGGCACTAAATAAGAAGTAGAGTTATAATTCAAGGTTGTCTTGGACCCAGGTATGAGGTGGCAGCCTTGGCTTACAAGTGTGAGAGGGAAGGGGGCCACAACAGGCTTGGTTATCAAGCTCTCCCTGTCCGGAGACAGCTGCAGAGGGGCGAGGCTTGATTTCTGAGAGAGGGTGGCTATATGGTAATTCCTTCTGAACTGAATGAAACATTTCGTCTTGTAGGGAGCTCATTTAAAAGATGCAAAGAGCTCTAAAGCAATGGTTCGCAACCTGTGGGTCGAGACCCCCCCTGGGGGGCAGAAAGACCCCTTCACAGGGGTCACATTATCAGATATACAGCACACCAGCTCTTTACATTACAATTCACAGCAATAGCAAAACTACAGCTATGAAGTAGCAATGAAAATAAGTTTATGGTTGGGGAATTACCACAACATGAGGAAGGTCGAGAATCACTGCTCTAAAGGGAGGCTCTTAAGTCTATAAAGTAGCCTGGTGTGGTGGCACACGCCTTCAATTCCAGCACTTGGGAGGCACAGGTAGGCAGACTTCTGAGTTAGAGGCCAGCCTGGTCTATACAGTGAGTTCCAGAACAGCCAGGGCTACACAGAGCAACCTCGGGAGGGAGTGGCCAGGGAGTTAGAGGAGAACAGGAAGTAAACATCGGAGAGGTCTCAGGAAATCTCTAAACCAGATTTACAGAGCTTGTCCCTTCCTTAGGTTATACAAGTGGTAAGGATTGCCAGCTAAGGAGATTCCACAACCTGTCCAGCCGCCTGCTAGTTTGGAGGCAAGCTCTAAGGATGTAGCTTCCATGAGTCATCAGCTCACGCTGGGGTGGGCCTTCCAGTGCTGTGGCTGCCTTTGAGTTACCCATGCTTCTGAAAGTAACTTCTCATTCATACTCCTCTAAAGAACCCCGACATGCTCACTGGTTCACAAAGCTAGAGTCTGGTTTATGTCAGGGTCCTGTCTCGAGAAAATAGACATTTGTTCTATTTCCCTGTGAAAAGCCATACAAAGACGTGTTATCTAAAGAGGTAGAGTTGCCACTGGGGTGGCGCATGCCTTTAATCCCAGCATTCGAGAGACAGAGGCAGGCGGATCTCTGTGAGTTCGAGGCCAGCCTGGTCTACAAAGCAAGTCCAGGACAGCCAGGGCTCTGTTATACAGAGAAATCCTATCTTGAAAAACCAACAACCAAACCAAACCAAACCAAACCAACAACAACAAAATCTTTGGGGAAAAGGTTCCTAGTGCCAATTATCACAACAAAGCTTTAGGCACGGCTACACGAAACTCTTGCAAAGTCCATCTTTTTGGCTAAGCACCCGTGATGGTTTCCACAGGAATTGGTTCTACTGAGTGAGAACAGTGCTTAGGGAGGAAGGGTTTGTGATAAACACAACAGCAAACTCTTTTACAAAGTTCATGGGACCTGGTTCTTGAATATGTTTTCTATTGACTGAGAAACAATGCTCAGGATTCTGGGGCACTGGGTAAGAGGGCTGGCTTTACCAAACAGCAGAGATTATTACCAGTATTAATACATCCATTCTCAGCCTTCTGGGTTGAAAACAGATGTCAGTGTCTTATATCGAAGAAAAAAAATCATGTGTGTTTAACAACTCTGGTTTCTCTAGTGCTTATCTGTGAGCTCATGCCCTCTACAGTCACCCCTGGAATTGTTGGTGCTGGCTTATGGTATCCACACATCTGAGTTAGTTAGATGGGCAGTTAATTGAAATCTCTCTTCCGTGCAGTCATTTAATGTCATTTGTATTTAGCGTGACAGGAGGAAGCTGAATGCCCAAGGGTTGATCGGCAGAATCTGACTTGAATTGCACAATTTGAATCGCCCCTTAACCAAGTCTAAGGCGTAAGCGTTTGCACACTGAGAGCTGACTCTATAAAGAAGAGCTAGGTTCACAGCAGAAGATGGCTGACACCCAGCCACAGTTTTGTATTGTAAATTTTCCTCCTAAGCTTCCCCAAGGGGACTTGCATCTTTTTGACAGGGTGATAGGCTCTGGGAGGATGGGTTAACCATGTTGTGGAGTTGGCCCTCTTTCCTAGAGACCCAAAGGAATGCCATGGCCTGCCATCCACACAGGAGCTTCTGAAGGCCAGGTGCCTGTCTGGCTTCGGCTCCAGTCCACTGTACAGCAAGCTCACTGGGTTGTTGATTTGCCTGTGTGGTCGTTCTTGTTCTGACGTGCGTAATTGGATTAGAGATCGTCAGGAGCCGGCTGCAGCCTTACATCGGCTTCTTCAGTCTTGGAGAGAAAGTTATCATCATAGAGAGGACCAAATGGAAGCCACTAGGATGACCTCTGCTTACCAAACAAATGCTTAGGCGGCTTGCTTCCCTGATCAGATTCGCTCTGAGATAAAGTTACTGACTTTGACTGGTTTTTTTTTGTGTGTGTTTATGATGTGTGTGTGTGTGTGTGTGTGTTATATAAACATGTGTGCACGTCTGCATGTGTGTAGGTGCACATGTATGTGGATGCCAGATGTTGATGCCGTGGGAGTCTTTCTTGATCACTCTCCACTTCATTTACTGAGTCCAGGTCCCTCACTGAACACAGAGTTAGTTAATTATGGCTAGTCTGGCTCCCCAGATCACCCAGAAATCCCATCTCTGCCCCCAGAGCACTAGGATTAGAGTTGGGCACCAAGCCCAGCTTTTGTACTCAAGTCTCGGGGAGCAGAAGTCCAGTCCTCACATGTGCACTTTACCTACAGAGCCGTTTCTTTGGCCTTTTCTTTAAGAAATAAAACCTTTCTAGGGATGCCTATTTATAAGCTCGTTACTGATTTTTCTGTTATTGCTTAACCATGCAGCACTCCAATGTGAAGTTGCCATGTGTTCTTTCTGCTCTGCTTACAATACTATTGCCTTCTTTCTTTCTTTCTTTGTTTTCAAGACAGAGTTTCTCTGTGTAGCCTTGGCTGTTTTAGACTCCCTTTGTAGACCAGGCTGGCCTCAAACTAACAGAGATCCGCCTGCTATTCCTCCCCCAGTGCTGGTATTACAGCCGTATGCCACCTTGCCAGGCTGCTATTATCTTTTTAAAAACTCCACGTAACTGATCTCTGGACTTCCCCCATTGGCCAGACTAAGGCTCAGGACAGCTTTCACTAGAAAGAACTAAAGAAAGCCATCTTGGTCCTATGTCTGATTCCAAAGGAGATCTTCCCAATGTCTCAGCCCCAAGGTTGATACAGGAGCACCCGTTTCATTTAGACACTATTAACTAATCAGAAACACTGAAGCAGCTTTAGATGTTCCAAACAGGGACTTAGCTAATTACGCAATCACTGTAAAGATGCAGGCGCCATTGCCCAGAGCTCAAGGACACACTCTGAGTATCTGGGATGTGGAGCACAGTTGTCCCCCAATGGCAGCATTGAACCATCTAAGGGATGGAACATACAAAACACAGTCATTAGGCTGCTAGCTGTTGTGTTTGAGAAGAGAGAGTACAAGTGAAGGGATGAAGCTAATAGCTTCAGATCAGGGGAGGTTCCGTGAATTCCTGGTAAGGAGAGAGCATGTGGCAGGGGTGGGCGAGAGCATGTGTACATGCACGTGGAAGCCAGAGGTTGATATTGGGATCTCCTCCTCATTACTGTCTTCATCGCTATCGTCATCATCATCGTCATCATCATCATTTTGAGATAGGGTCTCACTGGACCCATAATCCACTCTTCTGGCTACCCTGGCTGACCAGTGAAGCTAGGGTATCCTCTTGTCTCGCTAATCCTACCTCTGTGGCCCCAGCACTGGGGCCACAGACACATGCAGCCGCGCCAAGAATTTACAAGGGTTCCGGGGATCCAAACTCAAGTCTTCATGCTTGTGGGGTAAGTACTTTATCAGCTGAGCCACTGTTGTGTGACACTATTCCTGAGGACATGTGAACAAATGTTCTTCTCACTCCAGGTAGGGAGCTTATGAGAAAGTGCAGACACCACCAGAATCTAACTTGGTGAACCAGAGAGTTGTTTGGGGGGGGTTACCTACAGGACTGTGAATGAGGGGTTACTTACAGGAGCAGAAACGACTGAAAGACAGCTGCGTCACCCAAACCTATCCCAGCATGGTGACAGCTCCAGAAAGCTGGAAATCTGGAGTACATTTGCTCAGCCTGCAGGCAGCTCAGCAGGCTGGAGGGTATCCTATGCTGGTGACTTGGCTTGTCATTGCTTCTTTTGTTAATCTGGTTGGTCAGAGTCTCTCACAGGCAGCTTGTCTTGTCTGAGTGTCTCTCAGCAGTCTTTACTGCTTGTGTAAGCTGGGTAAGAAGGGGGCCTAGTGAATCTGGTCAATTTCAGGGACTTCCTGCAGCCTTTTAGTTGTTTACGAAGCACAAGGAGTTTCCCTGCAGGTCCGAATGTTCCACGTCCTGTTGTTTCACCTCCCCTTTAACATCTTGTGCTTTAAGGGGCTTTCCTCCAAGATGGAAGGTTTTAGTCTGGGGGACGGAAGGACCACAGGACACTGCTACACAGAAGCCATCTTCTCAGCAATAGAGTTTTTACAGTTTGCTTTTTCTGCATCTTGAAGATGGTGCTGTGGCCTCTCTTTTTACTCTGTTAATGACAATGATGAATGACATTAATGGTTTCCTTCTTGCTAAACCTGATTTGATGTCCTTAGCAATGTGTGTGTGAAGGTGTACACACATACCTTTGTTCAGTGTCTTTTTATCCATTTACCCATGCTATTATTCTTTAATAATCCTTCCTCCTCTTCCTCCTCTCTCTGTGTATGTGCATGGTATATATCTTTGTATGTGTTCATATGTGGGCAAAGTGCTGTGGAGGTCAGAGGCTGACATTTTATGTTCTCCCCTCTTGCTTGATTGTTTTCTCCTTTTTTTTTTAAAAAAAAAAATGTGGGTGCTGGAGATTGAAGCCAGGTCCTCAGGCTTGCCTGGCAAGCACTCTACCAGCACAGTGACTTCCTCAGCCCATGTCTGTCTTTCGTGTCACTTGTCCATCTGTCCTGTGTTTTTGTGAATCATAATCTAATCATAATAATAACCTTACAGGTTGTCCTTTCTTTAGTGTGTCTTTTGAATGTGTTTGTCTTTTGTTGTTTCTCCTGTGCGTGCTAGGGGAGCGTCCCCAAAAGGCAGTCTGAGTGGCCTCTGCAGCGCACTCTAGGTGTTTCCGATGGGCTCCAACATCAGTGCCTCTGGGCTTCCCTCACCATAGGCTGTCTCACATCCTGGAGAGACCTCATCTTGGGTTTCTGGCCTCCCACAGTCCCACTCAGAGCCGGCTTCCTTGCTGTTTTTGGTTTGACAATTTTGCAGTTCTCCTGTGAGGGGAGCCCCTCCTTTAGGTCATTGCTTTTCAGAGAAACTTATCAGTTTCATTCCCTGCTTGAAGTGCCAAGGCTGCCTGTTATCTTCTCCTAGGACTGGTGAGCACAGCCCTGGCTGTCAGGGTCAACATTTGTATCCGGTAATCTGCCCTCATAGTAGCTATGTACTTCCTGCCCTCAGGAGTGAGCTATCATTGTTATTATTTTTTTCTGCCTAGAAAGTTCCTTTCAAAAAAAAAAGTTCCGGTTTCAGATTGTAAGCATTTCTGTATTTTATGCATTACTTCTCAGATGAAAATTAATCTTATGCATTTTTATGATGCTGCATTTTGGCTTAGAATCAATACTCTTTCCCTCTGTATCCATTCATTCTTAGATACAACAGTGTGGGGCTTCTCTATTCCTGACATCCTGTCTTATTTTGTTCGGTTACGTGGGCCAAGTCGTACATCTAATTTCTACAGCAGATTTACACTAGCTCTCTAGAAGTGTTCCAGAACCATGCATCTGAGTATCACTGAGCGTCAAGGTGCAACTGACAGCACACTGCTCTCTGCCATGGACTGGCACTTGCTGCTCACAACTTGAGTGAGGTCCCCGAAGTCACTTACTTTGAGAGCACCATGGAACAAGTGTCTCCTCCTTTCTCCACTTGATATTAGCCCTCTGCTTTATAAACTTGCAAGTAGAGCTGGGCTTAGTGGGGCATGCCTTTAATTCTAGCACTAGAGAGGTTGCTGTGAGTTCGAGGCCAGCCTGGTCTACAGCGTGAGTCTAGGACATCCAAGGCTTCTCAGAGAAACCCTGTCTCAAAAAAAAAACCAACAACAACAACAAAAAAAACCTCTAAACATAATAAATAAATAAATGGCAAATAACAATTCTTTTATTTTTATTTTTTGATGAAAATAAAGCAAAACATTTTCTCTTTGGTATCTAATTCCCCCTAAACATAAAAGGGCTTGCAGTAAGTGTGTCCTAAACATTAAGTTTGGAAAATTGTTTGCACATATGAATGATTTTGTAAACATTCTTAGGTCAGAAAATGAAATATTAACATAATGCCATTATGTAATTTATTTCTGCTATAAATTGTTTACATTTATTTATTTGCATGTGTGTGTATAAGGGAGACCCTTTCAGAGTCAGCTCAGAGCACATCCAGACACAAATTTCTCAGCACAAAGGAGACGTATTCCCCGGCAGGCACAGGCAAGGGGTGGGGCTGCCTCTGGATCCGACAGAGACAGTCAGCCAGCTGCAGGAGCAAGTTTTTAAGAAGAAAAGGGGAAGTCTGTGCTGGGATGAGTTGGCAAGTCCTGATTGGACAGGTTAGCTAGAGTAGCCAAATGATGAATTTTGATTGCTGGACCTTGGTGATGACTCTCAGGATGATCAGTGGTCAAATACAGGACGTCGGTGCCCAGCTCTAGGAATGCAATCTAGCATTGGAGAGGGAAGGAGAAAAGGCAAAACTTGCCAGGGCCATGTTTGGCATGCTCAGGCCTGTTAGGGAGCCCTTCAGGGTGCGTGTACATGGTCGGGGTCAGAGGACAACCTCTATAAGTCAGTTTCTGTCTTTCTGCCATGCAGGTTCAACACTAGACTCAGTTGACTGGGCTTGGCAGCAGGTCTCGCCAGCCCCATTTCTGCTTTTTACTGCTAAGAAGTCTCTATTGGGCGCACACTTGTGTGTGTGTATTCATCTGTGCATGGGCGCACAGCACGCAGTGGGCGTGTGGAGGTCAGAGGACAGCCGCAAGCGTCAGTCCTCGGGTACCCTTCACCTCTTGTTTAAGACACCGTCTCTCACTGCCTTGGAACACATAAGCCAGGCTGCCTGGCTGAGAGCTTCCAAGGACCTGCCTGTCTTACCCATCATTCAGACTTCCCTGGGATCCAAGACAGAAGCATGAGGATGACAGGCACTCACTGGATTGCCTTCAGATAGTTTGGGGGCTTTTTGTTTTACAACATTATAGACTCATGGGCTTACTCTGCAAAGTGCCTCCTTTCTAAGTTGCCATGTTAATAATCCAGGACATTTGAATCTGTCCTTGGAGGAGTATTTTCTCTTTTACGTTACTGGAGAGTGGACCCAGGGCCCTGTGTGTGCTAGGTTAGGGCTCTGTGCTGTTTACCACTCTAATTGGTAGCATGGACCTGGGTGAGCAGGGCCTAAAAATGAGGCAGATTACACTCCGAGGGTTGAGAAGACTCGCCTGGGCGAAGCCTACAATCTCAAGAGCAAGCCTCACGTGGCAAAAACACGTTTTTCTATAGAGGCACGTGAATAACACCAGCTGAAGTAAACTGACACAGTTCGGAGCACTTGCTGCATTTGCAGGACGCCAGGGTTCAGGTCCCAGATTCCATGCAGCAGCTCACAGCTGCCTGCAACTCCAGAGCCAGGACACCTGACACCCTCTTTCGGTCTCCCCAGCCCCTGCACACATGTGATACACAGAAACTCAGACAGGACACACATATAATCAAAATTTCAACCCCTTTCCACTTTTCCCTCTTTAGACCAGCTCCTCCCTATTTATTTATTTATTGAGTAAGTGAGTGAGTGTGTGGATGGGGTCGGGGAGCAAGCAGTCATGAGTACCACAGTGTACATGTGGAGGACAGAGGTCAATTTGTGGGACCTGGTTCTCTCCTTCTACTATGCGGTTCTGGGGATGGTCAGGTGTTGGCAGTAAGCACCCTTATTCCCTGAGCCATCTCACCGGCCCCAGGCCTACCTATTTTCTCCTCACTAATCTCTGATACATTACATTCCTTCCTCGTCTCCCCAGCGCTGAGATGACGGGACGCGCCAAGGCGATGAAACTTTTGTTAGGTGAGCGAGCCATAGCGTCAGCTTACATGTGTCCATAATGCAACGAGAGCCCAGCGCTTTATTAGATGTCTAAACCTTATCGGTCACTGGTGGATATTTCGTGATGGGGATCTCAGAACACTCCCCAGGCAGGTCTCAAGCTCCTGAGCTCGAGAGCAGCCGCCACAGCAGGAGTGCCCCAGGAAGCGCAGCTCAGAGCCTAGGTAAAAACTGTGCTGTATGGTTTTGTGTACCTGCATCAAACAACTTTTATTTACCCATTGGTGTACATTGTCACATTGAAAGATTTGTTTCCACAGAGAAATCTGATGGCTGGGCCCTAGCTGTGGAAAAAAACTGCAGAAGGGGAATTGAGTTCTGGATTCTTTTCCCCTTGTGCCTTGTCAATGCCTTTCATGTGGGTAGTGACGATGTGGTAAACGAGCAAAAGACAGTCCTTTTGTCTCTTTGACACCCCTGCTTGTGAAAGACCCCAGCCTCACACTAAGTTAAACATAGCTAATGCCATTTTGTGAGACACCACTGTTTTGTAAAACTCTGAAGGCCAGATGAGAAACTGGAAAATTACTGAGAAATCCTAGCTGTGTCACCCACTTGGGATACCTGTGGTCAGGCTGCCCCAGTCATACTAAAAACAGTTTGTGTTAATCACTCTCATAGATATCTGTGAGACTGTTTCAGCTAAGATAGGGAAAAACAAAATAACAGGTGGCGGGCCACGTCAAGGGGTCATCCTACCCCCCTTGACCACCCAGTTCCTGAAATCTTGGTGCCCCTGCCAAACTTTGACGCAAATTGTGGTCTCGAGTAAACGTACCAATCAGCCCCCTGTAACCATGCCCTCTCGCTTCTGTACCAGTGCTTCTGCCTCTAAAACCCTATAAAAACCCCAGCTTCCCATCTAGGGGGCGCGGAAGTCTCCCGAATGACTTTTCGCCCCGGGTACCCGAGTATCAAAATAAAAGCCTCTTGCTGTTTGCATCCGAATGGCCTCGTTGATCCTTGGGAGGGGGTCTCTCTGACGGAAGATACCCTCCGGGGATCTTTCACTTGCTTATTATAGCCAGGGTATGTTGTCTTCTAAAACCAGCCGCTAAGAACTCACCCGTTTATGCATTCTCTCTAGGAAAATCAAAGGAGCTTCCCATATACCGCAAGAAAGTTCTCTGTGTTTTCTTTTTTCCCTTTTGGAAGAGTCTTGTCTTGTGTAGTCCAGGCTGACTTCCAACTCACTGTGCCGATTCACTTTTATATCAGCTTGACACAAGGTAAGGTCATCTAGGAAGAAGGTTTTGTTGTTGTTGTTGTTGTTGTTTTGAGACAGGGTTTCTCTGTGTAGCCTTAGCTGTCCTGGACTCGCTTTGTAGACCAGGCTGGCCTTGAACTCACAGGGATCCTCCTGCCTCTGCTTCCCGGAGTGCTGGGATTACAGTGATGCACCACTATGTGTGGCTTCAGAAGAAGGAATCTTAACCTAGAAAATGTATCCGTGAGAGTAGCCTGTAGGGCCATCCCTGGGCCGGTGGTCCTGGGTTCTATAAGAAAGCAGGCTGAGCAAGCCATGAGGAGCAAGCCAGTCAGCAGCACCCCTCCATGGCTTCTACTCCAGCTTCTGCCCCCAGGTTCCCTGGCTCCCTTCAGCAATGGACTTAATTAAGCTGCAAGGCAAAACAAAGCTTTTCTTCCTCAAGGTGCTTTAGGCCATGGTCAATGTTGGTTACAGCAGTAGAAGACACTTAGCTAAGGATGACCTTGAACTTCTGATCCTGCTTCGCCTCCTGTGTGCTGAGGTTATAGTCTGGGCAAGCACATCCGGTTTAAGCCATTCTGGTCTCAAACATCGGGTTTTGTGAACATTGGGTAAGCCCCCTACTGACTGTGCATTTCTTTCTGAAGTTTTAGGGCTCGTTTGTTGTAAACACTTCTCCTTTGACTCACTCGTAACGCCAATGGGGCAAGTGCCCCCCGCAACCCCCCCACCCCCACCCCCGTGCTAGAAAGACTAGCCTGGATCAGCATTCAGAGGTTACCTCACACAGGTTCAGCTTCCTGTGTGTGCACATGCCTTGAAGTCTCAAAGAAACCAAAGACGAGAAAGGCCCTCTCTGGGTTAATATTTTGCACATGCTCTCTCTCTCTGTGTGTGTGTGCACGAGAGAGAGAGAGAGAGAGAGAGAAGCATGCACATGGTTTAGGGATGGAAACTATGCTAGGCAAGTGCTCTACTGTAGAGTTAACACCCTCAGTCTCATCTTGATGTTTTTTTTAAATATTGATCATTTTTTAAATTGTTTTTTTAACTCATGTTTCTCTGTGTGGGTATGTGCATGAGAGTGTAGGTGTCTGAGGCGCTGTACTTACAGGCAGTTGGGAGCCACCTGATGTGGTTACTAGGAATCAAACTTTGGCCCTAGGTTAGACTACAAACCCTTAACCATTAAGCTATCTCTAGCACACACACATACACACACATATATCATCTTGATCTTAATGATCTCCACATTTCAATTCTGCACAGAGCCCTGAGAATTAGCCAATTCCCCTCTGAGAATTTGGCAATTTCTGAAGTAATAATTCTTGGTGAGAATGGAGAAGTTGTGAGGTCAGTAGGGGTGTAAAGTCCCTTGTAATTTGAGCTGAGTCCCGGTGTCGCCCTGGAGCCTCATACTGTTCCTACAAGTGGACTTTGGTGTGGAGACAGTTGTTCTTTGTCTGTGTGCAGCTCCTGTTCCTGGATTACATTAGCACTTTAAAGGGCCCGGAGTTGTGTAACTATCCTTGGACATCAGGCTACTGACACAGTGGACCCCAGGGAATTACCCAGGAGCTCCAGGGTTTTGGGAGGGGAAAGACTGAACTCAGTACCAGCCAGAGGGAGAATTTGCATTCCAGGAAGAGATTTTTACACAGTTCTGACAATTCAGAGGGACCACCTTGCAGGAGGGACTGGAGCCCGGTGATGATGGGCAGCCCACATCTCCACCAGGACTTTCAGCTTTAAGCTTAAGTCTCATGTCCGTACCCCACACTTGAACTCAGAGGTCACTACCCGGCCCCCTTATTTCCTCCTCTTCCCGATATGGTGCTCTCTGCTTTTCACCATCACTCTTCTCATGGAGTACTGGGGACAGATGGCTGAACCTGGCAGGGCCCAGGCTTTCACCCATAAAATTCTAGTTTAAATCCCAACAGCAGCAACAATGCCGGGAGGTGATGCTGTGGCGGGAGGGAGCTGCAAACCTAGTAGTCAAAGAACTCTGCTTCCTCCTAGGGAAGATGCAAAGCTGAGAGCAAAAGCATGGGAAAAAAACTGTGCACATTCTAACTGTAAAGGCTGACACAGCTTTATAATCGCAGATTCTAGGACAGGAAGTACTCCCTGGGGGCAGCAACCCAGGAAAAGAAAATATCCAGGTGCTGTTTACCAAGAGCGCTGTAACAACTCAGACTTTGTATGGACTTACCTTGACTCGACATTCAAAACGCAGAAATTGCCAAGACCGAGCCTCGGGGAAAAGAAGTACCTAAATGAAAAGCAAAAATCGCAAAAGCCACAGATAGAATCAGACAAATTATAAGCAGCGCGGGGGCCGGTGATTGTTGGCGTGTGTTTTTATCATCCATTTTATTCCTATACCTCTACCCCCCTTCCGACCCTCATCCACCCTCATCCCTTCCATGCGCCCAACGCTAGGTAGGAGAGAAAGAAGGTTAGAGGGGAAATCGGCAGCATATGTCTCTTTAGACTACTTCCTGCTGCTTAGGGCTGTTGGGTTTCCTGGGGCAAGTTCAGTCTTCCTTTCAGGATATCTCCAACTCAAACTGCAATAACAGCAACCAGGAGCAGCAGGGTTGGGGGTGGGGTAGCAGCGGGAAGCAGCGGCCTTCTTCTTTCCAGACCTACTTTCCTCTCCGGACTCTGGCATTTATTCCCCCTCAGAGTCCCCAGAACTAAGCCATCCGAAGGGGACAAAGATCACGCCCCTCTCAGAGCCCGCACGAGGCCAATAGTCTGCTGCCGTGGACAATGTGAAGCAGCCCACTATCCCACACCTGGGATAAAACAAAAACATGTTCACAGAACATAACTGGGTTTTTAAAGAAACCAAAGCTCTCACTATAGGTGATGTCAACCCACCTCTCAGTGTTGATAGGATGAGCAGACTCAAAATATCAGAAAAGAGGGGCCGAAACGGCTCCATTTATGCCTGCCCTGAGCATCTTTAAATTTGCTGCATACCAGAGCTTACAGAAGTCATTAGCCCAGGTGTATGTTTTAAAGATGTATTTTATTTTCATGTATGTGTATGCGAGTGTGTCTGTGTGTGGGTGTGCGTATGTGTGTACCTGAGAAGGCCAGGAAAGGGCATCAGATCCTATGATGCTGGAGTTATGGGTGCTGTGTGCCACCCAATGGGTGTGCTGGGAACTGAAGTCAGATCCTCTGCCAGAGCAGCAGGTGCACCAAAGTACTGACCCATCTCTCCAGCCACCCTCACAGATCTTTCTTTCTTTTTCCTTTTCTTTCTTTCTTTTTTTTTTTTTCCGAGACAGGGTTTCTTTGTGTACCCTTGCCTGTCCTGAAACTCACTCTGTAGACCAGGCTGGCCTCTGCCTCTGCCCCTGGGATTAAAGGCGTGTGCCACCACTGTTCTGGCATCTTTGTGGTTCTTAAGTGTTAGTCACAGTGAGTTTTAGCTGTTAACTTGATCCAATCCTAGAGTCACCTGAGAAGAGGGACACTTCAACAGAGGAATTGCCTAAATCACACTGGCCTTGTGGGCAGGTCTCTGAGGCATTTTCTTCTTCCTTTTTAAAAATTTTTTACAATTTATTCACTTTGTATCCAGTCTGTGTCCCCTCCCTCATCTCTTCCCAATCCCACCCACCCTCCTTCATCTCCCTGTCCCTCCTCTGGTCCACTGATCAGGGAGGTCCTCTTCCTCTTGTATCTGATCCTGGCCTATCAGGTCTCATCAGGACTGGTTGCATTGTCTTCCTCTGTGGCCTGGCAAGGCTGCACCCCCCAGGGGGAGGTGATCAAAGAGCCAGCCCCTGAGTTCATGCCAGAGACAACCCCTGCTCAGATATAGCCCATAGACTCAGTCTTCAAGTGGGTTCCCTAGTAGGGTGAGCAGGGGGTTTTAGGTCCTTTCCATGTATGTTCTTTGATTGGGGTATCAGTCTCTCTCTCTCTTTTGGCTTTGTTGGTCTCCTTTTGGAGCTCCTTTCCCTTTCAGGTCTTTTTATCTCCCCCCTTATTTCACAAAATTCCATGTACTCTGCTCAAAGTTTGGCTAAGAGTCTCAGCACTGCTTCAATACCTCGATCAACAGAGTCTTTCATGAAATTTGCAGGCAAATGGTGGGAACTAGAAAAGATCATCTTGAGTGAGGTAACCCAGATTCAGAAAGACACACATGGTATATACTCACTTATAAGTGGATATTAGACATATAATATAGGATAAATGTATCAAAATCTTTACTCCTAAAGAAGCTAAGCAACAAAGAGGACCCTAGGGAAGATGCTCAATCCTCATTCAGAAGGGCAAATTCAATAGACATGGGAAGCAGGAGAAAACAGGGAACAGGATAGGAGCTACCACAGAGGGCCTCTGAAAGCCTCTACTGAGGCATTTTCTTTTTTTTTTTTTAATTTTTTATTAATTACACTTTATTCATTTTGTATCCCCCAATAAGCCCCTCCCTCCTCCCCTCCCAATCCCACCCTCCCTCCCCTTTCTGCATGCATGCCACTCCCCAAGTCCACTGATAGGGGAGGTTCTCCTCTTCTTTCTGATCTTAGTCTATCAGTTCTCATCAAAAGTGGCTGCATTGTCCTCTACTGTGGCCTGGTAAGGCTGCTCCCCCCTCAGGGGGAAGTGATCAATGAGCAGGCCAATCAGATTATGTCAGAGGCAGTCCCTCTTCCCATTACTATGTAACCCACTTGGACACTGAACTGCCATGGGCTACATCTGTGCAAGAGTTCTAGGTTATCTCCACTAATAGTCATTGGTTGGAGTATGAGTCTCTGGGAAGTTCCCTGTGTTCAAATTATCTTGTTCTGTTGCTCTCCTTGTGGAGTTCCCGTCCCCTCCAGCTCTTACTATTTCCCACTTCTTACATAAAATTCCATTCACTCTGCCCAACAGTTGGCCATCAGGCTCAGCATCTGCTTTGTCAGTCTATACTGCAGAAGCTTTCAGAGGCCCTCTGTGGCAGGTTTCAAGGTTGTTTCCTGTTTTCTTCTGGCTTTCAGAGGCCCTCTGTAGCAGGTTCCGAGGTTGTTTCCTATTTGAGGCATTTTCTTAATGCTCGTTGATGTTGGAGGACCCGGCCCAGAATGGGCAGCAGGAGGATCTAGGCTGTATTGGAAAAGTAGCTGAGCAAGCCAGCCAGTAAGCAGGGCTTCTCCATGGTTTCCGATTAAAGCTCCTGCCTTGAGTGTCTACTTTGATTTCCCCTGATGACAGACAGTAACCTGTAAGATAAATAAACTCCGTTCTCCCCACACTGCCTTTGTCTTACCACAGCAACACTGTGAGGGGAAGCCGACTAGAGCAGGGTTCTGCTGCCGGTTGCAGCACTTGATAGGGATGTTTTGGGGACAGGAAGTACCGGCAGGATCCACTCAGTGTAACTCTGGCTGTGAGTTCTAAACAACTGGCCAGGTTCACAGACAGGAAGAGCTTCTTCTTGCAAGGCTGTTCCCTGAAGTACTATGTAGGACCAAGAAGGCGAAAGTACTCCTTTTCCTCCCACAAGGTTTGGATGTGGACTATCATATGCTCCTGCATTCTAACAGTCCTGGTAGAAGAGGCAGTTTGCTTACGGTGATCCACTGAGGGTTTAAACGGGAGAGCACGTATCTTCCTTCCCATAATACACTGGTCCCCATGTATTAGAATCACCCAGCTAACGCCTGAGGCAATCCCAATGCCAGGTTAATTATCTTTCCTTTAAAATAATTTTTTTTTTTTTTTAATGTCTGAGAAAGGGTCTCAGTCAGTATAGGCTGGCCTTCAACGCCGGTTTTCTCCTGCCTCTATACAGGCCAAATGCTAGGCTGATATGAGTCACTCTGCTTTGCAAATGTTCTTAAATATATTAATTGGGCTTTTACTTTTCTCCCTTCCTCAACTTCGGTTAAAAGTAACATTCCTTTAACATCAGAGTTTATGACATTTGCATTTTTCTTTAAACAGAACCATTTATAACTCAGTCTCTTTTAGTCTCTTCTCGCCTCAGTGAATTCGTGGTTGACATTTTGTCCATTTCTCAGTTGTCTGATAATAAACCCTCAAATAGTTTGTTCAAGAAGAAACCACGGGGCCGGGGATATGGCTCAGCTGGTAGCTCTCTTGTCTCACATACCCAAAGCCAGGTTCCATTCCCAGTACCATGCAAATGGGGTCTGTCGGTGCTTGTCTGTAATCTTAACACTGGAAGATGAAGGCAGAAGGGTCAGGAGTTCAAGGCTATCTCTGGCTATCAAGTTTGAGGCCAGCCTGGGATATAAGAGGTCCAAAAGCAAGACTGAAGCTGGTGCTACTGCCACACGCTCCCAGCCCTGGGGAGGCAGAGGCAGGCAGATCTCTGAGTTTGAGGCCAGTCTGGTCTACAGAGCAAGTTCCAGAACATTCATAGAAACTCTGTCTTGAAAAACAAAACAAAATAAAAAAAAACTCAAGAAGGAATTAATGGAGCAGGAAGTGATGGTCTTTGCCTATGACTCCAGCACTTGGAAGGCAGAGGTAGGGGTATGTCCATTTGAGTCAGCCTGGGTTACATAGCCAGAGCCAAGGGAGGGAAGGAAGGAAGAGAAGGAGGGAGGGAGGAAGGGAAGGAGAGAGGGAAAGAACCAGCAAGATGGCTCAGTCAGTAAAGGCACTTGCCATGGATCCTGAGTTTAATCCTCAGAAGTACCATTACACCTACTTCTCCATCGTACTGGCATGTATAATAAAAGGAAATATTGAAAGAATTTATAGAAATTATATTTTCTCTATTCTTCTACATTCAGAACTATAATTTTGTTGCTTTCACATCCACCCCCCCAAAAAAAACAATTTAAATCAACATAAATGGGTTCATCTCCACTCTCTTTCCTGAGCACTGTGAATCCTTGGAGATGATTTTACTGAGTATCAAATCAGGGCTGTGGAGAAATTTAAGGTCAATTAGCATGATTTAAATTTTTACCAAGACAACCAAAATCTACCTATCTATCTTTTTTTTTTCTTTCTGTCGTGTGTGTGTGTGTGTGTGTGTGTGTCACGGTGCATGCATGTGTGGAGGTTAGAGGGCAACTTGCAGGAGCTGGTTCTCTCTTACACTGTTTGGGTCCTGGGAATCAAACTCAGGTCATCAGGCATGGCAACAAGGCAGCAAACCTGCTGAGCCGTGTTGCTGGCTCTTTCTGTATTAATTAGGTAGTTATTCCCTCCCCCACCCCAGTAATATTTTATATAAATGCTATGATGGTTCCTCTTTCACTCTAACTCATCTTGGTGTGAACAGGCCTCTGGGGGCCAATTGCTACTGCTATGGAAGGAAGAGACAGACAGTACTGTCATGCTTTGGGCTACTAGACATTCTGCTTTGGATCCATCTCTTCTGAAACCGCTGTTGTTGGAGGGAAGTGCCTCATGTCACCATGCTAAATGCTTGCTACCGGAAGTCTTTTCGTTGGAAATAAGTGTGAGTGCAACGGCTTTTTATGAGCTTAGTCCTATTTCCTGGTGGACCTTTGAAGTTGTCAAAGTGTGTTTTAGATAAGCATAATGCGTGGTGTGCTGGCACATACCTTTTTAAAATTTATTTATTTACTTTTATGTGCATTGGGGTTTTGCCTTATTTAGTCTCTGTGAATGTGTAAGAACTTGGAGTTACAGACAGTTGTGAGCTGCCATGTAGGTGCTGGGAATTGAACCTGGGTCCTCTGGAAGAGCAGTCAGCACTCATAACCACTGCACCATCTCATTAGCCCCATGGCACACCCCAGCATTTAGCAGGCAGGGGCAGGAGACCCAGGAATTTTAGCCTCAGCCTACATAGTGAATTCAAATGGCTACATGAGACCCTCTTCCCCATGCCCCCCAAAGCATAAAAACATAAATATCATTTGATGAGTTAATCTAACTGGATAGCATCGGAAAAAGAACACAACTCCTGTCAAGGAAAAGAACAGGGCTGGAAGATGGCTCAGTGGGTAAGAGCACTTACTGTGTAAGCATAAGGACCTGAGCCAGAATCCCAGCACCTATATAAAAAACTGGTATGGCTGTACGCATGCTTGTAGCTGGGGGTGTCAGAGCAGGAGGATCCCCGGGGCTTGCTGGCCCCCAGCCTAGCTCCAGGTTCAATGAGATACCTTGCTTCAAGGGAATAAGGTAAAGAGTGGAGAGCAGGACTGTGCCACCTGCCCCCCTCCCCCACCACACAAACACATATACACACACTCTCTCTTTCTCTCCAGGTTCAGTTCAAGACCATGTCTCAGGCTGGGCAGTGATGGTGCACACCTTTAATCCAGAGGCAAGTGGATCTCTGAGTTTGAGGCTAGCCTGATCTCTAGAGTGAGTTCCAGGACAGCCAGGGCCACCCAGAGAAACCCTGTTTCAAACAACAACAAAAAAGACCCTGTTTTTAAAAATAAAATAGAGAATGATTAAGGAAAACACCCAAAATTGACCTCTGGACTGTATATGCATACAAAGTTGCATGAGCAGCCACAGCCACATACACAAACAGACAAGTACAGACACATGAACACACAAAGGGAAGGAAGAAAGACAGACAGAAGGGGGAAGAAAGAAGCAGGCGATTGGATTCCTACCTTATGTTACATTCCAAAGCTACTCCATTTGACTTGGTGACTTATTGTCATAAACAAAATGAAATAGGGTCTCACTATGTGTCCCTGGATGGCCTGGAACTCAGAGATCCACCTGCCTCTGTCCCTTTAGCACTGGCTTAAAGGCCTGTGCCACCATTCCTGGCTTCAAAAGCAAAACAGTAATAAAGTACTTCATAATAAACATTTCTTAAACTGCAAAGTATGCTCACTGCTATTATTCATATTTTCTCTTTCTGATTTTGAGACAAGGTGTCACATAGCTCAGGACGTCCTCAACCTTGCTATGTAACTAAGGATGACCTGGAGCCATATTCCTGCCTCTTCTGAGATCTGGAATGAGGGGAATGTGGCCCTATTTTTTTTTTTTTTTTTATAAAGGTGAGAACAACGCTTTAAAGCTGAGCCATCTTGGCTGAGGCTGGGACTCAGTGGTGAAACACCTGCCTAGCATGGGCAAAGCCCTGGGTTCAATCCCCAGCAATGAAAAGAGAGGGCTGGTGAGATGGCCCAGCAGGTAAAGGCTCTTGCCAACAAGCCTGACTGCCGAGTTTGATCCTTGGGACTCAAATGGTGAAAAGAGAAAACCAAATCTCATGAGGCATTATTTGGACCTCCAAAAGCATACCATGGTCTCCAAAACAAAGCAACCCCCCAAAACAGTGAAAATATACCTAATAAAACCATCTTTTTACAGGATGTGGGAAGACACGCAGGAGGCTTGAATATTGTGTTGCTAAGTGAAACAAGCGAACCAGGAAACCAAACTGTATGACTCTGGCTCCATGACAATCTGGAGAAGGCAGAGCCGAGGACACAGGAAGGCCAGTGGTTGCCAGGGAGTGTAGGGAGGAAGAGGAACGGGACGAGCTTGTAGAGCATGGGAAATTCTAGGGCTGTGAATCTCTTCAGGATGAGTCTGTAGTGGGGGGTGGGGGTTGGGGTCAAAACAGTTGTCAAAAAACAAAATGTTCAACAAGGAGGGTAGCTTGAAATATGACCTGCAGTTAACAATAGCGGTGCTGGGCAAGCTGCCACACGCGTACTCCCATGAGGCCTGCCGAGACAGAGTGAGTTCCAGGACTGTGTGAGCAATGAAGCACATTGTCTCACAACACAAAAACAAAAGAGTCAAAACGTGTGTAGGTGCTAATGGATTATAAAGCGCATCCCACTATTGCAAGCGGTTATAAAGTGGACAACAGGGCTGAAGAGATGGCTCAGCACTGAGGAGCTGAATCTGCTCTCGCAGAGGACACCTGACAGCCGCTGGTAACCTCTGATAAGGTCAGCTTGTAACACTCTCTTTTGGCCTCCCAAGGCAGTATATGCATGTGCACATAGACACATACACATGATTTAAAAGATCTTAAAAAAATAAAAATAAACCGGGCATGGTGGGTCACGCCTTTAATCCTAGCACTTAGGAGGCAGAGGCAGGCAGGTCTCTGAGTGCAAGGACAGCCCGAACTACAGAGTGAGACCCTGTCTCAAAACAAAGTAAAACAACCTGTGTATATATACATATATGTATATATACATACACATATGTATTGAATTATGAGCTGCAGTTAACAATAGCGTGTGCTGATCAAGCTGCCACACGTGTGTTCCTACGAGGCCACACGTGTATTTTGTTTTGAGACATATGTACATATATATTCACATATATGTATACATGTGTATATATACACATATGTCTATATGTACATATACGTATATGTATGTCTATATAAGTTGTTTTACTTTACATCTAGCTACCTATATCTTTATCTATGTAAAAAGATTGAAGAGCCAGGCGTAGTGGCACATGCTTTTAATCCCAGAACTTAGGAGGAGAGGCAGGTGGATGTTTGTGAGTTCAAGCCTAGCCTGGTCTACAAAGAGAGTTCTAGGACAGTCCCAGCTGTTACATAGGAAAACCCTGTTTCAAAAAACAAACAACAGGAACTAAAGGCATGTGCCACTACACCTTGCATACTTAAAAAATACAAAAGAAAAAGAAAACAAGGTTTCGTGTAGTCCAGTGTGACCTTGAACTTTTGATCCTCCTGCCTCCAACTCTTTAGTGCTGGGATTGTAGGCATGCACCACTGCGTCAGTTTCTTTTCTGCTGCTGAGACAAGATACAGTGACCAAGGAAATCTGTAGAAGAAAGCATTGACCTGGGCTTGCAGTTTCAGAGGCTTAGAATCCATCTTGGTAGAAACGGTGGCAGCAAGTGGTAGCTGTCATGGCTGGAGCAGCAGCCAAGAGCTCACATTTTGGGCCTCAAGAAGGAGGCAGAGAGGCACACTGGGAATGTTGCAAGACTTTTGACACCTCAAAGCCCACCCCCAGTGACACACCTCCTAATTCTTCCCAAACAGTCCCACCAACTGGGAAACAAGTATGCAAACACATGGCCCTATGATTCCGTTCTCATCCAAACCACCAGAGCTACCCTATCTGCTTTTAGACATAGCTGGGGTCAAACCAAGGGCTTTGTGCATATGAAGCAAGCATTCTACCAATGGAGCCGCAGCCACAGCTCCTTAAAATGCACCTTAAAAGAGTTTATAGACACAGTAACACCACATGAGACAAAACTAAGGAATTATTAACACCATGATATAGCTACCTGACAGATTTGGGCTTTTGGCTGTCCATGACTCACTTTGTAGACCAGGCTGGCCTTGAACTCAGAGAGCCACCTGCCTCTACCTCCCAGAGTGCTGAGATTACAGGCGTGCCCAGCTCAATTTTTAAATTTTATTTATGCGTGTGCACGTGTGCACAAATTGTGCAGGTGCCCATGGAGGACAGAAGAGGGCATCAGATCCCCTGGAACTACCGTTACGTAACTACCGTTACGGCGCCATCTCTCAGGGGTCTCGTGTATGAGGCAGGTTTCAAACTCACCATGTAGCCAAGGCTAGCCTCTAATTGACCCTCTTGGTCCCACATCCTGAATCCTGGAGTTACAGTGGCATACGCCACCACACCCGGCTCTAGCCACGTTCTTAACAAACAAATCACTCGTTGTACTATTCATATATCTCATTTATTGTTTTACAGTTTGTCAGTTAATGAAATATGAACAGAGAATTGAAATAATTTCTCGATAAGGCAAAAGAATGCTGGGCGGGGCTTGCCTAGGGTAAGAAGCTCTGCTGGAAGTTTCTCTAGGCAGCTTCCTCTCTTCCAAGTCAGGAAATTCCCGTGGACAGGATTCTTTTCAGGACAAACAACCATTTTCATGAAAAACTTGTGTGTTTTCCTTACTTGAATTTTTTTCTAGGAATTTGTCAAACTGTAAAACTGTGAACACTGGATAAAATGAGTTCATTTTCTAAAAGTGTTTTCTATCTTATATGTATGAGTGCTTGCTTGCATGTATGTGCACCACATGTGTGCTGTGTCCATAGAGGCCAGAAGAGGGCATTGGATTTCCCTGGGACTGGAGTTACAGGGTGTGGAGCTGCCCTGTAGCTGGCTACAGGGACCTAAAAACAAACAAACAAACAAACAAACAAACAAAAAACAACCCACGTTCTCTGGAGAGGCATCTAGTATTCTAAACCATGAGCCATTTCTCCAGCCCCCCCCCCCCCCGGGTTCCTACATTTTTATCATTGCATCTGCCTTATTTTTTTAGTACAATGGATTTCCAGAAAGAGAAAATGAAAAAAGTGAAAAAGAAAAGTTGTCTAGGAGACTATATACACATGAACAACAGAATGTGGTACGGAAATGACGTTGTCTTGGCTGCATCTCGTATATGCAATTACTGTTCATGAAGAGAGAACCCCAACTAATGGCAAATGGTTCAGACTAACCAAAAACAAGCCGGAGAGGTGCACAGAGGCACACAGCCGCAATCCAAGCGCTCGGGAGGTGGATGCCAGGAAGATTAATAATTCAAAGTTATCCTTTAGAGGCTAGCCTGGGTTACACGAAATCCTGTCCCCAAAATTAGTATTACTTACATAATTAAAACTTGAGGGATGGGCCCTAGGGCTGAACAGCTTTTTACTGAGGACCAGGCCTTGGGCTTGATCTCTCCCTGTGAAACCAAACAAATGAAGAAACAAACCAGAAGGAAATTAACCTGCAGAATAACGAGAAAAGCAAGCAGAAGAGCAGACACAGCCACGACACTCCCTCCAAGCTCCCATTTTCCACCCTTCATGAATGGATGTCACGTGGAGCTTAGCTAGGAAGTAAGTGAAATGAGTGATGTCAGAGGTCAGAGCGTTTAAGTACGTGTGTGTGCGGGTGTCTGTGTGTGCATCAGTCCGAATTGATGGTTGGATGTATATTTTCCTCTAATTGCTCTCTACTTCCTACTTTTCTTTTCTTTTTTTTTTTAGAAGGGGTCTCTCTGTGTAACAGTCCTAGCTGATTGCTGGAGTTAAAGGTGTGCACCACCATGCCTGGTTTCTACCTTCCTTCTCTGAGATGAGGTCTCCCACTGAAACTGAAGCTTGCCCCTTTGGCTAGACTGGCTGTCCAGCATGACCCAGGATCTGTCTGCCTCTGTCCCCCAGCACTGGGGTTATAGGTACCTCCACAGCACGTTGCTTTTATGTGGGTACTGAGGATCCAAGCTCAGGTCCTCCTGCTTGCACAGTGCACACTTAACCTACTCAGTGAGCTCTCTCTACAGCCCTAAACTGTAATCTTCAAACTACACCATTGGCTCATTTGGTCTTTCTTCCAGCTAACATCAGACTCCTTAGTGTAATCTGATCTCTCTCTGAAAGTCCAGCTTTGTTTCCTGTCTACACACACACACACACACACACACACACACACACACACACATACACACACACACACTCGAGTGCGCTTCCTACCATACACTCAGTCACTAGCTCTCTGAGTTGACACGTGGTTCTTCCACACTTAAAGAATTTCATCCCTACTTTGGTAATTCCTCTAAATTGCATCTTATCCTTCAGGAATCCTTTCTGGACTTCCATAGAGTCCAACATCCTTCGTTAGAACTCTGTCTAGAATACTTAGCAAAGCAACTTCCTCCTCACACAGAGTCCTAGAGCCGGAAGCTGAGGTGGCAGCATCTTGATTCAGCAGCTTCCTGACAGAACGGGAGGAAGGAGGCTGCCGAGCCAAGGGCAGAGAGTGACTACTGGTCCCTGGGAAGGGTGGCCTGAAGTCACAGTTGAGACAAGAGCTGTCTTCTCAGTGGAGGGTTAGAAACAGTTAAGAGGCAAGCTGTTGGTAGGCCCAAGAAGTGAGCCTGAGAAGACCTCAGAGGCAGGAGTAGGGTGAGAAGGTGGGAGGGGCTGTGTTGAGGCTTAGATTGATCTTCAGCTTTCTCTACTCCCCACGCAATACACAATAAATGCCATTGAGTTGGATTGGAGCCTCTTAGCCCTCTCTTAAAGAACATCCTTTTAACATTATTTTTATTTTATTATTTGTGTGTGTGTGTGAGTGTGAGTGTGTGTGCACAGGTATTTGGCCTCAAACTTACAGAAATCTGCCTGCCTCTGCCTCCAAGTGCTGGGGTCAAAGGTGACAGTGACCCTGCCTCAGCCACTACCGTCTGGCTACTTTTTGTTTCTTTCTTCCTTTCATATATATGAGTGCCACGGTACACAGAGGACAACTTTGGAAGATGATTTTGTCTTTCCATCTTGCAGGTCCTGGGTATAGAGCTGAGGTCGTCAGGATTGGCGGCAAGCACCCTCACCCACCCAGCCATCTCTCAGACCAATAGACTGTTCTTGTGTAGTGGCGCACACCTGTAACTTCCCAGCATTCAGGAGGCGGAGTGAGGTAAATCTCCACAAGTTTAAGGCTATAGCTTCTGGAAATCTCTTGCGGTCTTTTTTTTTTTATCGTCCTACCTTGCATTATACCTATTTGGATGTGACCTGGTTTTTTTTCTGCCTGAGTCACCTGTGGGAGAAAGATCACTGCTCTGAATCATCTTTGAATATCCCTTGGGGCTTTAGGGTCAGCTGGAGTACTGAAGAGTGAGCATGTATGTATGTATGTATGTATGTATGTATGCATGTATGTATGTATATATGTATGTATGCATGAATGTATTTGTTTATTTGAGACAGGGTCTTACTATGTAGCCCAGGCTGATTTTAAACCTTCTGTCTCTGCCCCCTTAGTGCTAGGATAATAGGCATATGCCACCACATCTGGCGATTTTCACAGATGTGTGTCTGTGTGCGTGTGGGGAAATAATGAGTGTGGCCAGGTGCGGTGGTACACACCCTTAAGCCCCGCATTCAGGGGCAGAGGCGGGCAGATGTTTGTGAGATGAGGCCAGCCAGGGCTGTGTAGGGAGGCTCTGTCTCAAAAGAACAAGCAGACAAAAAGAAATGACGTGGGTGTTTGCTGTGTGTGACCCGTTTCACCTTTATTTTTGCATATTGGTAATATCAGTCGAGACAAAAACAAGGTCTAAGTCCAAGGTCTCTTAGGAACGTAAATGTATAATCAGCTAGTGGTTACTCTAAAGAACAGTGTGTAGCCCCCAAGAAACCGAGACTTCCTGGTTGCTGAATACTACTCTCCTTTGCTTTTGTTACTTTGTGTTATGGAATTTGAAATCAGAAATCAGTGTATCACTTTTGCCCCCATCCTCTGATTGAAGTGTGAGTATATATATATATATATATATCTGCTTGTTATTTATCAGAGTGTAATTATGCTTATTTATAATTAGTTAAGGATGAAAGAAAATTGATTGAAATATCTCTTTAAAGGTCTAATACTGACCTGTCCAATCTCATGCCCATAGCTTTGTATTGCCATTGAACCCTTGAAGCATAAATATTCTAAACTGAGATACGTTATAAGCAAAAATACATACATACACATATCCATACATGCATACATACATACATACATACTGAGCAAAAGAGATGGCTCAGCAGGTATAGGAACTTTTCGCCAAGCCCAATGTCCTGACTTCAATCCCTGGAACCTCAATATTAGAAGGAGAGAACTCATTCCCACAAGATGTCCTTTGGTCTCCATATATGTACCTCGACACAGCAGTACACCAACACACTTACTGTCTTCCTTATCATTCACTGTCAACTTGACACAGTTTAGAATCCCTGGGGGAAAAACAGTCTCGGCTGAGTGATTGCCATTATCACACGGTTCTGTGGAATTGTCTGTGAGGCATTGTCTTAACTGAGGTAGGAAGGCCCAGCTGACAGCGGATAGTACTTGAGGAAGGTGGTCCTGGGCTGTAGAGAAAGCTAGCTAAATGAACAGTTGATTTCTAAGAAGGAGAAAGACAATCTTCTTCAAGGGTGTGGCTCCTGGCAGGTCGGCCACACCTCAGCGGATGGTTCCACACCAGGCTCCTATGGGTAACACCCATTTGAGCTGATGGGTCATTAAGAAAAAAAAAAAAAAAAAAAAAAAGACAAGAAGTTGGGGGTTAGAGAGGTGATGGTGGATCTGGGAGGAGTTAGGAGTGAATGTCATATGAAATTCCCAAAGAATTAGTTTTGAGAGGTGTGGGGTCTACCTAAGTATGAGAGTGAGCCTGTGAGAAAGCATCCTCCTCCGTGGTTCCTCTGTACTGCCTTGGCTCTGAATGAGTTTCCTGGTCAGAGGTAACACTGCCTGGAGTTCCTGTCCTGACTTCCTTCAGAGGTGGACTGTGACCTGGACGTATAAGCTGAAATAAACCCTTTCCTCCCCTAAATGGCTTTTGGTCCAATTTTCTTTTTTTTTTTTTCCTTTTTTTAAAATTTCCTTTCTTTTCCTTCCTTCCTTTCTTTTTTTTTTCTCCCCCACCCCCCCCTTCTTTTTTTGAGACAGGGTTTCTCTGTATAGCTTTGGCTGTCCTGGACTCACTTTGTAGACCACACTAGCCTCGAACTCACAGAGGCCCGCCTGCCTCTGCCTTCCTGAGTGCTGGGATTTCAGGCATGGGCCACGTGACCAGTTTGGTCCACCCGTTCTTGTGGCTTAACAGTAGGATGGGAACTCAGAAACATTCTTGAGGCTTTGAGCTGCCTCCCAGCCATCTAGAGAAAGGCTGAGTCAATGCCAGTGGCTGTGTTAGCTTGCTATCATTGTGTAACAAATTAATGCAGGTTTAGTGACCTGAAACAACAGTCATTTAATAGCTTATATTCCCTGTATGTTAAAAGTCCAGTGCACCGCGGTGAGAGTCTCTGCTGGTGGGTCCCTGCTCTTGGTGTCAGAGGGTGAAGTCAAGGTGTCTGCACATCTTACCTCATCTGGAGGCTCCAGGTAGAGGGCCTACTTCTTTCTCATTAGCTGGATCCACTTCCTTGAGGGTATGGGACTTAGGTCCCTGTTCCTTTCCTAGCAGTCAATGACAGCCGGTCTCTGCTCTTAGGCTGTTTGCAATTTTTGTTCGGTGCCCCACCCCCATCTAACCAGGAAGCCTAAAATCTCTCCAGCGTCTCTTCTGGCCACTAGCCAGAGAAAACCCTCCACTTTCAAGGGCTAGTGTCATTAAATCAGACCCACTGAAATAACCTCCTTTCAAGGTCAGCTATGACATCATGACCCCTCCTAGTCATAGGTTCTTGGGACTGAGGCATGGAATGCTGGGGACACAGGACAGTACATTTTTAGCAGTCAGCCCACCAGTGTCCTGGTCATCTGATAGGATGAGTAATGACCAGAGTGGCAGTAGAAGGGAGCAAGCAAAGCGCCAGAATCCTCCCTGCTCGTGGGGAGGAGAGAAGCAAAGCAAGGGCTTTCTGTAAGGCAAGGCCGTTGCTGGATCAAGAGTGCCACTGGGACAGGAAGGAGTCTGGTTTGCCATCTTCCTTCCCAGTGATACAGATCTCTGCTAGGAGGAAGTGACAACATTTCTGTCTTCTGTATAGGACACCAGTCTTTAAGGGTTGAGGGCTACTAAATGCCCTTTGCCCTCATGCTGGAGCTCCAGTTCTTGGAAATCCTACTGCCCAACCCCCACTGCTCACTAGCTCCCACTGCCCACTGGACCCCAATGCCACTGGCCCCTGGTGCTCACTGGTCCCCACTGCCCAATGTCCCCTGCTACTCACTGCCCCTTGCTGCACACTGCTCCCCACCGCCCACTGCCCACTGCCCCTCACTGCCCTCTGGCCCTTGCTGCCTGCTGGCTCCTGCTGCCTACAGTCCCCCGTTGCCTGCCTACATTGGAGTCAGTTCTGCTGGCTCCTGTGAACCAAGGCACCTTCTCCAGGTGCAGGCAGGAGCATCTCTCTAGACTACAGCCTGGTACTGAGTGGAACGGCCAGCACAGGGTCCACTCCTCTTGGACTTAACTTTTAGATTTTTCTGTCCCATGCTTAATGCTCACCTGCTAGCCTTTTGCTTCCTGGGAACACGACCAAGGTACCAATTTCTGAACCTTTCTCATAAGCTGCCTTTTCTCTCTTTATTACCATTATTAATTTGTTAGGTTTCTCTCATATTTTTAAATGTAAAATTTATTACTATTATTATTATTATTATTATTATTATTATTATTATTATTATTAAAGATCACAGGTTGCCCAAATTGGCCTCAGACTCCCTTGGGAGTGCGGGCATTACAAGCACATGCTACTATCCCGTCTCACCCCATTTATACAGTGCTGAGGGCTGAACCCAGATCTTCATGCAAGCTAAATAGGAACTCTTACCAACTGAGCTACATCCTCAGCCGTGACTCACATTTAATGTGCGTCATTCCATGTGAGTGCACGTTTGTGTGGGTGCATGCTCATGGGGAGGCCAAAGTTCAGTCAAACCTCAGGTGTTCTTCCTCAGGAGCCATAAAAGAATCATTATATTTTACCTGTGTGTGTGTGTGTGTGTGTGTGTGTGTGTGTGAAAGCCGGAGAATGACTTGCAGGAGTTGGTTCTCTCCTTCTATCATCTAGGTCTCCTGGTCTCAGAAGTCAAACTTGTGTCCTGAGGCCTAGCAACTGGTGCCTTTGCCCACTGAGCCATTCCTCTAGCTCTGAAGATTTAGTGACTTTTATGTATATGAGTGTTTTGCTTCATATAAGTCTGTGCACCACATATGTGCCTGGTGTTTTTGGAGGCTAGAGGAGGGCATCAGATCCTCTGGAACTGGAGTTGCAGAAGATTTTGAGCCACCCTGTGAGTTCTGGGAGCCAAACTCAGGACCTCTGGAGGAGAAGCAAGTACCATAAATATTGAGCCATCTATCCAGCCTTGTTTTTTGAAACAGGGTCTCTCCTTTTTATCTGGAATTGGTTAATGCAGCCAGACTGGCTGGCAGATGGTTCCAGGGATCTCTGCCCATCTCTACCTCCTCAGTGCTGGTATCACAAGTGAGCACCTGGCTTTTTGACGTGGGTTTTGGGGCCAAACTCAGGTTGTCATTTTGTTTTCCAACTGAGCTGTCTCTCTAGTTGTTCCCAACTCATATTTAACTTAATTTTTTGTTGAGAGTTCATACATGTGGGCTGTATTTATATCATCTCCACCCTTCCCTCTTTGCCTTTCAGCTTCTCCTGTGCTCCTTTCGCTCCCTCTCAAATTGATGACCTTTTCTGTAATTATCATTGTTTACATACATATGCACAATGTGTTAGTCTGAAAGAAAATGGCCCCCAATAGGACCATAGGGAGTGGCATTATTAGGAGGTGAGGTCTTATTGGAGGAAGTGGTCATTGGAAGGGGGTGGGACCTTGAGGTTTCAGATGCTCAAGCCATGCCTAGTAGGCAGTCACTTCCTGCTGCCTGCCGATACAGATGTAGAACTCTCAGCTGCATCTCCAGCACCATGTCTGCCTGCATGCCACCATGTTTCCCACCATGATGGTAATGGACTAAATCTGTGAACTGTCACCCAGCCCCACTTAAATGTTTTTCTTTATAAGAGTTGTCATGGTCATGGTATCTTTCACAGCAATAAAACCCTACCTAGGACACACAGGCAGATAAATACAACCTATTGAATCTGTGTATGTGTGCATACGTCTTGGCTCTTGGCACTGGATAAACTATCAGAGACCAAGTCCTTGAGGAAAACTGATTTTCCGTTCAGCACCATTGGTTGCCTATCTATTCACCTGAGGTGAGGCCTTGTGAAATTTCTCCCATCCATATAGGCATGTCCACTCATTAGATAGGTCCTGTTTAGGCATATTGTTGAGATTCCATTGGTAGAACATCCTCATCATCTCTAGACACTGTCTAACAGAAGATGTCTTGGTCCTCTGACTCTTACAATCTTCCTGCCTCCTCCACCTAAGGTGTGGTGGTTGCAGTATAGACATATCAGTTGGGGCTGGGCAGCACACAGTCTCTTATTCTCTGCATTTGAACCAGCTGTGGACCTCTGTAATAGCCTCTATCTGTTACTATAGATTATTTTTTTGTGAAAAATATTCTATTATTTTCTGTGTATGAGTGTTTTGCCTGTGTGCATATATGTGTCAGAAGAAAGTGGCAGATTCTGTTTAACTGGAATTACAGATAGTTGTGAGCCTCCATGTGCATGCTGGGAATTGAACCCTGATCCTCTGTAAGAACAAGTGCTCTTAACCATTGAGTCAACTCTCCCAAGAAACTACTTAATGAGAAGAGAGAGCTACTCTTATCTAGACGGCTGGTGCTCCCAGTTAACTCATATTTAACTTTTTGGTTTTTTTTCGAGACAAGGTCTCTCCACGTAGCTGTGGCTGGCCAAGAACTCACCACGTGGACTAGTGTTTCTCAACCTTCCTGATGCTTCCTCATGTTGTGCTGACCCCCTACCATGAGACTATTTCATTGCTACTTCATAATTGTTATGAATCATAATGTAAATGTCTGATTTGTAGGATAGCTCATATGCAACCCCCCTCTCACTGAAGGAGACCAAGCTGGGCTTGTAATCACAGAGATCTACCTGCCTTCTCTCTTAAGTGCTGAGTTTCAAAGCTTACACCACCACACCCAGCTCCTCACAGTTAACTCTAACAAATGCACAATGAAAACTTATTGCTATTCATTGGGAAAATGTGTGTCTCTTGCATGTCTAGGGGTTAACAGGAAGGAAGAGGTCTGTAGCTCAGTGGAGGAGCACTTGCCTCTCATGCAGTATACCCTAGGTTCAATCCCCAATCCTGCTTAAAAAAAAATAAAAAAGAAAGTTTCTAGTGATCGCCAATCTGACAGCCTGACAAAGCATAAAACTTCTTCCTTCCCCCTTTTTGGCTGTCTGTTTCCAAAGGCACTCTTATCACAGTTTCAACTTTTTGCTGGGCATAGTGGCATAGATCTTTAGTCCCAGCACTTGGGAGTCAAAGGCAGGTGTATCTCTGTAAGTTTGAAGTTAGCCTGGTCTATTTTCATGGTGAATTCAAGGCCATCCAGGACTACATAGTGGGACCCTGCCTCAAACAAAACAAAACAAACAGAAAACAACAACAAAACCCAACTCCTAACTTTTTCTCAGGTGCTACAATGCATTTACATTATTGGATACATATTCTGTATTACATATTCTGCTATGTGAGCTGCATGGACCCTAACCCATCCTTCTCAATCCTTGCCCCTCAGGAAGTATGCTCCCTAATATCAAGTCCTACAGCACCCCAGGTATAGAAGCTGCCTCTTCTACCTGAACAGCTCACTGCTCCTCTTCACCCCAAATTCCTGTCTTGAGAAACCATTGCTGTCTGTAGAGATCTTTGTGACCTCCACTGTCTTCCTAAGGCCAAGGGGTCCATTTATGTGATGGTGCCATGTGACATTTCATGGAGGACAAAGGCCAGGTTTTTCTATCCAGCTTTCCCTGGCCCTCAGTATCCTACCTAGCACACAGTGGGCATTCAGGAACTATTTGTGACTGCTGATGCTCATTCGGCAAGGGTTCATAGGTGTGAAGCAAGCTCGTCATGAGTTCTCATTGCAGTGCTTCAGGCAATGAGCATCTTCCGAGGTGGTCATTTTTTCTGTCCTTATTGGGTTCTCCATGTTTTCTGAGTTTTTCCCATCTTCTCAAGTCATGATTCATGTGCCATGTGTTCATTATCCTGTAGCTAACTGGCTTAGGTATTTTCTTTTTTTTTTTTTTTTTTTTTTTGTTGTTGTTGTTGTTGTTTAACTGAAGGTAGAGCTCAGTGACAGAGGGGTTTAGCAAGAGTGAGGTCCTGGGTTCTATCCCTTGCACCCAAAAAGATGAATGAGAGCAACTGAACTTTCTGTAGCTTTATGTAGAATTGATAGAGTGTTCTCTGAATTCCAAACAGTTTATTCATACTTCTAGGGAGTGGCTATATAATTTGTCACTGAAACCTGGATACAACTGAGAGTAAAAGGGGCCATACTAACTAATAAGCCAGGACTATAAACGGCCCTGACAAACCCAGAAATGTGGTCATGAAATTATGATAGTAGCTATGTATTGAACTGTAAAGCTTTTCTAGGCTGACGTGGGCCTTGTTTCTCCTTTCTTTCTTTATTGTATGGGACTGTGCCTGTTACCTGGTCTGCCTGAAGGACTGACGGTGCCTCTCTGGAAGCACTCTTTTGGGGCTGGAAATATAGCCCAGTGGTAGAGCACTTGCCTAGCATGTGAGAGGCTCCAAGTTTACTTCCCAGAATTACACATACACAGCAAAGTTCATTTTATTGATTCTGCTCTCTTTAGGGCTTAAACAGTCCCACGCAGTGCCTTTTATGAACTTTTGTTTTGAACCAGGGCAAGGAGCTTAATTAGATGCTTGTGTGGTTATGATGGTTAATGTTTTCTTGCTGGTACTTAGCTTGGGCCTGTGGGTTCTCTCAATGATTTTTCAAAACAGTTGTCAAGGTAGACATTATTAGCCCTATTAAGTGAAAAGATAGGTTTGGAAAGAGCTTTGATCTGAGCCACATTGCTAATTATGCACCAGAGACTGGATTTGACTCCAGCTTCTGATTCCATACACCATTTCCTTTCTAAATGTGGAAATCTAGCTGCTATCAAGTTTTGGAAAGCAGTTAAAAATATAAATATCACACTTATAGGAAAATCAACTTGCTTTGAGTTGTATGTGTGTGTGTGTGTGTGTGTGTGTGTGTGTGTGCCTGCGCGCATGCACAGTGGGTACACAGAGGCCAGAGATCGACGGCCTATATCCTTTATCATTCCCCATCTTGCTTTTAGGGATAGGGTCTCTCTCTCTCTCTCTGAGTCTGGGACTTGCTGCCTAGGCGAGTTGGGGATCCTCTCTGTCTCTGCCTCCCAGTGCTGGGATTACAGGCTTTTCCCATGGGGGCTGGGGGGCGGAACTCAGTCCATCTGTACTGTATAGCAAGTACTTTTCCCTACTGAGCCACCCCCCCCCCCTTTGAGATCTTCAAACGAAGATTTATCTAATTTAGTGACTTTGCAGAATCGGGCCAGTGTGGCAGCCCTGTGAGCTCAGAAGCGATTAGGAGCTGGTTGGACCAACATGTAGCGTCCTGCTGTCCTTGGTGTTTCCACTTGTCGTGGATTAGGAAGTGCACAAGGCAGCTTCTTTTGTGCTTTAATGACTGTGCTACTTATCAGTACCTTCAGAGGCAGGCTGCTGTGCAGTGATGAACGGTAGTGTCTGTTTTGTGTCCTTGTCCTTCTGAGGGAGCAAGATTGTACTTGGGAACAGTCTTAAAGACAGCGAAGACACATCCTGTCTTTTTGGTATTATCATAATTACAAATTGTGTCTTGACATAGTGAAACCCATTATCAATGATTTTTTTTTTTCTTTGTGAAAAAGAGCAAAATTTAACACCCACCCCTTTCTCCCTACCCAATCCCCAGACAGGGTCTCACTATGTAGCCTTGGCTCTGCTGGAACTCACTGTGTAGACCAGGTTGGCCATGAACTCACAGATTAAAGGTATGTATCACCATGGCTGGCCTACAACTTTATTTAACAAAATCTGAATTAAAAAAAAAATCTGAATCATGAGGTATAATTTGGAGCTTCGTTTTAAATCATAGAGAATAAGTTAAATATGTAAAGAGACTGCTACTTATATTGAGCAAACCATCATGTATTGTTAAATAATAGTATCTCTAAGCTAGGTGCATGCATGTAATTTCAGCATTTGAAAATCAGAGGCAGGTGGACTACAACAACTTCAAGGTCACCCTAGTCTACAGAGTGAGTGCCAGGCCAGTCAAATCTATGTGCAGTGAGACCCTGTCTCTGTCTTAAGAAGCCATAGCAGCAGTGGCAACAGCAGCAACAGCAGCAGCAGCAGCAGCAACAGTAGCAGCAGCAGCAGCAGCAGCAGCAGCAGCAAAACAATACCCATCTAAGTGAACAAAATTGTGTTCCTAACAAAAGGGAGTGTGAATGTTCCCAGCAACAAAAATTAGATGCTGTTCAATCACACACTTTATTTATTTGTTTTTTTGAGACAAGGCTTCTCTGTCCAGCTCTAGCTGTCCTGGAACTTCCTTTGTAGAGCAGGCTGGCCTCTAACTTACAGAGATCCTCTTGCCTCTGTCTCCCGAGTGCTGGGATAAAAGGCGTGTGCCACCATTGCTTGGCCTCAAGCTTTTATAAAATAAGAAATAATCTGTAACCATTCCCATAAGGATTGTTACCTCTTATGGATAAGTGGTAGTGAATATTGTTCAAGGTGATGTATTTGCATGTCAAAGAGAAATGCAAGCAATGTATGACACTTGGGAAATTTTTTTTTTTTTTTTGCCTTAGGAACGTTTTTTGAAACAATGTGCCTTTAAGTATTAAAATTTTTTTTTCTACCCTATCACATTATTCTTACTCAGTGAAATAGGATACAAGGATGTCACTGGCCAAAAATTGCATCAAATATCAAGTAAATGGTTACTCTACACAAAAGACCGGGAAAGTCCAAATGCTTCTGGGTGGGGTGTGGGTTAAAATCTAATGGTTGGTTGACAGGCAGAAAGTGGGATCAAGAGGAAACTGGAAACAAAATTGGTTATTTTTGTTGTTTTACATTTGCTATTATCTTGGGGGTGTTTAAATCTTTCCATTTCCTCGAGGCACTTGGGCTGCGTCATTTGATGAGAACAGTCATCACCAGCCTCTAAGGTCTACCATGTGTGGTTCAGTGGTCAATCACTCACCAGGCCAGAGTAAGCCCCTGGGTTTCACCCACAGCACCGCAGCAATCGAAATGAGGCAATCCACACATCCAGCTTCTGCCGGGGAAGACAGCCATACAAAAACAAAACTATGGACTAAATTGTGAAGATCCTTTCTGGAAGGAGAGAGCAAGGGCGAGGTGGGAAGGACTGAGGCTATGTGTCCATGCTGAGGAAGATCTGAGTAGAGCTGTGAAGGTTGACCACAAAGAAAGAATGTCCTAGTCCATCTGAGTGGCAGTCTGGGATATGCAAGCCGCAGTGGGTGATAGGAGATTGAATTCTGAGACCTACAGGGAAAAACCAAATTCCAGGGGCTTTGTCAGCCATTGTAAAGATCTTATCTTCCACAGTGACTGGAACACTGGTGGATTTTGATCAGATGAGGCATGGGCTGACTCTCCTTGAGGGAGGATATTCTCCCCGTTGTTTTGACAACACACTATGTTGATGGTGGTCAGGGAGGCCACTTAAGAAGGCTGCTGAAGTATGACTGGGACCTCGGATGACAGGAACAATGTAGGTGAAAAGTCAGATTGTGGTGTATTTGGAATGTAGAACCATAACAACTACCCTCACTGACAGAATGGATGAAAGAAATGAGACTGAGAGGAACCAAGGAGTTCTTCAGTTTTGCGATTGAACTGCTAGAAAAATACTTATAAATCGTGATGGGCAGGTAGCTCCATATCTGAGTATGTGTGGCTAGGTTTCAAGTGAAAGATGTTCATTTGTTTCTTCTGTCCGGGTGGACAGCCAAGGTAGTCATAAAACAGAACGTGGTGGCTGAGGCAGGAGGACTGGATTGCAGGCCAGCTAGGGTTTTACTCCAAAAGACCTTAGACATGTGACACATACTTGTAATCCCAGCACTTGGGAGTTGGAGGCAGGAGGATCACAAGATCCAGGCCAGCCTTAGCTACGTAGTGAGTTTGAGGACACCCTAGGTTATGAAAAGACCCTCTCTCAAACAACAACAAAAAAACAAAATAAAAAACCCAAAATAAAAACAAAAACCTATCTCACAAGAAGTCATAGAGACCCACTGGACACATTTCTCATGTCAGGTAGATGTTCTTGGCTCTACATCTGCCAATGAGTCAGTAATTCTGATTCCTTAAAAGTAACGTGACCCGAGCGTTTGAGCAAACAGTTCCGGACTGCTGAGAGACACCTGGTGCTGGCTAGCTCTTCCTTGCAGCGCCCACACTCGCTCTGGCGCGACCACGGCGGGATCCGGATAAGAAGGTGCCGGGGTTTCTATCTTCCCCACCGCCCATCTAGCGTTCACTCTGCGCGCCCTGGCCGTCCCCTGGGTCTCACCACGCCCTCACTGGGCGGGGCTTCGCGGCGGCCCGCCCGCTTACTGGGGGGAAAAGGGCGTGTCCGTATGGCGGGGGCGTGTCCGCGCAACCGCACACACCACTTGTGGCTCCGCCCCTGCGCGCCAGAGCCTCGGCGGGAGGGCGGAGCCCGGAGAGGGGAGCGCAGCTGCGGGCGTGTGGAGACCCCCAGAAGCGGCGGAGTCGGCGCTCGGAGCCGCGCGGCTGCAGCGGGCAGTCCAGACAAAGGCGACGGTGAGTGTGGGGAGGGCCTCACGGTAGCCCCGCGGCCCGAGGCGCCAAGTGCAGAGCCGCTGCCCGGAAGGTTGAGGGCGAGCGCGGCCCGGGCCTCGCCGCGCTGCGGACTCGGGCTGCGGCTGAGAGACTAAGGCTGCGGCGGCTCCATTTTCCCGGTCTGGGCGAGGTCCTCACGCGAGGACCGGCGAGCGGTGCTCTTCCTTCTCTGTGAGGCCGGCTTCCACCGTAGCCTGCACCTTCCCGACGTGGGAGGCGCTACGGAGCCCTCCCCCGGCCGCAGCCCCGCCGGTCTGGACCGGCGTAGAGCGGCCGGGCTCCCGGACCCCCGGCTCCCGCCCGGCCTGCCGGGACCCCGGGAGAGGAAGCCGGGCCGCTGCCTCGCAGTCGCCCCGGAGACTCTTACAGGTTGTTGCATTGGGAGCTCGCAGCCAGGGTGGTGAGCCTTACTAACGGGTGTGGTAGGTAGCGGCTCGCTGACGTCGCGTTTCGAGCTGAGGAGCAGTCGTTTGCCGGCTGATTTCGCGCAACCCCGGGAATTCCTCTTCTGCAACAGTGATTGCTGCTGATAAGCTTTCCTAGAGGAAGTTTGGTGATGATGTGGAGAGGGCAGAATTGAAAACGTTTGGGGCCTGGGAGTCCAGCTCAGTGGTAGAGAACTTGATTTGCATGTAGGAGGCCCTGAGTGGTTCAATCCCCAGCACTCCCGCCCGCCACAAAGAAAAAAGAACATTAAATGCTTTATTAAAGGGCCTACCGCATCATACATGCTCAGTAAAATACTGGTGCAATGAATGACTCTCAAAATACCACACAAAGCTGTTTGTACTAGCACGATTAGGCACATACCCTCTTGACTCAGATGGACTATTGGAGAGAACGCCTGGCATATTTCTGCCCCCGCCCAGTGTAAACTATTGATAACTATTCATCATCGCCAGCTTTGCATACAGTACGCTTGAGAGGTGGAATTTTGAGGGAAGTTGGTTACAGTTTTCTGTTTCATGGGCTTTATTTTTCATCTTCTTGGAAAATAACGGAGATTCTAAAGGTGTTTGGGGTGACTTTCGAAGCCTATCTTTTTTACTTAGTGGGAGTAAAGAAGTGTAATTGCTTTTGAGGGATTGTGGCATGGCCTCAAATCTTTATGAGCCAGGGAGAGCTTTGAACTTTAAGGGAGAGGACCTAATGTCCTCGCCCTGGTGGTTAAACATCCCCCGTTTACTCAACATACTCATTAAACATATATTAAGGGCAGAGACTGATGTTGGATGCTGTTTGTGGAAGAGAACACAGCCCCAAATTACTTCTCTGGTAAGCTTGAGCATGAAGTTTCTTCTGTGGTATCCCTGTAGGACTGCCTCAAACCCCCAGGGCCACTTCATTTGGAAAAGATGGCTGCTGAACTTCAGGCAGTGTTCATTCATAGCATTTTACTTAAAAGTTAATAAGTAACTCTTAAGGCTAAGATTATTGGGTTATGGTTTCATTTTCAGCTTAATAGAATCCGTGTAGGTTTTAAAGTGACAGGAAGAATGGTTTCAACAAGGTGGTGTTTTTATTCTCCCCTCAACTAGATTTTGATGCAGTGTTTTTATTGATAGTGTGATTCCAGATCTGTTTCAGTAAGAATCTTTGAAATAACATTTTCTACATTAAAAATCCCTGTTCTGTGGTTAGACCAGTACCTACTGCTCTTCTAAAGGATTGGAGTTAAGTTCCCAACACCCACACCCAGTGGCTCACAACTGCCTGTGACGGGGATATGATGCCCTCTTCTGGTTTTCATGGAGGACTGGAATATAAATTACACACACACAGCAATAATTACAAAACAGTAATTAAAAAAAAAATCCCCCCAAATAGGCTGGAAATGTGGGTCAGTTGTTACGAAGCCCCTCGTTCATTCACCAGCACCACAAACTGGTATGATAGTATGAGCCTTAATGCCAGCATCTGTGACAGTGAGGGTGGAAGGATTATGATTTTAAGGCTGTCTTTGGCCCATATAACAAATTTGAGGCCAGCTTGAGCTTTGTGAGACTAAAAAACAAAACAAAACACCCACGACAAGATAAATTAGTAGCCTTCGTTTTTGTTTTGGATATTTTAGCCATTTTGTTTTATTTCATTTTTGACAGAGCTGGGGATGTGGCTAATGGCAGTACACTTACGTAGCGTGCATGTACCAGGCTCTGGGTTCCATCTTCAGTACCGCAAAAGAAAGGAGTTGGGTAGAAAGAAAGAAATACCTTAAATAAAATACTTGTTCACCAGTTTTGGCTCCTTGTTTATCACTAAAAAAAAATACACTATTGACTAAATAGTGTTGACAAGAGAAGAATTATTAGTGATAATATGTGGTGCTGTTTGAACTTCCGTGCTGATATTACAACTATGGTAAAACTGCGTATCGAAATGAGGGTGTAGGCTAGGCCCAGTTGTGTATGCCTTTAAGTGCAGCATTTGGGAGGCAGGAGGCAGGTGGATCTCTTAAGTTGAAGACCAGCCTGGTTTACATATCTAGATTCAGGCCAGCCAGAGCCACAGAATGAAATCCTGTCTCAACAGGGGGGAAGAAAAAGGATGTATTCTGAGGAAATACCTTAGTTGCTAGTTTGTTGAGCATGCGTGAGGCCTGAGCTTGTGCCCCAGAGCAGCATAAATCAGGGTGCATACCTGTAATCCTCCCACCAAGCGAGGTGGAGGTAGAAGTAGGAGAATCAGAAGTTAAAGGTTATCCAGTCCAGCCTAAGCTACATGAGACTATTTCAGAACAAAACCAACCAACAAAAATAGCCCCTTCAAATGACAAAAAATATTCCCCCTCCTCAACCCCCCCCAGCAAACAGTGAAGACTTATGGTATAGCTTGGTTGATGAGAGTGGTTTCCTAGCATGCATGAAGGGCTTTGATCCCTCTGCACTGTGTAGAACAAGGGGTTGTGGTGTACTGCAGCATTGCCTCAGGAAGGGGTGGAGAGTAGTCTTGCATTTAGTATGAACATAAAGTTCCTGTTGTCTTTTGTTGTTGATGTTTTTGGGTGAGAATGAACCAGGGCCTCATATGTTTCACATCAGTTGCAGCCATACCCCATTTTCATTTTACATTTATATTTTCATGTATGGCTTAAAAATAGTGAAATTATGTGTCACATTACGGCTTTCTGGTCAACAGCATTGACTTTTTTATGGCTGTTCTAGCAATAATAGGGGAAGAGTACATTTGATAGAATGTTCTGATTTTAGATGTGTAGAGATTCAATTTTCAGTATTTTTTTTTCAAGGAATAATACAAGTAACCCCCCCCCCCCCTTTTAGTGATGGGGAATCATATCATGATAGTTTTTTTCTCTTTGTTAAAAATATTTTTAAAAAATTATTTATGTATTGAGTGTTCTATCTGCGTATACTCCTGCATGCCAGAGTTATTCAATCCCATTTTAGATGGGTGTGAACCACCATGTGGTTGTTAGGAAGTAAACTCAGGACCTCTGGATGAGCAGCCAGTGAGTGCTCTTAGCTGCTGAGCTGTCTCTCCATATTTCTTTAAAGTTTTTTTTTTTTTTTTTTTTTTTAATTTCATTTTAGGTGTAAGAATGTTTTGCCAGCTGCCTGTGGTGCTGCATGCCTATAGTCTCATCACTTGGAGAGGCAGAGGCAGAGGGAGGTGGATCTCTGTAGTTCGAGGCCAGCCTGGTCTACAAAGTGAGTTCAGGACAGCCAAGGCTCTACAGAGAAATCCTGTCCCCTTAATTAAACAAAAACAAAAACAATTTCTGTTTTTATTTTTAATTATGTGTATTTATGTGTCTGGGTGTGGGTATGTGCACATCAGTGAAAGTGCATGCTTGTAGAGGTCACAGGAGGGAATGGAATCCCCTAGAGCTACAGATAGTTGTGAACCACCAGATGTGGGTACTAGGGGCCAAACTTGGTTCCTTTGCAAAAGCAGTATGTGCTCTTAACAGCTGAGGCATCTCTCCAGCCCTGACAGTTCTTTAAATGTTACATTTCTTGTAGGAAGAGTTATGTGAGGATACACACCACATAGGCTCAGTCTGTAGAATGCAGTAGTGTCTGGGTTTGCGTAAAGTATACTCATACATATACACAGTCATATGGTGTGGAAACACCTAATGATACATTTTGCCGAATCTCTCCATCATTGAGTGTTGTTTGAAGTTGAAATTTTAATGTTCTGTAAAGTGCATTTCCATTATTACAAGGTAATGAAGATTCACCACTGTTTTTACAGTTAGCTTTTGAATTTAGTTGGCCCTTGTGACTGCAGTATTTTATCATTGCATAGACTATGTCACAATTCAAATAGGACTTCCCAAGTTTAGACACTGGCTGTTAGTTTTCCCTCCCTCCCTCCCTCCCTCCCTCCCACCCTCCCTCCCTCCCTCCCTCCCCCTCTTCCTTCCTTTTTTTTTTTTTGTTTTTGAGACAGGGGTTTCTCTCTGTTTTAGCCTTGGCTGTCCTAGAACTCACTCTGTAGAGCAGGATGGCCTCAAACTCATAGAGCTCTGCCTGCCTCTGCCTCCTAAGTGGTGGGATTAAAGGCGTGCACCACCACTGCCTCACTCTTTTCTTTCAAGACAGGGTTTTTCTGTATGGCAGCTCTGGCTGTCCTGGAATTTGCTTTGTAAAACCAGACTGTCCTGGAACTTACCAACTCACCAACCACCTGCCTCTGCCTCTTGAGTGCAGAGGTAAAAGCATGTGCCACCTTATTCATTTGTTTGTTTGTTTATTTATTTATTTATTCATTCTGTTAGCTTTTAAAATGACTATTCTTAGAAGTAACAAAAGAAGTAATGAGTACCTGAAAACAGAATTTTCTGATTTTAAACTTCCTGGTTGTTTACTTTTTTTATTGTAGTTGTTCTTAGGACCAATAAAAAGAAGTAAGCCCTAGATTTTAGTGGTAGAGAGTTGTGATAGTTTTAGAATATTGTACCATGACAGCCTAGTATTATGAGAAACCTTAGGGTAAATGATTACAGAGCCAGTAAAGAACATTGAAGACAGGCTGTGATGATGTCTGATATAACATGCTTCCGGCTCAAGGATGGGTGCTCACCCTTGACGAGCTTGAGATCCACCAGAGTGTGGCCTACTCTAGTTCTCCATGGCTAATGGAAGGAAGGCTCTCTTTTGGTTATATAACAACCCCCTACAGAGATCTGAACCCAGTGATTGTTACTCAACAGATTTTTTTTCTGGATGCTTTTGAGCCTGAGGCCAAGAGTTCCAGGTGGACAGTCACCGGCGGCTGGTAGTTAGATCACTGTGGCTGGAACAGCAGCTTCTTGAGGAGGAAGGTGTCCTTGTGACGAACACTATTTGCATTTCTTCTGTAGATGTGAGCAGTGGTCAAAAAGAGAAGGTCATGAGGTCACTGGATAAATGGATGAACTGTGCTGTCTGAATGTGTCTGTGTGCTTGTATGTACGTGTGTGCATGCATGTGTATGTGAGACAACAGAGAGAAGAGGGAGGAAAGGCAGATGGAGAAGGTAGTAGATAAACAGGAGCTAAAAATTTCTCGTAGTTATTAAATATAGATGTGTCTTGTGCTGGAGAGATAGTTCAGCAGCACTTGCTCTTCCAGAGGACCCTGGTTTGATTCCCAGCATCCACATGGCAGCTAGCAACTGTCTGTAACTCCAGTTCCAGGGGAATCAGACACTCCACCTTCTTCGGGTGTCTGAAGGTACTGCACACACACAGTACACAGACATCCATGCAGGCAAAATACCCATATACGTGAAAAAAAAAAAAAACAAGTAAGTTTAAAAAAAAAAAAACAGTAAATATAGGTGTGGCTGATGGAGAATTACTCGATGGGTAGAGAGTTTCTGTTTGGCAGATGAAAAGTTCACAGTGTAAGTGCATGACATAACTCCCAGTGCACTGAAAATGGTTAAGATGCTAGCTATGTATTTTACCTCAGTGAAAAATTAAAGTGCAGAAATGTTTGTATATAAATACTTCAAACTTGTTGACAATAGCATTGAGACGTGATAAGATAACTTTGGTAAGAAAATAAGAATTCATAATTTTTGGTATATTTAAAAGTTCTGTATGTTTCCAAAGGATTATCTTAACTTGGAGTTTTTATTTGAGGCTAAGTCAAGCCAGGATGATCTTATTTATAACTTTTGGAATATTTGAAATATTGAAATGTTGGTAGAGTTTTTTTTTTCTTTTTTTTTTTTTTTTAATAATTGGTTCTTTGAGAATTCTGTACAATTGAGTTTTGACCTTATTTACCCGTTCTTCAACACTCATGCCCACTCCCCAACTCAACTCTGTGTCCTCTTTTTTTTCTCCCCACCCATCAGGTCTAATTTGGGTTGTCCATATATTCATGGGGGTATGACCTGCTGGAGTGTGATATCTGACCAGCATCAACACTCTTAGGAAAAATTGACTCCCCTTTCTCAGAAGCTATCACTTACAATAGCACCTCTTCTAGGGGTGGGCCTTCGTGTTCACCTCCCCTCTGCATCCTGGGATTTGGACTAGCTTGACTTTGAATGGGGATTAATGTATGCTGTGATAACTGCTGTGAGTTCATGTGTGCAGCTGCCCACTTGTGTCTGGGGGACACTGTTTCCTTGTGTTCACCTACCACCTCTGACTCTTAGTCATTCTACTCTTTCTTCCGAAATGATCCCTGAGTTTTGGGAGGCGAGGGTACAATATAGATGTTTCCTTTAGGGCTGAGCGTTTTGTAGGCTCTTACTCCCTGTACCTTGGTCACTTGTGGGTCACCGTCATCAGAAATGCTCTGAGAGTTGAGAGATGAATTAATATATAGGCATAACAGTATGTAGCTAAGAGTCAGTTTAATACTTTGTCCATGTAGCAGAATAATAGCAGTAGGTTCTCCCCTAGGGCCTATGAGAAGCCATAGGTTCTTAGCCCAACAATGGTGCCACGTATATGTTTCATTTTATGTAGTGGGACTTATATCTAGTTAGAAAGTGCTTTAGTTACTCCCATGATGTTTATGCCATTATTGTACCAGTGAACATGGCTTGCCAGAATTGCTATTTTAATTTTCAAGGTTCACAGCTGGTGAGATTGATGATTACTTTCTCCTCCAATAGCATGTACAGCACCTTCTGTCATGATGAAAGCTAGCCAAGTAGTGATGAGACTTCCAGATTAGTACCTGCTTAATATCTCCATGTTCCATGACCCAAGTGCATAGCGTCATCAACAGTAGGGGCTTAACATCATTCTGGAGGGTAACCAGTAGCATTGGCAATAGCCTGTAGTGTTTACGGGCTTATGGGACCTTACTTACCAAAAGAGTTCATTTCTAGTGCTGGGTTCTTTGTTAGTTTGTGGTATTTAATTGGGGTATTGCTGTCCTGTTTTAGGTAACTCCATTTTAGTGCTCTCTCGCTCTCTCTCTCTTTGTGTATGTATGTATGTTATGTATTAGGATGTTTCTACAGTAATAGGTAGGCTTCCATATGACTTTTTTAATTTTGTGTTTATTGGTGTTTTGCCTGCATGTATGTCTATGTGAGGGTGGAGTTAGAGACAGTTGTGAGCTGGTATGTGGGTGCTGGGAATTGAACCCAGGCCCTCTACAAGGGAGCAACTAGCGCTCTAAACTGCCAAGAATTTTGTTAGCCCTCTTGGAAGATTTTAAAAACAATTGAAAATACATATTTTTGATTTCTTGTACATTGATTTATTCACTTATTTTTGGAGACAGGTAGCTGAGGATGACCTTGAATTCCTGGTCCTCCCTAATAGAGGTTAATTGAAACAACTGGTGTGCTGTCCCACACAAAGGGGATTTCTGAACTGAAATGTCCAATTTCAGTAATAAGCAATCTTTGCCTGAAACCATAGTACTTAAAAATATATGTAGTTAAAAGTGGATTATAGTAGAAAACCTTTTTTTTCCGAGAGACTGCCACATGAATTTACATTAAATCTGATTTTTTTTTTAAAAACAGGGATTGCATAAACCCCGAGCAGTTTTTGTTTACTGAGCTAGAAATTTATGCTATGATTTCTTCTTCTTCTTCTTCTTCTTCTTCTTCTTCTTCTTCTTCTTCTT
>NW_026587032.1:2994948-3071310 GCF_907164565.1 Psammomys obesus | reverse complement strand
TTCTTCTTCTTCTTCTTCTTCTTCTTCTTCTTCTTCTTCTTCTTCTTCTTCTTCTTCTTCTTCTTCTTCCTTCTTCCTTCTTCCTTCTTCTTTCTTCTTTCTTCTTTCTTCTTCTTTTTTTCTGAGACAGGGTTTCTCTGTAGCCTTGGCTATCCTGGACTCCCAGACTAGGCTGGCCTTGAACTCACAGAGATCCAAGAGCTTTTGCCTTCCAGAGTGCTGGGATTACATGTGTGTGCCACTATGCCCAGCAATGCTACGATTTCTTATGACATCTTTATGGTAGAGTTTTTGAAAGTGTATTATAGCAAAGCACAAAATTATTTTTATTTTATTTGGTTTATCAAGTCATCTACTTTGACTTTCTTTTCAGTGCTGGGATGGACCCCAGGGTGCTCCAGGTGTTAAGCAGCTGCTTACTGCTGAGCTGCACTCAGTCTTCTACTGTGACCTTTTGCATAGAAGCAGAATGAACCTGGACTCTGTCCAGCACTGTGTGCGCTTCACACCTCCTTGCTGTGGGGAACTGTGGGTCTTCACGCAGCTGCTCTTCTCAGTGATGGGTCTTGATATGGTTTAAGTGGAAACAGGGGTTCTCACTGTGCCATCAAGCCTGCCCTGCAGATTCTTTCTCTACTTAGGAAGATCATGTAGCTTTTCTAGTCACTTAGATAATTAAGTCCACTAGTATCTGCACTAGTCTTATTTTAGTCCCTTCTTTCCTTTCTTCACTCCCTCCCTCTCTCCCTCTCTCCTTTCCCTCTCCTACAGGTTATCACTGTGTAGCTCTGGCTGGCCTAGAACTTGCTGTGTGCACCAAGCTGACCTTGGGCTCACAGAGATCTGCTTGCTTCTGCCTCCTGAGTGGTGTCATTAAGGACAGATGCCATCACACCTGGTAGTTTTATTGTTTGTTTGTTTTATAAATAATATTGCCAGTTCTTTAGTAAGGGTATTCTCTTCTGTTCAGAGATTGGGGGAAAAGATGAGGTTTTGAGTGGCTAGTCCAACTGTTATCTGCCATTTTTGTTGAGTAGGTTTTTAGATGAATCTGGTCCTAGGAACACTGGAAATGGTATTCCATGCCTTCAAACCACCCTCTACTGTGGCTCTGATTTATTCTCTGACTCAATGTGCTCAGCATAGACTCACTTTGCTCAAGGAGAAGTTTTGTGTTAGCCTTTAAGTTAGCTGAATAGCATGTTAATAGAACTAAGCATAATACATTAAAGCAACTTCATTCTGCATAGCTATCAGCATTTCCCTGGGGCCTCAACATCCTTCTTTCCCAACTCCTTTTCAGTAATGCCACTTTCAGGGTACTTCTGTGTGTGTGTGTGTGTGTGTGTGTGTGTGTGTGTGTGTGTGTGACTCGCAGTCTGCTCTTGGTAGAGTCATTTTGCCATTAAGTCCCCTTTCTCTGTAACCTCTCTTGAATATTCTTCATCTGGTTTGAACCCAGTGTAACCACTATTCTTGTCTCTTTACACTCCATCCTTCCGTCATTGCAGTCATATCATACCCTGTCACCTATAGCCGGTATAGCACCTTTTTACCTGGACTGTGCCCAGGTCTTCTCAGATATTCCCGCTGGCCTCAATAGCCTTATAGTGCCCTCACAGTCTATCATCCCAGTATGTTCTTTCTCCTAATAACTCTTGACACCTCGCTCATCATCTCTTGCACACCTCCCTTTTTTTTCTTCCAGCTGATGACCTAGTTTCTTATATACTAGGTCATATATATGTGTGTGTGTGTGTGTGTGTGTGTGTGTACCAGATTGAAAATATATATATATATATATATATATTAGAATGAAAGCAATCAGAAAATGTTTCCTGGCTGTCTTACATCTCTACTCATATCTTATGCATCTTCTGTTTCTGCTCTCACCCTTGGTTTTGTTCCTTTTATCTGGTCAGTGCTATTAATTGCTTCAGTCTTCATTCGTTCAGCATGTATGTCTTTGTCCTATTTCTACTGGATTGCTCTAATTAATCATATATAAATAATGCTGAAAAATTTGTCATCTTCTAAAAGCCTTCCTCAACAAGTTCATCTCTTTCCTTAGTTACTGCTCTAAAAAAATGTTGTGTTCTAGCCCAGTGGTGGTGGCACATGCCTTTAACCCCAGCACTCGGAAGGCAGAGGCAGGTAGATCTCTTGAGTTCAAGCCCAGCCTGGTCTATGTAGTGAGTTCTAAGACAGCCAAGGCTGAACACAGAAACCCTGTATCGAAAAGCAAAAAAAAAAAAAAAAAAAAAAAAGGTTGTTTTTTGTTTTTTGGTTATCAGTTAGTTATTGATTGTCTCTTCTGACTCATTTATTCAGTCTACCATAGCTGTACTTTGGGGATATATTCCTTAGTCACTTTTTGATACTAATTTCAGTTGCGATAGCAGCATATGGCTTGATTGATAATTATGTTTTTGAAACCTTCCTTCCCTTTGCTTTCTGGATAATTCTGTGTTTTCAGTTTTCGTCTACTGGTTCCTTTTTGTTGCCCCAGCTTTTTAAAAAAGGAGGCAGTGTTCTCAGTCTCTATGTTTAGACCTCTGGTGTATTTATATTTAGTCTCTTGTGATCTCATCCTATCTAGTGAGAATTATCATGTATTTCAAGCTGAGAATTTTATCTTTAGTCTGAATGTTTTTCTAACCTCCAGTCTCATAGGTCCATATGCCTACTCAACAATTCCAACTAGATATCTAATAGGCTTCTATTGTTTAGCAAAAACACAACTAAATTCATACTCCAGTTTCTCCATCCCTGGTCATTGTGCCTATTCCAGTCTTCTTCATTTTCTTAAATGTCAGCTCCTATTGCTGAAAACCTATCAAGACCTTCTTGATACTCCATATTGAATTAAAGTAAGGTGTCATGAAAACATGCTTTATCTACCTTAAAAAACTGTGTTAAGAATACGTGCAGGGCCTCTAGGGGTATACAGCTTGGTGGCTGTGCTTGCTGAGCATGTGCAAGGCCCAAGGTTTGATTCCAAAAGATGGGCATGGAGACACTCAGAAATAAATTCACCCAGTTTTCAGTCCTGTCGCTCTCTAAGCAACCGTTCTCTTGTTGCTGCTCTGTTCTGTTTCCAGCAGAGCAACCAGCTCATCCTTTTAAAGTGGAAGTCTAGTTATTTTACTTCTGTGTTCAAGAGCCTTCTGTGGTGTTCTAGTTTCCTTTCTGTTGCTATGATAACATTTGGACCAGAGGTAACTTGTGAGGAGGAAATAATTTATTTGGCTTATACTTCCAGGTCATAGTACCTCATTGATGGAAGTCAGGGCTGAAACTGAAGCAGGAGCTGGTAGCCAGAGTTGATTTTGGACAGTGGTTTATCACAGAACAGAGCAAACTGCAGCAGGTGGCTGTGTTATAAATAATAAAAAGCAGAGTTATTGCCATGGTTATGAGAGCCTTAGTTTGTACTGTCCTGAGCTCAAGTTCTAGCTCTTACTTGGCTAATGCTGCTCCATAGTCTTCTTTGAAGTTCCTTGGCCCTAGTACACAGTTGTGCCATCTATGCCTGTAGGGATGCAACTTGGCTTCATTCTCAGGGATGTGTCTTGGTATATGGACAGTGGATGGTGTGGAAGGCGCTCGCATTTGCTGAATGAGTATGTGGAGCTGGTGCAGTGTACATGTATTTCTGTAGCTGAAAGTGTTTATAGCTCTATGAAGAATTAGTGGAAATAAAAAAGGTGCAAGAGGAAAAAGTAAGTTTGAAATTAATTATTTTTGATATGGAAAGTGGAAACCACTGAAATAAATGGTAAGGGGTAGAAGAAATGAAGAGAAGTGGGGCAAGAAAATATAAAGACAAATGTGATCTGAAAGGAGGCAACACTTAAAAGTTTGTAACTGTGGATGTCTGGCACTCACTGTGTAGACCAGGATGACCTTAAATGCAAAGAGATCTTCCTGCCTCTGCCTTCCGAGTGCTAAAATGAACCAAGCTACTGTGCCTGGCTCACTTAAAACTTCTTGAGGGTGCTTACTCCACATTTCTCTTTAAGATAACAGTTCTTAAAGGCTGAGTGTTGGTGACTTAGATGGACTTACACACTCTTGCTTTGACTACGTTGTACCTAGCTTTTTACTAGCATTGTAGGCTGAAATCAGAATGAAAGCCACAACATTGTTCTTTTGGTAAACTTTTGTTAAAGAAAAGCAATTACTGTCACTTACATAACCTGGCAGAATTCCTTTGTATATGCTTGTATATAGCCCAGAGGTTAACCTCTAGGTGTTGTTTCTTGAGGCCCCCCCTACCCTCATATTCTGAAACAGAATCTGACTGGGGCCTTGCAGATTTGTTCAGGTTGGCTGGCCAGCGAGACCCTAGTGGTCCAGTTTCTGCCATTTCTGTACTGGGATTATAGGTGTTACTGCATGTATTTTATGAGTGCTGGGGATTGATCTCAGGTATGATGGAGAACACTTTATTGAACTGCCTCACAGCTCAAACAGTTCTCAGAGTTTTTGGGGGAAATATCAGCGCACAAAAGTTGATAACTACCGTGTCCTATGAGAATATACTTCCTGTTTACTCCTTTCTCAAAAGTAGAGCTGGGGCGTGAGGGTGGAGTGGTGGAGTGTCACATAAATAACCTGTATTTCCATGGCATATTAGCAGCTAGCTACAGTGTGTGTGACTATTTTGAGTGGTATTTAATGTATGGGTATACATATTTGTGCTCTTAAATGAAAAAAATGCTGGCATGTCCATGAGTACTTTTATTTTTGAAACGCTGGAGGTTGAAACAGTGGTCTCACATATGCATGGCAGTCACACTACTGAGCTTAGCCCTAGTCTCTGAAATGCAGTTTTAAACTGCAACTTAAGTTTAGTGAGAAAGGAGAATGCTGGTGAAGTTATTTACATGCATGTTTGCAGTGTTTTGCTGAGACAAGTATTCTTATTTAACTTTCCACCCCAAGCTATAGGCACCATTTCCTGTTGATTAAAGCAATCTTTTCTTCACACATAAACACATGGTTTATGTGTGCTTTTGTATATATATACACATACAGCTTAAGCGTACATGTCCAGTAATCTTTATTCCTAAGCTATAATAACCATAAAAATCAGATTTTGTATTTTTATTTCACATTAAAACCAGGGTGGTGGTGCTACCTTTAATCCCAGCACTCAGGAGGCAGAGGCAGGCAGATCTCTGAGTTCGAGGCCAGCCTGGGCTACTAAGTGAGTCCAGGACAGCCAGGGCTACACAGAGAAACCAAACCAAAAAAGAAAAAGAAAGAAGCAACTTATATATGTATTTGTATGTGTGTGTATGTGTGGTGTTTGAGAGTCTTCCTGTTTAGCTTGGCCTGGCCTCAAATTTGTCATCTTCCTGCCTCAGCCCCAAGTGCTGAAATTAGATGTATGTACCACCGCACTGCTCTCAAACATAATTAAAAAAATATTTTTAATCTAGGTGTAGTGGCTCATTTGTGCCCTTTAATCCCGGCACTTAGGAGGCAGGTGAGTTTGAGGCCAGCTTGATCTACATAGTGAGTTCCAGGACAGCCAGAGCTCCATAGTGAGACCCTGTCTCAAAAAACAAAACAATATATATTTACTATTTTAAAATTGTGTGTGTGTTTGCATGTATGTGAATTTACCCTTGGAGCCCAGAGGAGGCTGTCAGGGCCTCTAGTCTGAAGTCACAGGTGATGGTAACCTGCCTGTGGTGGGTGATGGGAACCTCTTTGATTGCTCTCTGAAGAGCAGTTAGTGCTCCTACCCTGAGCCATCTTTCCAGCCTACTGTATGTTAAAATTTCTGATAAATATTTTACATGTCAAGTAATTTTGAATGACACACTAGAATAAGGTTTGGTTAAAGTTTTAAAATCCGTTTATTTTATGGACTAGATTATTTTTATTAGAATCCAGCATTCATCTCAAGTTTACATGTGAAATACTCCCCTAGGATTAATACAATTCTTATTCATGAACTTGTGCATTTTTAAAAAATGTAGTTTTTGTGTGTGTGATTGTGTGCACATGCATGCTATCTAAGGCACCCCTGTGCAGGTCAGGGTGGACCTGACTATTCATTTCCTAACTGTATATCCCTAATTTCTTCTTTACCCCAGGACAGATGCTAAAGATTGTACAATGCCTCTGAGAGTTTGGTGGTTTTGTGACTGATCAGTCTATTCAGATTGTTTCTCTGTAGTGAAAGAAGTCCGTCTTAGCGAATGTGCTGTGTGCAGCTCCCTGGTCCATTCCTTCTGTAATGGTTTGTACAGACACTCTAGTTCAGCATTTTCATTTGAGTTGGTGTTTGCCTGTCAGCATATCTAAATGCTTACCGGCATTTTTTTCTGCCCTCCGGTGTCTCCCAGTCAGTGTGTTCAAGTCAGTAGATGATTTCCTGTCAGTCCTCAGATGCTCACAGCTTCATGTTTCCAGCCCCCCTAGTTCTAGAGACTCTTGTCCTGTCATAGTGAATTTATTGTTCAGCAGTTGAACTTGGTTGACTGAGAGGATTGCTGTAATTTGTTCAGCCACATTTACTTCACTTAATTTATTATCCCTTAACTCAGATTGTTCTCTAATGCACAGTACCAAATAAAGTTTCTTAACTGTTTCATAAAGAACATCAGAAAATATAAACTGGAGGAAAAGGCTTGAATCTCCACCCTACCATTACAGGGGGTAATTTTGATAACTGTCTTTGCTGAAAAGTCAGTACATTTTTTTCCTCACAAAAGTAAGGTTCAGTTATATCTCACTCCAGCAAATGTTATCACCATGGAAGCGTTGCTTTTTATTCAGTGAGAGAGGATCTATCAGAAAGGAGAACTTCACATTGGACAAGTAAGGTTGTGGTGAAAAGTAGTGTTAGGCTGGGTATGGCGGTGCACACCTGTGACTCAGCACTTTGGAGGGCTGAGGCAGGAGGATCAAGAGTGGGAAAGGAGGTGAAGCTGGCCACCTGTGAGGAGCTGGGTAGGGCTCAGAGTGTATTCATGGTGTGGAGCTGTGGGTCAAGAGTCTCCCTGACCTCACCATAATGGGCTTATGTTTGGTCACCCTGGTGTGGTCACTGTGTATATCTATTGGTGCAGTAGTGAAGGTTAGAAAAAAGAATTGCCAGACTTGCTTTCATGGAGTGAGATAGGCATGTTTCTGGAGTCAGTCTCTGTTATGTCTCCAGGGACTTGGAGAATATCAAGAAAGCATTTTCCTGACTCAAGAAGAAACTCCTCACCTATGATCATCTGTCTGTCCCTGCTAGAAGGCTATGCAGCATATTATGTAGCATACTAATATTATGTAATGCTGAATAAAAATGAAAGAGAGTCTTAGAAAGAAAGAGTATGGGGCAGTGTGGACTGCGCAGTGGGACCCTGTCTCAGTGTAGAATGTGGCAAGTTATTACCTAAGTAGCATTTTTTTTTTTTTTTTTTTAAAGGCGGAGGCTGGTTTTGAACTTCCCATATAGTAGCTGGTCTTGAACTCTTGATTATCCAGCCTCAACCTACCAAGTGCTAGGATAGCAGACCTGTCTCACCATGTCTGGCTAGTGGTGTTGTTTGTTTGTTTTTCCTCTCGTCTTTTCCTTAAGGACATTCTTACTGTCACACAGTGGGTTGATAATATTGTATTGCTAACAAAAAGTATTATTCCACATACAGTAGAATTACTTTACTAATAGCCCTAGAATAAAATAAAGGTTGGAGGATAAATTCAGGCTTTTTTTGTCTGCCTTGTTTGGTGTTGCCTTACTGTTAGAATAATAGTGGCCTGTGAGAGTTTAGTGGGCAGACATGCTTGCCACCAGGCTCACAGCCTGAGTTTGATCCCTGGGACTCACATAGTAGAAGGAGAGAACCACCTCTCATAAAGTGCCTTCCAGCTTCCAGATTCTCACTATGGCATAGTAAGTAAATAAGTAAATAAATATGACAAAAAAAGGTAACTTTTTATTAGACAACCCCCACCCCAAGGATCAGACTCTAGTAGTCTTGTTCATGATGGGCAAGCACTCTACCATTGAGTCATACATTTTTCAGCCTCAAAGATCTGTTTACTTGAAGGCCTACAACTAAGTCTATGTTAAAATACATTTATCTGCAGTTGACAATTTCAGTAGTTACTGCTGTGGTTTTTATGTCAGGTGTTCTTAAGAAACTGTTTGGCGTGTAAGAATTGTTACATTAGAGTTTGGTTTTATTTTCATTTCATACTTTTATTTCATAAAAGTACTTGTGGTCCAGGCAGTGGTGGTGCATGCCTTTAATCCCAGCACTCCCAGCACTCGGGAGGCAGAGGCAGGCTGATCTCTGAGTTTGAGGCCAGCCTGGTGTACATATAGCAAGTTCTAGGGCTACATAGAGAAACCTTGTCTTGAAAAAAAGTACTTGTGGGAGAATTACTGGGGGGTGTGTGTGTGTTTGCATTACTTGAAGAAAACCACTGTCCTAACCTTGTCAACATCTTGATGATGTTTGCATCTTTAAGTAGCAGTGGCTATAGCTATCCAAGAGCCCTTAGGTTTGTACAATTTAAGTGACCAATCTTTTGCCAGAATGATACATTACTTAGGATGAGCTGCTACTGTCTTGCTTTGGTTTTATGCTCCCTAACCCTGTCTTTATATTTTAGCATGTTCACAGGCTCCTGCGGTCTGTCTCTTCTGTAGCTGTTTTCTTGCCCTAGTGCTGCTTCCTTGGTTGTACGGATGTTGCTCAAACTGCCTCTTATGTGGTAAAGAAGAATAAAAAACAGTGTTGTTGGTGTGGCTTTTTCTACTGAGAAATAGTGCATTTGTTGTCTAAGGTAGGGACTGACAGTCCCCTGAGAATGTCCCCAAAAATATGTACGGCATTGTGAACAGATAACCAACTGTCTGCATATTGAGTCTTTAGATAAATTTAAGAAAAATGTTGAAAATCATTCCATACTTTTTGATGCTTAAAATACTGTTTTTTTAAAGTTTAAATTCAGAGTGACTATTGCTCCGTTATTTTTTAGAATATCTCTTATACTTTGACAGTTTTGTAGATATAAACAATATATCTTGATTGATTGTTTTCCCCAGTTCCCACTCCTACTACTCCTAGGAAACCCCAACATGTCACCCATTTTTTTTTAATGTCCTGTATTTTATGCTAATAACCCACAGAATCCAGTTAGTGTTACCCATTGGGTGCTCACTGATCTTGTTGACTTGACCTTGTTGAGGTAACCACAGATACAGGGAGTTCATGACTGTAACACCGTTATGTCCTGAAGATAGCATTTCACAGCACTTCTCCCGTCCTCCAGCTCTTATATTCTTTCTGTCCTTCTTTCTTCTAGGAGCCTTTAACGAGTAGGGTCAAGATGTGTGTGTGTGTTACTCTTAGGAAATCATTGTCCTTCTTTACACTTATTTTGTAAATACTAACCATGTGAAGTTGGCACAAACTGTATAGAGCAGTGGGTCTTAACTTTTCTAATGCTGTCTGTAACTCTTTAATATAGTTCCTCATGTTGTGTTGACCTCCAACCATAAAGTTATTTCACTGCTGCTTCATAACTATAATTTTGCTTCTGTTATGAATAGTAAATATCTGACATGTGACTCCTACGAAAGGGTCAGTGGACCCCCAAAGGGATCACAATCCACAGGTTGAGAACCACTGGTAAAAGCTTATAATTAGCCACACAGCAAGTGGTAGAACTACTATTGAAGGCCAACTGTTTTCAGCTACTTAGGGAGGTGCTGGGAAGTGACATAGCAAGTCCTCTTACCTGTGGTGGTTTTCGTTTTGTTTTCAGTTAAGAAAGGATACTCGGTTTGTTGAGAATGAGGTGACACCCAGTGCACTGGGTTATGGAAGATGTTAATAATGGACCTGTTCTCTTAAGATGTCGTGGGAGCTCTTAAAAGTTCATTGGGGTCAGGAAACTAGAAATGTGTGAAATTCAGTGGAGCTCATTTGTATTTTGTGGTGATTGTTTAATCTCCCTGTCTGAGAATGAGAGTGGTTCTCATGACTTTTAAAAACACCATCTATGGCGGTGTTGCATGTCACCTTTAACCCCAGCACTCAGGAGGCAGAAGCAGGTCTCTGAGTTATGAGGCCAGCCTGGTCTACAAAGTGAGTTCCAGGACAGCCAGGGCTACACAGAATTTTGTCTTGACCTCCACCCTAAACAAAAAGAAAAAACAAACAAAGCTGACTTTAATGGAAGCTTTAATGTTAAAAACTGAAATAGCCAAGTGATTAAATTAATAAATCAAAACAAGCTGAAGTAGCCAGGCATAATGGTACACATGCCTTTAATTCTAGCACTCTGGAAACAGGTGGGTGGCGATCCACGGGTACAAAGTGAGCCTGCTGTGTAAAGTGAGTTCTGGGACAGTTTCACAGCCTTGAGACTCTGCCTTTAAAAAAAGCCAAAGTAAAACTGTTCTGAGTTAAGTTGAACCAAACTGAATAATAGGAGTTAATTACTGCTGCCCAAAAGGGTGAGAAAATAACCATTTCTGTATTTCCTTAGACACATTTGTGTATCTAACATTTATTCATAAGTCTGTCTATTTTAACAACAATTGACCCTTTTTTAAACGAAAGTATGGTTAAAATATGGGGGAAATACTCTCAACTTCAGTAATCAATTACAAGTTTCTTTTGCCAGGTTTGAGAGACAGTGGTGTTTCAGTCCTGAATGCAGTGTGGAGCTAAGTGAGGAGTGCAGGGGGTGAGTTGGTGGGGCCCTTTCTCCAAACACCCTGGCCTATGACAAAGCGTAGATCCTAGTATTTTCACTTTTAAGAATGTGTCTTGGGGTAAAAAACACTTTCCCCTTCTTTTGGGAGGAGGTGATACCTCCCCCCCAACAGGCTTATTGGGAAATTTTACATAATAGTAGAATCAGTTTGTTGAAATGTGTAAGTGGGTGCTGTTGACCGCCTCCTTTGTCTAAATAGTATTTTTATCGCTAGAGATCTTCAGCTCTGTGCTCTGACACAACAATGAAGTTTTTGTCCATGGCAGTTGCCTCTTTGGATAATTGGTTGGAAAGGAGTCCTGTGTTCATTACATCTCATAAGGATTTGCCAGTACCGTAGCACCTGTCACTGTCTTTTACAATTAAACATTCCGTGGTGTACATATATGACATTTCATATTTCTATTCATTAGTTTGTGGGCATTTTGAGGGTTTTTTTTTCTTTTTTCTTTTTTCACATTTTAGCCATTATGGGTAGTGCAGTTAAGAACATTGTTGTAGTGTACACCAGAAATCCCAGCACTCAGGAGGCAGAGGCTGGTGGATCTCCATTAGTTCGAGGCCTTCCTGGTCTACAAAGCAAGCAAGTCCAGGACAGCCAAGGCTACACAGAGAAACCCTGTTTCAAACAAAACAAAACAAAAAAGTGAACATTTAAGCATAGTCAAGTGATGAGTAACAGAGGCAGACCACTTACAGGGCAATAGTGGTCCCTTGAGATCGTGATGGAGATTCTTGTCACCTAATAACATGGTATCTGTTCTGTCACTTGTTTGTGGTGATGTTGGTATAAAATTACTGTGCTGCTGGTCATAGACAGGTATAGAACGCACAGTTAACGTAAGGTGCATCACACTTGCTAACATTAACTATATATTTATCTAACTATAAATGTATACTTTTCATCATTAGAGACTATATTTGTGGGCAGGTAGCGCATGCCTAGCCAAGGTTTTGTGTGGATATGCTTAGTTTATCTTTATGTGTGTGTATACCTTGGGATGGGTTTATAACATACTAATTTATATATCACCTTGATGAAGTGCTAGACTATGGCACCAAGAGACTGCACCATTGCAAGTTCTACTAGTGATGTAGAGCTATGTATATGTAGCTTTTTGTAATTGGATAGTTTTACATAATGTAATGGGTTCCAGGTTTATTCATGTAGTATATATCTGTACTTAATTTCTTTTTATGGTTGCATGATATTCCATAGTATGGACATGTCATATTTTGTTTAAATTTTTCAATGGTCAGTGAAACACCTTTTGATAGAGGAATGGTTAATTATACCTCTGTGTACTTATATCCCACTAGTAATTTATTTTTAGATTAAATTAGAATTTTTTTCTTTTTACACCATGTAGCTCAGGCAGGTGTTGAACTTGTGACCTTCCTGCTTGAGCCCTATAGACTGCTGAGGCTGTAGGCATGTGCCTGTCACAGCCAGCATTCCACTAGTAATTTAGATTCACTGTGGAGAATTTGAGGGAGAATGACTGTCAGTCAGAGTGCAGTAGCAGGATTTGGGATGCACATGCACAGCTGTCCAGCGAGGAGTCTGAGCTTTAAACATTGCTATGCTTTCCCGAGAAAGAGGAACATTTATTTATCTATTTGTTTGTTTGTTTGTTTTCAATTTCTGAGACTCGGTCTAACAGTGTAGACCAATTTTTCTTCAAGCTCCTGATTGTTGTGCTTTAGTCTGCCAAGTGCTGGGCTTATAGATGTATGTATCACCAAGCCTGGCAAGGAAATTTTAAAACAGCAGTTGCATCTTTATGCTAACAGAAATTTATTCAACCTAGAAAAGCAGGATCATGCAATCTTAGGGGTTGTCTTAGTTAGGGTTTCCATTGCTGTGAAGAGACACCATGACCACATAAAATCTTATAAAGGAAAACATTTACTTGGGGCTGGCTTACGGTTTCAGTTTGGTCCGTTATTATCATGGTGAAAAGCATGGTGGCCTGCAGGCAGACATGGTGCTGGAGAAGGAGCTGAGAGTACTACATCCTGATCTGACCGCAGCAGGACGTGAACTTGGCTTGAGCTTCTGAGACCCCAAAGCCTGCCCTTTAGCCACACCTACTCCAAGGCCACACCTACTCCAAGGCCACACCTACTAGTGCCACTCCCTATGGACCCTATGGGGGCCATTTTTATTCAGAACACCACAGGAGTGTTAGTATTTTATATCAGCCCACTAATTGGCATACATTATACATAAAAGAATTTCAGATTACATCTGACAGAAACTTTGTTGTCTTGTTTTTTGGGTGTTGAAATTTTAGGCATTTGTCACCAAGCCAGGGATGAGAGAAGCTTTAATTCTTCATACTGACCTTGCAAATTCAATTGATAATACTAAGTCTTGTGTATTAGGCATATAAATTGGGGTAAAGGAATAAACACAGGAAATACATATTTTAAACATAACAGACACGTACTATAGCTTTCAGAGTTCATTCTATGAAACAAACACTATTCACAATTTCAGAGAGGCCATTTACATAGGATATTGGTAATGATAAAATTATTGGATTAGGTGAAAACAGAAGATCAGGGTCATTGTCAAGGTGCATCAGATGTGGGATCAGTAGTTCCCAGCTGGCTATCTTGGACCAGGTGGAAACTGCCTCATTGCCCCCCCCCCCACCAAAAACAAAAGAGGGTAATGGGTGGTCTGGAAGAATTAGAATTGAGGTCATTTTTTAGTTAATATATTCAAGAAGATAGGCCCATACTTATGTCCTAGAGATCAGGAAGTTGAAACTGTCAGGTTGCTGTAAGTACTCCAAATCTGGGGTCACAGTTGCTGCTGGTGGCAGTAGCTTCTAAACATGGGGATCCTCCTGCTCACCAACTCACCACTTAGCTCAGCAGTGAGACTTGTAGGAGATGCTTACTCAGAGACCTGTTTACATTCCAAATGTTAACTGCAAGAAAAGATCTGGAAAATGTAGGGGATATTTTTGAAGTACAGGAAAGTATGCATGTCTAGGTAGTGTGAATATTTTTCTGTTGTTTGGCTACAAGGCTTTGCATGCAGTATTTTGAAGGTGGTAAGATTAAAAAATCTTAGACTTGATGTGTTCTGAAATGTTATGCTAAATGTGAACAGCTAATTTTGTTTATATAAAGTGATTTTTTTTTCAGGTCTAATGTTTTCAGTTGGAAGTGAGCTGTTTGTAAACAAAACAAAACCTTTTATAGTATGTTTCCTGTTTGTTGTGAATGCCTGAAGTATGCCTGTGGCTGTAACTGTAAAATCTTCAGTTTTCTCTCTTACTGATGGGTTTTATATAGTTGAATTAATGCACACTTTGTATCTTTTTTCTGCTTGGCTTTGTAAAGTGGTTGCAAAGTGTGTATGCATACGTGTTTGTGTGTGTGCGCATGCATGTGCAACAGCATGTATGTACAGGTGAGAAGACAACCTCAGGTGTCAGTCCTGTCTTTCTGTCTTGCCTGAGTTGGGGTCTCTTGTTCATAGGCTGCCTGGCTTGTGAGTTTTCTTGGGCTTTGCCTATCTCTGTAGGAACATTGAGAACATTGGTTCCTCATGCTTGAGCAAGCATGCTTTGCTGCGCCATCTCTACTTCCTATGCTTTATTTTTTAAATTCACTTAATCTTTATTATCTTGCTAAAATGCAATAGGGTGTGATAATCTTCAAAAATAATGTGTGCTAGGCCAGATGTGGTAGCCCATACCTTTAATACCGGTACTCTGCAGCAGAGGCAGATGGTTTTCTGAGTTTCAGGCCAGTCTGGTCTATAGATAAAGTTCCAGGACACCGAGGGCTACATAGAGAAATCCTGTCTCCAAAAAAAAAAAAAAAAAAAAGTGAACTTAGAATTAGCAAGTCTTACCCAAACTAAACTGGGAAAATGTTTGCTTTTATTATTTATCTATTTCTGAGATTTGTTTTATTTTATGTGTATGAGTGTTTTGCATCAGATCTCCTGGAACTGGAGTTACAGATGATTATGAACCATCATGTGGGTTTTGGGAATTGAACTTGGGTCCTCTGAAAGAACAAGAGCCCTTAACTGCTGAGCCATCTCTCCAGCCTGTTTTTTTTTTTTTTTTTTTGGTCATGTTCAATTTTAAATATTTCCCTTACAATGTTTTGCTAGTGCACTAAAAGTTTGTGTGTGTGTGTGTGTGTGTGTGTGTGTACACATACCTATACATGTGTGTCTGCCTATCTGTCTTGGAGAGGAAGGGTGGATTTTGAGTGTGCCATAGCATGCATGTGAAGGTCAGAGGACAATTTACAAAAGTTCTCTTCTATCAAGTGGGTCCTAGGGATGCAACTCTGATTGTCAGGCGTGGTGGCAATCACTTTTACTAATAGCTACAAGGCTGGAACTAAGTAGATTGTAAAAATAGTTAGGAGAGATCTTGGTTTGGACTTGAACAACAAGCAGAAAGACAGGAGCCAAGAATGATAATAGTGCTTTTTGCTTTGGAAACAAGGTAGAAGAAAGAGAATGTAATAAAATAAGGTGGATGGAACTGAGGATGCATTTGATCCCAAGAGTGAAAACTGCCCTCAGCGAGCTCTACTCAGCTTGTACCTGAAATTCCTATCATTAGTATTTCTCTTGGGTTAAAATACTGTCTTTTCAGGAGTCCTGTTAAAAATGTAGTTATCTCTGAAGGGATAAACTTTTGATCTGTTACTGTAGTGCTCATATTTTCAGATCGTTAGCCTTTATTTTGGCTATCGAATTCAGATAGAAATTTAAGAAAGATTAAGTTTAGAAAACATGACACTGTCCCAAAGGGTGAGAGTAAAGAGGAATATTAGATTTGGAGCCTGGATTGGAAGTGGGTCATAATGAGTTAGGGGAGCAAAGGGATCCTGTCACCCAAAAGGGAATGTGAGAGAGCTGTGGAGCCAGCATACTCTGTAATCCAACTCTTGGAAGGCAGAGGCAAGAGGATAGAGAGTTCCCAGGCCAGCTTGATCCACAGGAGGGGGTAAAAGAACACTTGAAAGTGAAACACAGGGAAAAATCTGAAGGCGTTTCAGTTTTAAACAAGGGTGGCCATATAATTTATAACTGAATAAAATTTTTATATACTTTGTTATTTGAACAAGACATCCAGAGATGGAGACAGGAATGACTATGAAAACAAAGTGTAAATTGGGACAGTCTTCATACAAGGATATAATATATCTATTTCATTTGTAGTATAATTAAATATTTCAAGTTGTAGTTATGTGTTAAACATTATACTGAGTTAAGTGACACTGTGTTCACTTTATAGTTAATAAAACCAAACTCTGGGGAGTTAAAATAATTTGCTTACAATTCTCTGTGGTGGCGCAAATTGGAAATTATATTTGTTTAACTATTGATACAATCTATGTCAACTGTAATTTAGGCTGACCTTAAGTTCTTCTTTCTGCCTGTGCCTCCACATTGTTGGGATTGTGGCTATGGCTCATCACACCTGTCTCCAGCTCACTGTTTAATACCACATTGTACTACAGTTGCTGTGAGTGTGCTATGTACTTTAAAATATACTTACTTTAAAGTCATGGTGAGTTGAGGGAGCTGAGAGTATGATAAAATATAACATTAAGTTTGATAATTACATTCTGGAGTGTTAGACCATGTCATAAGCATTTCACAGATACTAACCTAATTTAAACCACACAGTAATTTTATGGATTATTTTTATTGTACAGTTTAGCAAATTGAGGCTTGGCATGGGTGTGTAGCTTGCTTAAATTTAACCCGTGTAATAATTGACAGAACTAGAATTCAGACTGTAGATTCTATCTCCTAAGCTGCTGTCACATACTTCTTATAGTCCACAAGCATTAGTAAGTAGTTGTATCCTTTCCACAGGTTATATGGCTTTGTCTTCCCACCAGTAGGTCATCTCTAATAACCTCACCTCTTTTTTTCTATGTGTGATAATAGGACATTTGCGCCCTTTCCTACCAGGTTTTGAAACTTCAACAATTAGTAGTAAGCCCCTTTAAAAAAATTTTTTTTCCTTGTTTATGTCTTTAAACTGTAGAAATAATTCCTGGAAGTGCAGTCTTTGTACCATCACTAACCCCACTACATCTAGGAATGTGAACAGCACCAACAGATACAGCAAGATGTATCAAGATTGTAGCATTAACGGTGTACCGATACATGGATACCCAGATAAGTTTTCCCTTAAGCTGCTTATGTGAATGGTTATGTTCCTGTAGTTTGTTTGCAGAGGTTCATTTCAGTGGTTGTAGACATTATAGTGATTGTGATTTTTGGACAGATCTAAAATCAGGAGCTTGCACTAAATTTTTGACCTATCTGTATTTGGGAAGGAAAAAAGAGAATGGCTGTTTGATTTTTAAATGACCGAGAACATGGGGTGTGTACATGAGGGTTTTTTGTTTGTTTGTTTTTTGAGACAGTGTCTCACTGTGTAGCCCCAGCTGGACAGACTGGAATTCAGAGATCTGCTCGCTTCTGCCTCTCAATTGCTGGGATTAAAGTCTTGTGCTACTACACCCAGTCTGTAAGTATGTATTTTTATTAGATTATTTAAAATAATTTAATAGGATCAAGTCTGCTAAGGTAGGTTACTATTCATTTGGGAAAAGTGGGAACTAAATAAATTTTTTTCTGTAAAACTTAGGGGTTTTCCTTATAGTTTGGTCACTTTAACCTTAAAGCTTTTGAGTTACAGCAGATTTGGTCCCTAAAACTGCTGAGAGGATCTAAGGGTTAGAAGGATCATAACTGGAGTTTCACTACCAGAGGGACCTTTAGTCACGATCCGCCATCCTGATAGTAGCTACTGAAGCAGGACGCTTTACTTCAGGTGGTGACACAAAACAGTATTCCAGTGGCTTCCCCTCACCCACCCTGTCTAGCTGGAATAAGGACAACATGCCTAACTTTTCTGTGACTGCCGAAAGTGTCTGAAGATGTCGGTTCATTCACAGATCATCCTTTCGTTCATGGCACTCTGATGGAGACTTTGGAAAACAAAAAGTTTCTGTGCAAAGAGTGCTATAATCTCAAACTCAGAGAGGTGATGCAGAGTACACTGTCTTCTCGCTGGAAACAGTAGGTGGGAAAGGTAGCATTTAATGTGGTACAAAAAGCACCACCACATGCCAGGTCTTAAGGTAGATTGTAGCTTCATGGCTTCTTGTGGGGGGGGGTGTATCTAAGGAGGATCTAGTACATGCCAGTAACAGGCTCATGAATGTTTTTGGCATGCGTACATTAAAGTGCAGTTTTGGCTGACAAATTAATTAAAAAAATATGATTCCTACTAAATGTAATAAGGGACTAAGGAACTATACTGACTAGAATTGAATGAATAATAAATAGTCTATTGAATTTCCTTTTTGTGAATGCACAATTACACTGGGGTCCAGTGCTGTTTTAGTACATACTTTCTTTGTGATCAGCAGTTAGTGTTTTTGGTACCTAACACTATATGCATTTTTGAAAGTCTTTTTTGAAGAGATTGTGACCATGCATTGAAAAGGTTGAGCTTTCCATGTAAATCAGTCTTGCTAAATTATCAACCAGCAGTCAGTAATTGGTTTTAAATAGAGTAATTGAACATTTTGAAAGTGTTCAATTAGATAAACTTTGCCATACATATATGCCTATGAAGTGATACCACACTCAAGCAACTGATAATCTGAGGCTGGGAGTCAGCAATAGACCAGAGCTTGCCTGAGACCCCCAAGGCTGTGGTGTGACCTCAGAACCACAAAAACTATTTACTGTAATGGAAATATAATTGAAAATATCTGTCACCCCTAAAGTTTTTCTTTTATCACTCTATTTTGTTTTTAAAAATTATATTTGCTTCTTTATTGTATGTGTATATGTATGTGTATGTATGTATACATTTATGTGGGGTATATGGTGCATATGTGCACATGTGTGGAGGTCAGAGGGCAATTTGAAGGAATTGGTTCCCTTCTTTCACCATGAGGGTGCCTGAGGTTGAACTCAGACTTCACAACAAGTGCCCTTACCCAGTGAGCCATCTTACTGACCCCCTCCATTGTATACTTTGAGGCAGTTTCTCAGTGAACCTGGAGCTTGGCATTTTGCCTCTACTGGCTGGCCAGCAAGTCCCCAGAATCCATCTATCTTACACCCTCACCACTGGGGGTACAGATGTTTGGCTCTGCATCCAGCTTTTTGTGTATGCTGGCCATCCGTACTCAGGTCCCCGTTCTTGGACAGCAGCTTTACCTTTGAAGCTCTCTACAGCCACTGTAGTAGTCCATGCAAAGTTGTAACCAGGCGTGTTTAACCTGGTTTTTGATGTTGCCAGAACCAGGTAGTTAAGTTATACACACACCAAGCACACACACACACACACATGAACACACACACAAAGTCTCCTACCATTTTAATCAGTTTACAATTCTTTATTGGGTTGTATTCATAGTTATCCCAGGGCTCCTGTGGGGCACGGCTGCCATTCCTGAATGAAGGTATACTCCTGTTTATCCAGTCATCTATCTATAGGCAATTGGGGTTGTTTCCTGCTGTTAAATAAAGGAAAAAAAAAAAAAAACAAAACTTTAGGCAATTTAAATAAAGCGGAATTTGAGTAAAGAATGAATTTTCTGAATTATTTATTGTATGTGTATATGTATGTGTATGTATGTATACATTTATGTGGGGTATATGGTGCATATGTGCACGTGTCATAAAAATCATAAATAAATAATCATAAAAAATCATATCCAGAGAATTTTGTCTACTGGGCATTGAGTATTTTTGACAAAAGGGGAAGTAAAGTAGGGTCCCTTTCTCTACCCTTTCTGGGTGTGGTCTGCTCTGTTGGCAGCCTGTGCTTGGCTGAATTTGGCTGCTTGTGATTTTGAGACTCAGCTGTTTGTTCTGCCAGTCAGTTAGGGTTTCTGTTCATTTATATAGTGAGTTAGGTTGCATTTCTTTAATTTCTTAAAATTTTATAAGCTTTAATTTATTAAAAAAAAATCCTTGCAAATAAATTAAAACATCATTCACCAAAATTAGCCAGACCCAAACTCTATACTAACATATTTCATAGTATAGGAATTCAAAGTATATAGGTAGCTTCAAAGAAGTGGTTTTCTGTGTATTCATTTTATCATGTTACAGATAAATTACTGTTATAGTTTCAGAGATGTGCACTTTTGTTTTTTTAGATAATTCCTAGGAATGCAATAGCTGCATTGTATGACAGAGTGTGTGTTTATCTATATGTTTTTAAAGCAACTGCAAAATTAAAAATAATAAAAGCCTAATGGCTGTGCATTTCAAATTTGTCTCAGCAGCATTTGGATGAGACAATGAGTTGTTTCTACTTCTGCTGTAGTTTTTGGTGCTAAGGTTAAACCTGGGCTTTGTGCATGTAGGGCAAATGACATCTCAAGCCTACCATAATTTAAACAGTTGAATATATAGACAATTTTAGCAAATGAGTTGATGCTTAGGGAGGAATTACTATTTGTTTGAATGGCTGGAATGGGAAGAGAATGACTTGTCATGGTGGTGCTTTTAGGGGTGAAGACATTGGAGAGTGATGGTGTGGTCCCTGAGATGAGCAAGAGTGGGCAAGCAGTGATCAGATTACCAGTTGAGTGTGTACATGCTGGAGCTTAGGCCTGATGTTTGCTTAGTGCTCTAAGTGTTTATTTGGGTGTTTGTGTACGAAGAAATCGCTTACTTTGCTAGAGGCTTGCTCAGACAGCTCCTGACTTTCAGAAATAGAATGCAAATCTACAGCTTTCTGACTCAAAGCTCAAGTTTTTATCTCTGTCATTTTACATCCCTAAGTCAGGAAAACATATTTGACTCTGACAGTAATACAGTGCTCTCGGCAAGCTATTAGAAATACATACTGGAATTTGAAAGCTCGGATGCGTATCTGGTCCTGACAAGAACTGTGAACTAAGTCACGTTGCAGAGTGGCAGCTTCTATGGAGAAACACGGCGCCCAAGCCCATCAGGAGTTGACAGTTAATCCCATCTGATAGCACTCCGTGGAGGAGCAGGCCTGATGTTGTCCGCTTTCATTTTTCAAGAGAGATTAGAAATCTGAATTTTTTTTGTGAAGACTTCAGGTTTGTCAATGTAGGAAGGTGTTCTTTAACACGGTGTGTAAGCCAACCTTGTGGATGTCTCCAGAATAGACATGTGTAGGGGACTGCCCCTGGAATGAGTTGTACCTTGCATAGCATGGAAGCAATGATCAATTTATATGATGAGAAAAGGGTAGCAACTTTGTAATAAGCACATTACAGGCATTAAAAAGTAGGTTATTCTTTTAAACATGGTTCTTATGTGTGGTCTAGCATTTGAGCTCCATTTTCATGTGTTATCAGTTAATTATATAGAGGGAGAAATTGCTCCCTGCAGCTTTTGCCTCCTAATTGCATGCTTTCGTTTGCAGATTGGGTCAGTTTTGAGTGAAACGTGGAAACCAAGCGAGAAGAAATCTTCAAGGAACTTCTGCTAATGAATCTTCAGAGTCACCTGTGTGTGTCTTACGGACTAATCTCCACTCAGAGACAGCGGAATAAGTGTCCCCATTGATGAGTGGTAAGTCTGTGTCCACTGATGACTAGACATCGAAATTCCCACAGAAGCAGTCTGCTTTCTTCATGTTGTTAGCACTGATTTGTCGGAGTTCTCCCCTCCAGTATTTAAGGCGTGGTTTCAGAGTGTGGCTTTGATCCTCAGGTTAAGCACAGCCTTCCATTGCCTGCAGTTTTCTCTTCACTTTCAGTGATGGTCATGTCAGTTATTTATCATTTCATGGCCATCTTCTGTGTAGTCACAATACATTCTACGTTTTATCAATAAAACTTTCCAATAAAGGTTATCTACTCTTCAAAGTCATTTTAATTACCTAACCCTAACCATTAAGAATCTACTGGGCATGGTCGTGCATGTTTTTAATTGTAGGCCTTGGGAGGCAGAGGTATCCTGGTCTATTTTGTGAGGTCCAGGATAACCAAGACTACATAGAGAAACCCTGTCACAAAGGAAGAGAAAAGAAAAACCTGGAAAATGTCTCTAGCCAGAACCATGTTTATTCTTTCTTCATTGTGCAGTCCAGTACGTGACAAAAATGAAGATTGTTGAGGCAAGGTGTAAAAGACAATAGCTCCGTCCATCATAGTCGCAGGAGTAGAGAACACGTCCCCCCACCCTCTTCTGGGAGGAAGAGATGGTGCTTCCCACCGCGCAGTCAACATCGGCAGTAACAGGGAGCTTTAGAATTCTAGAGATTGTTTTGGCTACACATTTTAAATAAAATAGAAATACTGTTTCTCTAAAATAAAGGAGAACTTATAGCTGGCAAATATACCAATTTTTTAAAAATAAAACAGCGTGTACTGACTAAGGACAAAGCCTATTATGAGAAAAAATAGAAGATTATTTTAAATTTCTTTTGCAAACACTGAGAGTGAACATTTTATGTAGAGCTTGACAGGTACAAGAATTGAAAAGTAGAGGGAAAGTACCTGTGTGTATTAAATATACTTAATCTCTGATTTGGTTTTGATTGCAGTGGATAAAATGCCAATAATTGTGTGCTTTTAGGTCTGAGTCTCGTTGTGCCTGTGTTCTCTGACCTGAAGCACATGTGTGTGGTCAGGTCCTCCAGGGAGAACGTCCTCACTCTCCTTTCTTGCTTTTTTATACTGTAAGTGCATTGCTGGGGAACAGACTACAGTGTACTCCAAGGAGTGTCTCTAGCTTGTCTCTAAAATCATTGGTATTAAAATCATTGGTGTTCTAAGGTTCTCCATGCTACAAAAGTTTTTTCTAGTGCCCTACCAACACTGAAAATACTAGTTAGTAAAAATCTGGCCTTGGTTTTTACTTTGCCTTTGAGTATTTATGTTTACATTCAGTTGAAAATAGCTAATCTTCATAGATTTACATTAATGTTTCTCAGAAGGTAAATTTAGTCATAAATTGCTCTCAAGGGTAAGGCCAGCAGAAGTTTCGTGAGAGAGCTGGAGGGCATGTGGTCCTAATGAAAACAGAGGAAAATAACCCATCCATAAAATTCTCCTCTAAGCAGCTGTTAGGGCCCTTAGTACAATAGCAAAGTGAGTGAGTGAGTCCTTTCATTTTCCCGTTTTTGTTTGTGAAATTACCCTTGGTTGTTGTTAGACAGTGCTGAGTCTTTTCCCCAAGTGCTGACTCTTTACAAGTGTTGTTTCTCAAGTCACATCCATGCGTGAGCACAGCTGTCGTTCATGGCCACACCACTGATTTTACACTCATTTGAAAAATAACCTGCTAGGTTCAGGTTCAGTGCTGAACAGTGTTCTCTGTCATGACTTCTTATACTGTTTGTAAGGCTGAGCTGCTGCCTTTGTCTTGGTGTTTAAGTTGGCCAAGAGGGATGTGAGTAGTTGTGTGCCTTGGGAAGGGAAGGGTGGAGAGTAATCCTCACTGTGAGTTTTGAGAAGAGATAATGAAATCCTTTATATCCTTTTCCATAGACCAGCATTTCAAAGACTCCATTTTAATAAGAATTGATTGTGCAGCTGCAGCCTTGGCAACAAGGCCTGGGTGAGAAGAATTGGGGCAGAATTCCAGAAACAAGCCTTCAGTGGTCTCCTGTGGAGCTGTGCTAATGAAACAGATGAGAACATAAAGCATCTCAGAGAAATAAACCTAGCACTTTGTGTTGGTATAGAGGATGTTGAAATAGCTGTCATAAGCTATTTATTCAAGAGTAGCTATGTTATAGTCTTTGAGTATAAAAAAATCTTGTATATCCTTTCAAGTTAATATTTCTGTGACTTACATGTAAAATGTAATTGTTTCTGCCCGTTTTTGGTGAAGTTCAGATGTTTTCAATACATGGTACCAGATTAATCAGATATTTTACAGACAAGATTTGCTGCTGAAGAGACAGCTCAATGGTTTAAAAGCACTGGCTGTCTTTCAGAGGATCTAGGTTCAGGTCCCAGCACCCAGATGGCAGCACACAACCATCTGTAATTCAAGTTTGAAGGGATCTGATGTCCTCTTTTGATTTCCGTGGGAACCAGGTACACGTGGTACACAGATATACAGGCAGGCAAGATACCCATACAGTAAAATAAAAACAAATATCTTTAAAAAGAGAAGCAAGATTTCAATTATTTTTAATAACATTAGACTTTAAATGGGCATATTATTTTCATACAAGTTTCCTATGATTGTTGCAATATTAGAATGCTTTTAAGCAATACAATTTGTTAAACATACTCTTTTAACACTGACATGACTGTAAAAGCTGTCATTAAGCCAGAATTCAATATCTGGCCACGTGACATTAGTTTGTACCTGGGTTTTTAAATCCTGTTTTAAGAAGTATTTCAATGAATAATTTTTGTGCATGTAGGCTTTTTGTTTTGTTTTGTTTTTCGAGATGGTTTCTCTGTGTAGCCTTTGTTGTCCTGGGCTCACTCTGTAGACCAGGCTGGCTGTGAACAAACAGAGATCCCCCTGCCTCTGTCTCCCAGGGTGCTGAGATTACAGGCGTATACCACCATGTCCCCTTTTTGGGCTCCACATAGAAAAAAAAATTTTTTTTTTCAGGTTACTTTCGTAAAAGGACTGAAATTCGCATATGTGTGGTTGCCAGTTACTTTCCTATTGCCGTGTCGAGACACCATGATCAAGGCAACTCATAGAAGAGTTTGTTTGGGACCTATGGTTTCAGAAGGTTAGAGTGTAGTGAACGGAAAGTAGCAGGTGTCCAGAGCAGCAGCTGAGACTCACACCTTGAACCTCAAGCAGGAGGCAGAGAGCAAACTAAGAATGGCACTAGTCCTGAAACCTCAAAGCCTGTCCCCAGTGACATACCTCCCTGAACAAGGCCACACCTCTTAATCCTTCCAAACAGTAACACCGACTGGGGACCAGGTAGGCAAACATGAACCTGTGGGGCCGTTCTCGTTCAGACCATGACAGGTACCACCAGCTGGGGCCCAAGTATTCAAACTTGAGCCTCTGGAGGCTGTTCTCGCTCAAACCACCACAGACATTTTCCCTGTTCACTTCCCAGCACTGAGTACAATCTCATTTTAAAATAGAATATGTATGAAATGGTAGTTGCCATTTTGAGCTTTTTTGAGCAGGTTATAGTTTATTAAAAATAGTTTTAATATATATTTTAGCACAGCATTAAGAGAGACCAAGAGGGACGTGGAGAAATATAGTAGTACACCATTCATTGACTTCTTTAGAAGGTCTCCCGTTTCCATTTCTTTAATTAGAAGCAGTGAACATTTTTAACTTGTCATCTTCCCCTGTGGGTTTTCACATTCAGTCCTTCTTTATTTCTCTCCTGGAAAATCCATTAGTTTTATTTTTAGTTAGTAGCCTCAAGAATCTCTCAAAAGTTAAAAGTTTCCCATTTAGTCTTTATATATATAGTTTAATGTGTTTCAGGTTCTGTTTATAGCCTGAACAAAGCACACAGGCTATAAATAAAAAGTAGGTTCAGGCTCCTGACAAGGTCCTTGAATCTCGTTTTTCCAACACTTCCTCCTTGACCCTTCCTGCTGTGTTGTGGATTTCCACTGAACAGGCAAGCTAGCCTAGTCTAGCCTCTTGTTTCAACGAGCCAATGGTCATTTCATTCTTTGGTACAGTAATTGATTCCAGTGACCACATCAGACAAGCTGATCCAATTAAATTGCTGCCTTAAATTTTTATTTATGTCTATTACCATTAAGTTGTATTTAATCCTTTCCTACCCAGTGACCTACCAACCCTCACCCCCAAAGAGGATCTCTGTGCAACTCTGGCTGGCCTTTGGATTCTGAGTCATCCTGACTCTGCCACCCAGGTACCAGAATTACAGGCATAGATTACCATGTCCAACTTGTATTCTTCGAATGGTTTAAAAATTTTTAAAATTGGTGATGTTAATAAATTTCCTTATAAAACAGAAGATTCCAGCAATACTATAAACCTCTCCAAAAAAAAAAAAAAAAAAAAAAAGGAGAAAACAAACATTTGAATATCAGTCACACATACTAAATACATTTTGACAAAGATTATCCATTTCCAGGGGATCCGTTGTCCTCTTCTGACCTCCCAGGAAGCAGGCATGGAAATGGTACACAGACATATATTCATATGTATACATTCATATACATAAAACAAATAAATGGAAAAAAAACCTTTTAAATAGAAAAAAGTTTAAAGAAACCAAGAGAACTCCTTACAGAGTGTGGTGTAATTCTGTTGCTACAGCATATTTTATTAAAAACAAAAAGGTTTCCCTCTAAAAACTCATTTGACAGTTGAAAAGACCGTATTTATTGGAGGAAAATATCAAGTTGACAAGTCTGAGGCACTTGGCACCAGGCACATAGCAATGAAGTGTAGAACCAAGTGCCCTTTTGTCTCTGGGGAGTAATCTGAAACAGGATTAAAGCTGCCCTCCACCTTGCATTGTTTACACCCAGATAAGCCACTGCAGTTTGTGTTGAACTGGCTTTCATGTCCCAAGGGACTGATAGGGACTTCTTTGCATGGCCAAGAAGCATGGGTTACACATACAGCTCCTTTGTTAAGCTTGTTCCGTTACGTCCTCTCTTGCTTGGTAGTACTTCAGGAAAGTATCTAGATATTGAATGCCATTCCCCTCTAAACCTTTATACCTCTGACATTCAGGGCCTTTTGTTCTAAGAGGAGAAAACCTGACAAATCAATTTAGTATACAGTTATGTTTCATTGGCACTTACTGATTGATAAAGTAACCAAGTTAGAATTACTAGTTCAGCTATCTACTGAAAGTTCTCTGTTGTAAATTTAGTATATGTCGTGGACATATAAGTTATGTAAACATTTAAGGTACTCTGGAGGATATTAGGACATTGCTATACAAAGGAAGAATTAATTTTTTTCTGTACCTTGATACCAGTTTTGCTTCATTTTCCCTTTTAAATGTAAATGTAAATAGATACTTTTTTATGTGTTGCTCGGTCTAAGAGAGGAAGCCTGACTAGAAAAGGCTTTGTCCACGTGTTACTCAGGTTAGCACCAAGGAGGCCTGTCTTTGTATAAAAGAAAATATGGTAACTAGGGCAACAAGCGTAACACAGCAACCATAGTGGAAACCAGTTACATAGGAGAGGTGTTAAACACACGTGGCCCTTAAACTGCCCAGGCACATTTCTAGGCAGTCTATATTTATTCATTGGATCCTCACATGTACCAAAGAGGTAGACACTAATGTGAAACCGTTTCATAGAACAGCAGAGCAGGATGTACAAAGATCAAGTATTCTGCAGTTCTAAGCCAATTTGTTTGTGACATCTTAATGTGTAGCCCAGGCTGGCCTACACTAGCACTAGCAGGCATGTGCCCATGGCCAGCTGTTATGATCCTAAGCCAGCATTCCACATAGCCTTTCTAATCTCTCCTCCGCACACCAGTGTTTGGTATGAGTGGATGTATCCTGTTCATGTGGTATAGTAATTCTAAGCCAAGGAATAAATTAACATTCATACTTCAATTTAGGCATTTTACCTTGTGGCTATCTAAACAACAGTAAATGCAAACTGCTCTTTAGGGAGCCCTGGCCTCACACAGGAAAAACAAGCCTCCAGCCATGATTAATTCACAGAACAGGTTAAAGGAAACAGTCAAACTTTGCAGTAATAGATGGATTCTAAAGTGTATGTGGAAATAAAAGGGGCTTAGAAATTGAATGGAATTTGAAAAGTAAAAACAGGGCACTTCCAATCTCAACTGCAGGTCTTACTTCAGTGGAGCTGGAGGTTCAAGGTGGACAAATAGACTACAAATTGGATTATAGATACAAAATGAAACCTAAGAATTCTAGAGTAAGTGACAGTCTATGTGACTTTGAAGAGTATGTCGAAAGTCCTTAGGCAGAACACAAATCATAAAAGATAGAGTTGATGCATCAGAGTTCATGCAAGCTAAACTCTGAAAGATATTGGTATGAAAGAAAAAGACCAGAAAAAAAAATTCATGTCTGTAGTAGACAAGGGACTTGTTCTAGAGTATATAAAGACCTCAGTTTAATTAAAAAGGAATTGAGATTATAGTAATAGAACATAACTAAAATTTAAAAATAGGCACTGGGGATCTGAAGAGGTGGCTCAGATTTGGTCCTTACATTGGGCAGTTCACAACCTTCTGAAGCTCAGAGCTGCTGCACCCTGCAGTTCAGAGCACCCGTGCACACATACACATAGCTAGAAGTAATAAGAACACATCCTTTAAAAACGGGCAGTATGTCTGAAGATTTATTTACATCCTGATGGCGGCCCTTCTTCTCCTCCCAGTCCCTTCTTCATACAACCCTTCCCCATTTCCATTTCCCCTTCCCCTTCTCCATTTTCCTTCTCCTCAGAGGAGGGGGAGATCAGTGGGGCTGGAGAGATGGCTTATTAGCCAAGAGTGCTTACTTTTCTTTAAAGGTCCTGAGTTCATAACCACATGTAACTCTAGATACAAGGGGTGCATAGGTACCCGAGCACACATGGCATTCACTCACGTGGACACACACACGTAAACAAAGAAAAAAGATCTTTTTTATATCGTTAATATTATTAATTACTGGGAAAGTGCAAATTAAGACCAGAGGGGCATTACCCCATAATGACTAAGATGAGTGCCCACCACAGAGCAGAGAGTGGCAGGATGTGGAGCAGTGGAACTCGCACACATTACTGGTAGGAAGGTAAAGTGATGGCACCAGTTTGTGAGAGTGATGGGATGGTTTCCTAGAAAGTAAAACTCACACTGTGCTTAAAATATGGTGGAGGATTTCTACTCCTGTGTTTCCCCCAAATAAAAACTCTTCAAAAGCACTTGTCTGCGTATGTAGTTAGGACTTAAAACTTTTTAAAATGTATATGTGTCTGTCTTGCTGTCTGTCTGTCCATCCATCCATTCATTGGTTCGTTCATTCAGTTAGTGTATGTGTGTGCATGGTGCCCAGAGGCCTGCTGGATGCACAGGCATAGGCACTGCTCAGTGTGGGTGCTAAGAACTGAATTCTGCAAACCATTTTAAACACCATTTCTCCAGCCCCATTAAATACTGAGCATATTCTATGTGGTTCATTTACATGAATCAATGGGAAAGACTAGTGTCTAACTAGTCATTTCAAGCATGAGAAAAATACCCTGTTTTCATGATTGCAAGCACTCCTCTCTGTGCCTTTTGAGACTAGTTCAGTAACAGTGGCTTCTCTGGGCTTTTTAACCTCAGGGAAGTATTGTTAATTAGTTGGGAACTCCTCCAAGAGATATCACAAATCAGTTTAAAAGAACCATTTAAACTGGGTGTGGTTGCCATTTCTATAATCATAGCATATAGGAAGTGGACCAGAAGCTCTAAGCTAGTGAGTTCAGGGTCACCTGGGCCACCTAAGACCCTGTCTGAAAAGATTGAAAACAAAGGGCTGGTGAAATGGCTCCATTGTCAAAGTGTTTACTGTGGAAGCATGACAAACCGAATTCAGGCACAGTAGTGTATGCCTGTAAACCCAGGGCTTTGGATCCTATCTTTTGGGCTCCATGGCCAGCCAATCTAGTTGAGTCCATGAACTCCAGGTTCTGTAAGAGACAATGCCTTAAAAAAAACTACGATAGTGTGTGACTGAAGACATCTTTCCTCTAATGTAGAAGACTACAGTCTGGGGAGATAGTTTATTTGGTAAAGCAATGACCAGAGTATGATCTCCAGAATCCACATTAAAAATATGGGGCTAGGGAGAGGGCTCAGGTTGAGCATTTTCTATTCTGGCCTCTGTGGGCATTGTGCATGTCACACATACACAAAGGAAATGGAGAGGAAGAGGGACTGGAGAGATGGTTCAGAGGTTCAGAATACTGCTGGGCTGGGGAGATGACTCAGAGGTCAAGAGCACTGACTGCTCTTCTAGAGGTCGTGAGTTCAATTCCCAGTACCCACCTAGTGGCTCACAACCATCTATAATGTGATCTGATGCCCTCTTTTGGTATGCAGTTGTACATGCAGATAGAGCACTCATATACATAAAATAAATAAACCTTAAAGAGTAATTACTGCTGTTCTAGAGGACAAAGGTTCAATTCTCAGTACCTACATGGCAGCTTGCAAACATTTGTAACTCTAGCTCCAAGGGTTCTGATTCCCTTTTCTGGACTCTGTGGGCACCAGGCATGCATATATACACACATGCAGGCAAAATACCTATACACATAACAATTTTTTTAATTAAAAGATGTTTCTAATATATATATATATATATATATAATATATAGACAGACACATGTGTGGTGCATAAATGTACTGTTTATCCAATACTTTTGTAACTACCACCCATGTTTAAGATATACATCACGGAGGCTGGAGAGATGTCTCAGAGTTTAAGAGTACTGGTTTTTCTTCCAAAGGTTCTGAGTTCAGTTGCCAGCAACCACGTGGTGGCTCATAACCATCCATAATGAGATTTGATACCTTTTTCTGGCTTGCAAGCACACATGCAGACAGAATACTGTGTTAAAAAAAATGGCAGGTCAGGGTTGACGTTACAGTCAGAAAGGCTTGCCTGCCTTTCATTCCAGCCTGATTGGAAGGAGGGAGGAGGGCAGAAATTGTCAGTGGTCCAGGAGTCTTTGTGCATCTTTTTCTGTTTGGAACCCTGCCCTTGAGTGTCCTTCTGGCTGTTAACAGTTTTATTTTGACCTATTTTTGTGTCGCTAGACAAAAATTGTTTAAGCTGTTTTTTTTTTTTTTTCCCCAATTTGTGGCAGTGGGTCTCTGTGTGTTTTATATAATGCTTCTCAAGAATCATTATGCTTTATAAAGCTGTGATTCATGTTATTTGGTATGAATGACTATGCCATTTTCATTAAATTCCCCCCCCCACACACACACCTTGGGGCTAGAGGGATGGCTCAATGGTTAAGGGTGCATAGGACCCTTAAGTCCTATGCTCAGTGGTTAAGTCTGGCAGAGGACTTAAGTTCTTTCCCAGCATCCATGCCCCCCCCCCCCCACCTGCCCCTGTAACACCAGAGCTTAGGGGTTCTGACACCCTCTTCTGGCTTCCGCCTGTACTTGCATGCCCCAACACATACATAAAACTGAAAATAAATCTTTTTTTAAAATTGTTTTTCTCCTTGAAATGACTTCTGAGCTGTTTCCTAGTTTACAGTAAGACATGGTAGTGTGTGCTTACAGGCCGAGCTACCTAGGAGGCTGAGGCCTGGGAACCTGAGGCTTGCAAGTCAGAACTGATGTGGGCAACATGGAAGACAGAAAACAGCCAGGCTCAGTGGCACATGCCCGTAATCCCAGCACTCAGGGAAGCAGAGGCAGGTGGAGCTCTTGTGAGTTCGAGGTCAGCCTGATCTACAAAGTAAGTCTAGGATAGTCAAGGCTACAGAGAGAGACCCTGTCTCGGAAAACAAACAAACAATAAAACAAAACACCCCCCAAAACAAAACAAACAACAAAAACAGCAACAGAAAACTGTTATTTTTGCTTCATTATTGAATTAGCATTTTAAATTTTGATAACAAGATCATTCAGTATGCATTACCTGTGTATACAGGATCTAATTTAGCCCTCATTTTAGATCTGGAAACTGAAACATAACATTCTATAACAGAAAACAGAATGGGAGCTAGGGCCTGTCACTTCTCTATGCTAGCATTTCTAAAATGGTTGGAATACTTAAACTTCTGAAAGTCTTTGGATAGCTAGAGGAATGTCACTCTGCCCTAACAGTGGTTAAGCTTGTCTTTAAACACAGCACATGCCACGTATCTATTCCAAAGTCTTAACTTTTGAACTTTGGTACAGTGCTATACAGACTGATTGTGCCCAGTTCCTGAACTGTGCACTGTTCTTCCTGCTTTAGATTAGGCTTTAGGAGAAGTGTGTGCTGCTCTAGACCAGCCTGGTGTTGACTTATGTGTGGAATGTGCTGAGCTGTGTAGCTGTTGGAATGCTGCTCCCCTGTGCATAGCTTGTGTGTTTTCTTAAGTGTAGGGGTTTTGGTTTGGTTTGTATTTTGTTGATAGTTCTCATGTAGTCCAGGCTGGCCTCAAACCTGCTGTATAGCTGTAGATGACCTCCGCTTCCTGATCCTTTTGCCTTCACTGTAACAGCACTTGGCTTTAAAAGTATAAGGTTTTGAAAGTGGAAGTATTTTAAGCAACTTTCAGCTCAAGGAGTAGAAAATAACTATTGATATAGTAACAATGTTGAAGTTTTTGCAGTAGAGTCAATATTCTTGGAAGATACTTGTATATCAATATTTTAGATTTATACACCTGAAGTAATTCTAAAAATGCAGTTTGATGAGGAGGGTAAGAAGATGGACATTTCCCAAGGCATCTTAGGAAACATCACCCCCCGCCCCCAAGACAGGGTTTCTCTGTGTAGCCTTGGTTGTCCTGGAACTTAATCTGTAGACTAGGCTGGCCTCCAACTCACAGAGATCCACCTGCCTCTGCCTCCTGAGGATTAAAGGTGTGTCCACTGGAAATGTGAAGAAAATGTGAATTTGGGGAAATGTGGGCTGGTAGGCAGTTATTATAGATGGTAAAGTAAGAAGTCGCATGTTAATTTAAACAGTGTAGCCATTTTTAACAAGCAAATTGGCAAAAAGCACCTGCTCGAAATGTGAAATAATACTAGATTCTAGCTGTTTATATATAAATCAGAAAATGTGATATACATGGACTAAGCCAAATAACAGATGTGAAAACACGAGTAGCTTCATGTCTATGTGGCCTGCACCATGGTGTACAGGTGAGGTGTTTCCACAAAGGCCCTGGCTACTAGAGAAGTCCATTTCACAGCGGTTTCTGAGGCTGTGGACGCAGGGGCACTTAAACCTGTTTGGAGCTGTACCTGCTCATCGGGGACTAAGTTACAGTAGGGATGATAGTTTTGTTGTGATCTCGTTTAGTAAGGTGACCAGCAGCGACCGACCAACAATGACACTGTGCTTACATCTATTCCAGAAAGCTAGGAGCTAGGTGAGAATTCTTAATGTTGTTGCCATAAAGAAGTAATCAATGTTTAAAGTGATATATGTATTTTTAGCTTTACAGAATGCATACATGTTTCACAGCGCTGTGTGTGTGTGTGTGTGTGTGTGTGTGTGTGTGTGTGTGTGTATGTACACTTTGACACTTTGGTTCTCAGTGTGGAGGTCAGAGGATAAGTTTCAGGAATAAAACTGCTTATGTGTTTTGATTTGAGTCAGGTCCTCAGACTTGGTGGCCAATGCCTTTGTCAGCCTTACGTGTGGCCTTTTAATTCAGTTTTTTAAATCTTTAAAATGTCCATTGGATACTCTGAATTTAACTCATTTCCTGGTATATTCCTTATAATAAGATTGGACAGAAATAGGTAAGAGTTCCTTTGATCTAATTAAATCTCAGAATATTTCTCAGTTCCGAGGACAAACATCTCTACTTTTTTCTTATCTCTAGACTTGGGTGAAGTAAGCAGTGTTTGTTTTAAGGTCTATATTTTAATTATAGCAAAACTGAATTTTTCTTCCTTCAGTCTTCTCGAATGTTTCTGACTGCATGAATTGTGAGGTTGAGTATTTTATACTCTGCAGCTAACCAGGTTTGTGACTTGAGCACAGCTATCTCCTTTGTTTTTACAAAAGTGGTGGAAGTGCCTGTCTTAGTCTTCCTAGCTTTGAAGAAATTAAAGGGAAGAATTTTCAAAAATGTATTTGGTTAGGATAAAGGATACTTAACCCATGATATATAAAATAATACCTTTTTTGTTGTTGTTTGGTTTTTTTGAGACAGGGTTTCTCTGTGCAGTCTTGGCTATCCTGGACTTGTGTTGTAGACCAGGCTGGCCTCGAACTCACAGAGATTTGCCTTCCTCTGCCTCCCAGAGTTCTGGGATCACCGGCACTCACCACCATGCCTGGCTTAAAATAATACTTTTAAAGTAGTTACATTGGTGAGAATAAAGGAGAATTTTGTGTAATCTTTACATAATATAATTTTAGAAGGGCACAGTTTTAATTTGGTTAATCTCCAGGGTTCTATGAGCTAATGAGATAATGATTTATACATGACAAAGTTTATCAATTTATGAAGCTTCTTTAAGAGGTTTACAAATACTCAATTTAAAAAACAAAAAACAAAAAAACAACCAAATACTCAATTTCAATTGGGTCAGAAATGTTTATGTCTTTTTTGGGTAACCAAATGAAGTCATCTTTGACATTGGATCTTTTCATTTCAAGGGTGGGTATCTATCTATCTATCTATCTATCTATCTATCTATCTATCTATCTATCGAGATGGGGTTTCTCTCTGTAGACTTGGCTGTCCGGGGCTGGCTCTGTAGATCAGGCTGGCCTTGAACTCGCAGAACTCACAGTGATCCACCTGCCTCTGCCTCCCTGAGCGTCACATTATCTTTTTTAAGCTTTGTGTTTTCTTGCAGATGCTGCCTTCACATGTTGGCTCCAATGGTTGCCCCTCCCTTCCATTATCTGATCTTTTCTCAGTAGCAGTTTCTTCTTGAAGGTGGCTCTGTGGTCCCACATTTACTAGCTTCTCTTCTCTCTTGTTCTGGCAGTAGGTAGATCCCCTTAGTAAACTTCTGTTCCTGTCGTATAGTTGTACTTGCTCTGACACCTCCCTCGGTTGAGCCAACCTTACCCATGCTGCTGTGGTTTGCTGATTTGATTGCTAAGGCTTCTGTGGCTTGCAACTTGTGTATCCAGTATTGGGCATCTTCAACTAATGTGCAGGGTAGGTTCCCACCAGTATGAGCCCATTTGATGTAACTTTAGGCCTCACCCAAGCAAACTTGTATACATGTGATGCTGGTCTTAAGAATGATTGGAACCTCCCTGGCTTCTGTTCCTTTGCTTCTCTGACTGTCAGCTTGACAAGGATTTCTTGGACTTCCCTTGGTTTGCTGTGGTGGGATGCTCACGTCTCCACTCAGTGCTGGCTGTTTGGGTGGGTGGGTGGGGTTCCTAATGGCTGGATGCATTGAAGGAAAGCAACATCTCTGTAGGGTTCCATTTCTGTGGGTGGGTGATCATTTTAAAGTTTCTGGTGTGTGTACCTGCTTATCATAGAGTTCATTTATCTGTTAGTTACTGTGGGTTGTCTGAAAACAAAGACTTGACAAAGCATGAAAATGATGAGCATTTCTTTGTGGAATTGAAGTATGGAAACTATAATGTTTTAATTGGTGATTTAAAAAAATATAATGGTTTTAAATTAATTCATACTTTATAGTTATAAAATATTACATGAAAGCAAGGATTTTTTGTTTTCACTATTACAACTTTGACCCCTCACAGTCAAGCAGTAACTCAAAGACTAGTTTGTTACATCAATGAGTTTGTGAAATTGTTGACTTGTAGTATTTGCCTTTTAGGTAATATTCACTCCTATTTTATTACAGATTTCAAAAGATAAACGATTCTAAGGATACTGTGGTTGACTCACTTGCTTTTCCTCCTCCTTCTTTCCTTCTACAGGCTCTAGAACACAGCGGTTCTTTTCATTCCCACCGACTTGGAACCAGTGTCTGTAGAACTGGAAGCAGAGAAAAGAAACAATCAAACTTTCCTCTTAATCAACTTGAGACATTTGACTCCAAGAACAGAGGCACAGTGAAGTAAAGCTATCTCGACAACCATTCCTCACCTTGAGGGTGGACGTGGAGTTTCCTGGCTGGAGATTTAGAGCCTTGGTGGTGCTCACTCAGGCCTTGGGCTGAAAGCATGAGTGAATTCTGGTTGTGTTTCAACTGCTGTATTGCAGAGCAACCTCAGCCTGTAAGTATCTGTTTGATTTGGGTGTGGGCTCTTAAATAGGACACTGGCTCTCAGATTGAGCATGGGGACCCTGGCAGCAAGTGCAGTTCTAGAACTCTGAGCATCTGTCCAAACAAAACAAACAAAGCTACTAGGCTTGGCGGCACACCTCTAATTCACCACTTGGGCAGGCAGAAGCTGGAGGAGCATCATGAGTTTGAGTCCAGCCTGGTTTACAAGCAGGTTTAGGACTAGCCAATGCTATGTGGCAAGATTTTTGCCTCAGAAAAGCCAAAAGGACATACTGAGTGTCAGGAGCTGTGCTAGGAGTCTGGTGTGTTGAACGCCTTTAATCCCGGCACTGGGGAGGCAGAGGCAGGTGTATTCCTTGAGTTTGAGGCTGTTTTCAGAGCAGTTGGAGGTACATGGTGAGATCCCCCACCTCCTGCCCCTGCCCCGACTGGGGGAATTGTTGTAGGCTCCACTGTGCATCACTGAGACTGGGTGGTTCACAGTGCTGACACATGTAGGAGCAGAGAAGAGGAGGTGTGCTATGTGCTACATCAGCCATTAGATTGGTGCTGGGAAGGTGATTGGCAATCAGGCCCCTGTGAGCTCTTCTTCACTCACCTGCTCATTTCCTCCCAGCTCTTGTTTCCGTTTGTGGCAGGCTCAGTTGCTTTGTGCAGTCACACAGGTGTTATATCACCCTGGGTGACTTCCTGCAAGCTGTGCTTCTGGCTATGTCAACTTGATACAAGCTGGAGTCATTCCAGAGGAGGGAACCTCCACCGAGAAATTGCCTCTGTAAGGTCAGACTGTAGGCAGGCCTGTGTGGTATTGTCTTAATTATGGGTTCAGGCCCAGCCAACTGCAGTTATTGGTGCATCCATGGGCTGGTGATCCTGGGTGCTATAAGAAAGCAGACTGAGCCAGCCACGGGGAACAGGCCAGTCGCAGCGCCCCTTCATGGTCCTGCTTCAGCTCCTGCCCTACTTGAGTTCTTACCCTGAGTTCCTTCCTTGGTGGCCTATGATATGGAAGTGTAAGCAATAATAACCCTTTTCTCCCCAAGTTGCTTATGGTTGTAGTGTTCTATTACAGCAATAGAAAATCTAAGACACAAGCTCTGTTTTTGTGCCTCTTATCCTTTTATGCATTAAAGTTAGAAAACTTGTTTGTCCATCTTTGCAGAGGCCTGTGTCTGGAAGGCTGGGATGCAGTTCAGTGGTTCAGGGTAACTCTCAGGAGGCTGGGTTACAGGGCACATGGCTTCAGAGCTGTTCTGAGCCCTGTAGAGGCTAGGCCTTGTTACTTTGTGTAGGACCCACTGCTTTCCTGGGGACTGTGTATGAGTGGCTAGCTCTTTGGCTGAACAAATGGATTTGTATTTTATTCAATTTTATAATAGTTTACAAGGATGATGAGGATTACATTTTAAAATATATTTGTACGTGTACTTTTAATTTGTACCTACCTGGTTCCTAGTGGGGTCAAACATCTTTTCATATACTTAGTATAAATCTGAGTTTCCTTTTTTTCATCAAATTAATTATTAATAGTCTTTAAATGAGTTGTGTTTGCTGCTTTGAGCATGTTTTCCAGATTACAGGTGTACCCTGTGTCATCTTTTTAACCTAGGTTCACTGCAGCAGGTTTTGTGGCAGGTGGCCTTCACATGTGTGCTCTGTAGCCAGCTGCATACAGTCTTCCACCTTCACACTTAGCTCTTTACATGGATGAAAGGCAATTCACTGCTGTGGCATTAAGTTAGTGTACCTTTCCTTCCTAGTTAGCTATCTAAAGATACTTCATTAAACAACTGTTCTTTTTATTAGTGATTTGAATTGTCACCTGTTATTTGTTAAATTCCCGAGTCCAGGTTTGAGGTGTGCAGTGTTCTGTTCTTTTGGCCCAGTGGGCTCTGCTTACCTAACCTTTTTTTTTTTTTTTTTCTTCTTCTTTTTTGGTCGCTGGTAGGGATGAGAGTGAGCTGAGGTATGGCTCCTGTGTGTTAAGCAGGTGCCTCCCATAGCCATAGTTGCTGCACTTCTTTTGTGCTTTCTGATCTCACAGCGGGAAAATCTTTTCATAGCTCTTCTTTGTCAGTGGTATTGGTTTTTAAGGTGGATTGTGGGTTATTATGTTATATACTTCTCTCTCTCTCTCGCTCTCACTCTCTCCTTTTCAGCTGCACTGGGAAATAAATTCAGGGCTTTGCCCATAGTACAAGGGAAAGTATTCTACTGCTAAACTACATCCTAACCCTGTTTTATATTTTTATATAAGACATTGCATAGTGCACGTTTTCAATCTTGTAGGTATTTTTAGATTATCTGGAGTTTAGACTCCAATTGGAGGAAAATTGACGTCGTTAAAGTTTTGAGTAATTATGTTGAAAAGTAGATTTGGTTACCTAAGTTTGTATATTTCCTGCTCAATTTGCTCTAGATATTTTACAGACTTTTATATTGTTCTGAAACCCCATTTTCCTCTTATATTTCCTAATGTTTATTATTTATAAGACTTTAACAATTATATAGTTAGCTTTGTAATATGTATATACATTCTGAAATACTGAAATCAGTTGAATAGTGGTTTAGTTGAAATGTACTAAGTATTTCTTTTTAAAATTTTTAATAACATTTTTATTTCTTTTGTGTGTGGTGAGGGGATGGGATGGCATACATACCACAGTGCTTAAGTAGAGGTCAGAGGACAACTTGTGGAAGTCAGTTCTCTCCTGTCATGTGGGTTCCAGGGGATCAACTGGAGTTATCATCCTTGGTGACAGGCACCTCCACTTCCAAGTCAGTCAGCTCCCGCATACAGACTCATGTCTTTATTTTTTGACATTTAATCATGTCCCCTCTCACTTCCTCCTACCCACTTCATGTCTTCCCTTTCCCTCTCTGGTGGGGGAGAGCCCACTCAGTGCTGTCTCCTGGAATGCTGACTGATCCTGTGCCTTCTCTTAGACAGGTAACCCCAGCTGCAGTGAATTGATGGCTGCGATGGCCTTGTTATGTACAGAAGGCATCATTCACTTTGCCCATCTTCCAGCTCTTACCTCCTCTCTGTTCCTTCTTCTAGGATGTCCCCTCAGCCTCAGGAGTGTGTATGGTGGGGCTTGACATAGACGTCCTATTTAGTGCTGATCACTCAGAACTCACGTGTTTTCAATGCTGACTGGTTCTGAGTGTGAGCATTAGCTGCTACCCACTGCACAGAAAAGCTTCTTTGGCCACGGCTGAGAGCAGCACTGATCTCTTTCCTTCTCCCTGCCTGTCTCCATTCCTCCATTCCCACCCCTATCACCACATGGTCTCACTGTGTAGCTCTGGTTGGTCCAGAACCTACAATGTAGACCAGGCTGGCTTCGAAGTCAACTTTGCCTGCTTTTGCCTCCAAAGTGTCATCACGCCCAGCTGAGCAGTAATCTCTCCAGGGACTCTTATTTTCATTATCAAAGACATACAGTATTGGTAGTGTTGATAGCTGATGGCCCTTGCTCGACTTGATCTGAATGGGATCTAGGGAAGCATGGTGTGAAAACACGTGCAGGTTTATTCAGGGTTCCCCCAAGACACATGGCTTTTCTGTCTCACTGCTCGCTACTATGCAGGTTTTTGCTCTGGTGGCTGTGGCTCTCGGATGCTTGTCTGCAAGACAGCAGTTTTCTCTGAGTTCCCTGTTGTCAGAAGATATAAGAAGAGTTGTGGATTTCAGTTTGATCAGGCTTTTCTTGTGTGTCTTTTGTAGAAATGCCAAAGCTTCTTTTGGGTCAGCCAAGAGGCAAAGTTACATTGCCATACATTTCCTTCCTTTTCCATTTCGTATATGTAGTGTGCTTGTGTGTGACCTTATTTTACATGTATGTGGGTACATGCATGTGGAGGCCCAGAGTTGATGTCAAGAATGATCCTCAATTGTTCTGCTATAATCATTGAGACAGGGTCTGCTAATCAAACCCACAGCTTATTGACACATCTAGTCTTCCCAACCAGCTTGCTCTACAGAGGTACCTGGTCTCTGCATTTGGAGACTAGACCTATGGGTGGGCTGCCATGCCCGCTGACATGGGATTTCTGGAGACTCAAACTCCAGTCCTCACATTTGCATGGCAAGCTCTTTAACCACTGAGCTGTCTGCTCAGCCCCCTGTTGCCACCTTTTAAAAGAGTGTATAGTAAAGCCAGCAGGTTATTTGAGCATCTCACACCTTGTGAGGACTTTAAGTAGCTGGGGCCTAGGCCTTGGAGTTATAAGAGATGGACAATAGAAATGGATTCTTTGTTTCCAGAAAGACTCTACATGTAACATTTGGCATGTCAGTCATGTAATAAAGGTATGTGTGTGAACTATTCCACAGGCATCCTTAGCCTTCTTCATTTTCTGAGAAAAAGTATACAGCAGGCCATTTGGTCACAGTAGTTGAAAAGTGCTTTGCTGTTGGCCTCAAGCACACTCCTCTTTTAAGAGCAGCTATAACCTTATGCTTATGTTTGCTGTTCTTGGAGCCAGTGTCAAGACAGCCTTCTCTGAGAGTTGCTTGGTCACCTCCTGGAATTTTCTGAAGTATTTGCTAGGATAAAGTGCAACATGCCAGCTCTCCCACTCCTTCATTACTCTGCTTTTGCACATTCCATGAATGCGAAGGGCCTCATGCAAGAAAGAAAATAGGAAGCAGTTTTCTGCAGAATGGCTAAGAATCATTTTCTTGTCCTCCTTCATGTTAGCACAGTGCAGTACATAGCATGATAGAGTCCCAGTGTTTCCAGCAATGGTGCAAAGGTCCTTGCTGCTGTTAAGTAGTGCTAAGGCTGTAGGTCTTTTAATTGAATGCCCTGTAACTGAATTTAAGGAGTTTAATCAGCTGCTTTCAAGGGTACTGAGTTCTTCAGTTGTTGTGCAGTAGAATACTAGCAACTTCTCAAGTGCCCTTCTAAAGACTGAACATTGATTCTAGGCTTTATTTAAAAGATAATCCTTCAGTGTGGCCTTGGCTAACCTGCAGCACTGTGCGGCTGACCTGGAAGTACTGACCATCGATTCAGCTTCCGGACAAAGGGGAGCGGTGATAAAAGTTTAGAATGAAACGCTTATGGCACACATGTTTATAACTAAGGACATGATACAGATTCATACAGCAATTAGCTGTATGATGAGCACGAAAGAGCCTCCTGTCTTTGACTTACAGATACCAGCTACTATCTCACCTTTTAGTACTTTTCTTAAAATGGTCTTGATTCAGTTCAGATTGGGATCTCTCTCTTGGTCTCTGTCCCGCCCCTCTTCCTTCCTCTCCTTTCCTCCCTCCTCTTCCCTGTATCCTTTTCTCCTTCCCTCCTTTTCCTCTCTCTATCCTCCCCTCTTTTGTATCCTTATAGCTACCTTGCAATTGTAATTTATAGGTACCTCAGAGTTACAGCTAAAAAAAACCTGATCAATGCATTAATATTTAAAAGACAATCAAATCCTGTTTGATTTTGTGAATTTGTAGAATACATAGAATCATCATTTAGCGTGCTGTATACTTTTTCTCAAATCATCATTTCAGCGATGCTTATCAGTGCTGGGACAGCCAGCACAGACAGGCGCCTAACACTTGTGCCTTGGTTGAGCTCCTGGCTCATGTCCTGTTGTTGTACTTGCCTTTAGTACACTGGGAATCGGAGTTGTGGGTTATGAATAGTCAATCTCATAGGATAGTGACAAATGACTCTGTGGTGCCCATGGCTCCTGTTGCAGTGTTGGCTAGTTTGGCTTTCACAGAATCTTCATTAATGATGTTTTAACCATAGTTTTTAACAGTTTAATGAGTAAAATGAAATTCTGTGATTTTACTGTGTTCTCTTTCATTGTTCTGTATGATTGCTAACAAGGTTAAGCTTTACCCCCACCTTTCATTCTTTCATCTTTTGTTTCTTAATTCTTAAAGATGTTATTGCATTACTTACTTAGGGAGATGTGTGTGCCATGACATACAAGTGGAGGTCAGAGAACAGCTTTGGAAGTCGGTTCTCTCACTCCACTGTGTGGGTCCTGGCATCAAATACAGGTCCTTTGGCTTGGCAGCAAGTGTCTGTACCTCTTGCTAACCTTTTTAATTTTGGAATGGGGGTCTCATGTATCCCAAGCTAGCCTCAAAGTTACTATTATAGCTACAGATGACCTTGTGCTATTTGTTGTTTGTTTTTTTCTCTACATAGCCCTGGCTGTCCTGGAACTCACTATGTAGACAAGACTGACCTCTGGAATGCTGGGACTAAAGGCATGTGTCACCAGGCCCAGTGCTAACCTTGTATTGTTGATTTTCCTGCCTCCACCTTCCAAATGCTTGGATTACAGGTCAACACCCAGATTAGACCAAGTATCATTTGTGCATGCTAGGCAAGTGCTCTGCCTACTGAGCTACGTCTGCAGCAGGAAGCTAAGACTCTTTTGATGTGTTTATTTATCGGTGTGATTTTCCATATTTCATATACATAGACTATTTTAAATATTCCGAATATCAATTACTGATTGTGTGTATGTATGTACAGTGTGCATGCTGTAGAAAGCCAAAGGCTAATATTAGGTGCCTTCCCTTGTCCTTCTGTCTTCCTCAATGAACTTAGCTCTGATTCGGCAGCATTAGCTGTATGATGAGCACCAAAGAGCCTCCTGTCTTTGCCTTCCCAACTGTAGGGTTACAGGCACAGGTTTCTGTGTTGAATGCTGGGGATCTGCTTGCATGGCAAGCGCATGGCTGCCTGAGCATCTCCCTGTTAGGAGTTTTAGTTAATAGCTGGGGCAGTGGCTCAGTTGAGGGTTCTTCTAGCATGCATGAGGCCGTGGCCTCAGTCTCTAGCAACACAAACACAAAGATAGAACATTAACAAATAGACATCTTAGGCTATGTTTTTGTGTCTTGTTTAAAATGTTTTCTTACTCCTGAGTTATAAAGACACTTAACTAGATTTTTTTTGTAAAAGTAGAATCAGTTGCCATATATATATATAAGCCTGAAGTGAATTAATGTATATTTTGTTTGCTTTTTGAAATAGAATCTTGCTGTGTGTCCCAGGCTGAACTTGAACCGTGTTCTGTTGCCTCAGCTTTCGGAGTGTGGAGGGTTCAGATATGCACCACTATGCTGGGCTTGGAACTGGCTTTGGAAGAAAGAATCTAATTATGCTTACTTTTCCACGTGGTGACTTTTCCCCCCCTACAACTCTTTGCCCCATAGCCCTTTGCCTTGGTATGAGATCTGTCATAGTGTATTGTGGGCATGTTACATAGTGTCTTTCTAAGTTAGCCACATGTTTGCAATTACTCACCTCTGTCTACACGTCAGGTATGAGTCACTCAGAGTCTATTCATTCTGCTTTTCCTGAGCTTAGTATTGAACTGATGTCATGTTCTTCTTTTTTTCTGCTTTATATTGTCCTGGTTTCTGGGAGGGCAGATCTGTCCTTTTGTTTTTATTTTATATTTGGCCAGTCTAAGTGGAATTTTCCATACAAATCTCAAATTTTGTCAGTTTCTAAAAGACATACTGAGATTTCAGTTAGATTTTTGTTGACTTTACAGTTCATCAAATTGGATGTGTGTCTTCATTTGCAGACTAGTTTTGAGAAAGCTTACTTGTACTTGTGTTTTCACTCACTCACTCACTCACTCACTCACTCACTCACTCACTCACTCACTCTTTCATTCATAGGCAGGATCTCCTGTATCCCAGGCTGGCCTCGGACGCTATAACTTTGGATTTCTGATGCTCCTAGTTTCACCTCTTGAGTGTTGGAGTTATGGTTGTGTACCACCAAATCTGGTTTTATGTGGTGCTGGGGATCCAACCCAGGGCTTTGTGCATGGTAGACAAGCACTTGCCGAGCTGAGTGATACTCCCACCTGAAAAGCGGGGGCCGGGGGGAGGGAGGAGAAGAGAGAGAGCTTGTGTTTGCCAAAGGTTGAGACGGATGCTCTCAATTCCTCCATTGCTCTCTACTTTTTTCTTTGTCTCAAGGTCTCACTGAACGACATGAGGGTCTTGTGTTGAATTTTAGTCTTGTATTATCTCATTTTAATTTTAATACTGGCTCATTGACTACTACTAGGTTATGAATCAGGGTGACAGAAAAATCGGAAATAAAATTCCCCAATTCAGTTCTTCCATTGTGTTATCCATGAGCATATGCAGCGTAAGGTCAGTGTCTTTGTCACTGTTCTACTGCTGTGAAGAGACAGCATGACCAAGCCAACTTTAATAAAGAAAGCGTTTAATTGGAGGCTTGCTTATGGTTTCAGAGACTTAGTCCATTATCATTATGGCAGGGAGCATGGCACTGGAACAGTAAATGAGAGCTACATGAAGGCAAAGAGAGACACCGAAAGACGAGAGAACTGGGTCTAGCATGGGCTTTTGAAATCTCAAAATCTTAAAGCCCCCCTCCCCCCACTTCCTCCAAAACACCTCCTACATTAACAAGGCCATACCTCCTAATCCTTCTCAAATATTGCCACTTCCTGGTGAGTAAGTATTCAAATATGAGTCTGTTGGGGACATTCTTATTCAAACCACCACACAGTCATTCTGGCATTTTGAAAGGCACATGTCTACAGGCGGAATCTCTCTGATGAATCTGCGCTGTGCATCTTCCATTGGTAGATTTAGTTTCAAGTGTTGTATATAATTATATATAATATAATTAATATTTAATGTAATATAAATCATACCACATTATATTAATTATATCTGTATTTAATATATTAATATAATTCATATTTATATAATATATACTTTCTTTTATTCTGTTTTTAATAACTTACAGAAACCAGTGAACTTAATAGCCTCATGATAACCTGTATACTAAATATAACCTGTAGGACCTAAATAAAAAATAAAAATAGTAGTTCTTGTATTTTCCTCCTATATCTCATCAGAAGAATTTTTAGAACCCTAATATAAGTGTATTGCCTGCGATAGACTTGAGTGCACAGTTCAGAAACGGTTACCTTTGGGGAAGGGTGGGACAAGTCAGGGCTTATGTGTAGCTTAGACTGTCCTAGAACCTGGACCTACCCTGCTTAGTCCCCCAAGCACTGCTATTACAGGTGTGTGCTGCCTCACCCTGGCTGTACTGCATATGGCCACAAACAGTTGCCATGGAAAGAAAATCAGGGAGAAAAACAACTGTTGTTTTCAAATTAAAAAAAAAAAAAAAAAAGAGGCAAGTAAGTGCCAGCTTTATTTTCCTGTGTCTCTCCCAGTTGCCTTACATCATGCCACACAGTCCTTTATCTGTAGGCCATGTGAAGAGCTCCTGTTAACTGGAAGCTTTTATGAGTCCTGAAACATTGCTTAAATGACCTATTGTTGTACGTCATCTGACCACATGTAAGGGATTGTGTATTTACTTAGAAAATACAGTCTGCAGTTACAAGTTTTGTTGTCGTGTGATGGTGTGAAGGTTTATGCCTTTCTCGGTCATGAATTCTTTTTTGTTTGTTTATTTTTGTTATTTTGAGAGAGGGTTTCTCTGTGTAGCTTTGGCTATCCTCAACTTGCTTTGTAGATCAGGCTGGCCTTGAACTCACAGAGGCCCACCTACCTTCCCAAATGCTGAGATTATAAGGCATGTACCACCACACTAGCTTGGTCATGAATTCTTTTTTTTTTAATTTGTAATTTTTTATTTTATGTGCATTAGTTTGAAGGTGTCAGATCCCTTGGAACTGGAGTTGTAGACACTTGTGAACTGCCACGTGGGTGCTGGGAATTGAACTCCGGTCCTTTGGAAGAGCAGATAGTGCTCTTAACCATTGGGCCATCTCTTCAGCGGTCATGAATTCTTAAATTGCCAAAGTGAAGTTGCTTCTCTAACACCAATAACATGGACTTAGTTTTTTATGAACTTGCAAGAATGGAGGATCAGTCTTTTGCTTGAGGTTATTGTGGTCAAGTCCTGTCTCTTTCATGACTTTGATACATAAGTACAACAGAAACTCGCATTTTGTTCCTTTTATATCAGTTAACAGGGTGATAAAGTTTAGAATGAAACACTTATGGCACACATGTTTATAACTAAGGACATGATGCAGATTCATTATCCAGAATTAATATTACATTGATTTGGGAGAGAGTATTGGCCATTCTTCCATGAACTGAGTTCTGTTCTTAGTACCCAAGTTGGAAGGCTCACAATAACCTGAAACCCCATTTTCAAGGGATCTCATATCTTTGAAGGGAGGCTGAGATGGGAGAATTATATATTCCAAGCCAGACGAGGCTACACAGAAGGATTCTCCTGCTCCCCAACAACCACCAACCACTAAACACAGTATTTTTCAGGCATAAAGTGGACTATTTTCTTTTTTTAAAGGAACAGCATACTTTTCAAGTATACACTATTAAAAATTCAAGACAAACATAGATGCAGTTGTCAGCAGCCAGGGGAATTCCACAGTTGGGCCTCTCAAAGCAAAACAGGAAGCTTGAGAGGGCGCTCGCAGCCCTGCTGTGTGGGCTTGGGTAGAGTCACTGTGTTTCCTGGAACACTTCGATCTTACAGGGCACTTCATTAGCTGCCAGCCATGCAAATAAATAATCTCTGTCGTACTTAAAATGTTTTTCATTCTGCGTAAGGTCAGAGGTTAGAGGCACAGACGTGAACAGTGTGCTAGAGTAGAGGTGATTAGGCAAAAGTCTCTTTCCATGGAATTTCTGCATCATGTCAAGATGGAGTACTGTGGAGTTGACACAGAAGGTCTTGCCACCCTGTGAGCCTTGCCTTCACGTGCTGTGTACAACTATGAAAGTGTGTTTGTGGACATGGGGAAAGTCAGCTGACTGAGAGGAGAGTGAGGAACTCAGATTTATTTTGTCTTGTTGCAGTTGAACCTCTTAGAGTTCTGTGATTCACAAGGAGTAGCTATTAGTATGTGCCGTAAGTCACCACTCTCAGAATAACTGCACATGAAGGAAAGCACACGCTGTAGGGTTCCTTTTAAATGAATTTCAGGAAGATGCTGGCAGACATGTGCTGGTGGTTAGAGCAGTGGCTACATGGAGAAGGGATGAGGAGGGGACTTTTAGGAGGATGGCTATGCCCACTGTGGAGACTGGTGGGCTCCTGGGCTTGCTCTCCAGCCTTCTTCTTTTTCTTTTTCATCTCTTCCTTCCTCCGCCATCTCATCTTAAGGCTGTTTGTGGACAGCCATGTGCCTTTGTCAAAAAGCGAGGTAGAGGCTTCCCACCATTGCTTTTCTGTGTGGCCCTTTGGAATGTGTTTGCACATCCTCTCTCAGGACTTAGGATAGGCTGGGGTGCTGAGCTCGCTGTGGTGGTTGTTCTTCCCCTAGCCCTTAGTCACACAGCAGTTGGAGTGAGTCACTTATTGTAGCTGTGTGGGCTCTGTGTAACCTCTTCAGGCTCTATAGCTTATTGGTGGGCATGGAGAGGGGCCATGGAGCCTCTGCAGGGGTCTTCAGGGCCAGGACGATAGAGCCGGAAGGAAGGTATGACTCAAGTCTGCCAGGTCTGTCTAGAGAGGGCCCTCCATCTGGCCGAGTACACAGCAGAGTCCCTTGCTCCTACAAGGGAGATTTCTGTGAGACCTTGGGAGATAGCACCAGTCCTGTAGGTCATTGCCCCCACAAGTACAGCTGCTGTCCTCTTCTTGTGGTAGAGTTTGCCTAGGTGCCTGTTTCTAACCTCAGTTGGTACTGTTGGGGGCAGAAAGTCTAATAATCTGTCTTACTTAAGATGCTGGGAATTGATCATGATACATATAGCTGGGTGAACTGGAATGAACAGCTTCTAAAGGCAGATTCAATGGAAATTTAGTGGTTATTAGCAAAGGGGAACGAGGCTACCATCACAGCCTCTTTGCTTCGCTTCTTTAGGCTCTTTTACAGAATTTTGCTTCATTGTCCCAAACAGGAACAGAGGGGAGGGAAGTAAATGAGTGTGGTGGGTGCAAACAGACAAACTAAGTCTGGGTGAGCCAAGTGTAGACAGGGTCTGGACCCTCTCTTGGCTTTCTAATACTGTTTAAAGCTGAAAGTCCAGAACACTCTCACTAAAGGCCTGAAGATTAAATTTAGAGAAATAAAACACAAATGACCTGGGTGTATCACTTTTAAAGTTTTTGCTGTATTTATTATAACTTTTTAAGAATTAATTCATTTTACATCCCAATCACAACTTCCTCTCCCTTCTCTCCTTCCAGTCCCTCCCTTTCACTACACCGCTGCCATCCTCTTGTCCTCCCTTTCTTCTTAGAAAAAGAGGGAGGCCCTCTGTGGATATCAACCTGCTTTGGCATATCAAGTTGTAGTAGGAGTAGGTACACCTTCTCCTGTTATGGCTAGGCAAGGCATCCCAGTTAGGGGACAGGGATCCAAAGGCAGGCCACAGAGTCACATAAAGCTCCTGCTCCTGCTGTTAGGAGTCCTACATGAAGGCCAAGCTGTCCAACTGTTACATATGTGCCGAGGGCCTGGGTCTGTTTTATGTATGCTCTCTGGTGGTTCAGTCTCTGTAAGCCCCTATGGGCCCAGGTTAGTTGATTCTGTAGGTTTTCTTGTGGTGGCCTTGACTCCTTGGTTCTTCAGTCCTACACGCCTTTTCCCTCTCCCCATAGAATTTCCCAAGCTCTGCTTAGTGTTTAGCTGTGGAAGCCGCTCAGATGACAGTTTTGTTAGGTGGCTGTCTGGACGTATAGCAGACTATTACTAATAGTCAGGGGTGGCTCTCTCTCATGGGATGGGTCTCAAGCTGAGCTAGTCATTGGTTGGCTATTCCCTCAGTTCTGCTGCATTTTTACCCCTGCACATCTTGTTGGTAGGAGAAATTGTGGGTTTTGTGGCTGGGTTGATGTCAAAGTCCCTCCATTGGGAGTATTTTCTAGTTACAGGAGGTGGCTGTTTCAGGCACCATATTCCTCGTTGTCTTAGGTTTCTAGCTTGTCCCAGAGGTCCATCCTCCATTCCAGTTCTTTCTCCCCACTTGATCCTTCCTGCTCCACTTCCTGCCTCTTCCTCACCCAGATCCCTCCATCCATCCTGGTGTCTATTCTGTTTTCCCTTCTCAGTGAGTGAGATCCAAGTGTTTCTCCTTGGGCCCCTCTTGTTACTTAGCTTCTTTGGGTCTGTGGATTGTAGTATCCTTTATGGTAGTTATCCTGTATGTTATGGCTACTATCTACTTATAAGTGAGTACATACCATGTTTGTCTTCCTTGATCTGGGTGACACATGCCTTTAATCCCAGCATTTGGGAGGGCAGAGGCAGGAGGATCTCTGAGTTTGAGGCCAGCATGATCTACACAGGAAATTCTAGAACAGCCAGGCCTATATAGTGAAACCTGTCTCAAATAATATAGAAAAAGACACAGGTCAGTGTGTTGACAAACTGTGTTAGAGGCTAGCAAAGCTTAGTCCTCACAGAGGCTTAAACATATGTCAGTAACATCTAAGAGTGAGCTCTTGAAAAACTATCATAAGGGCCAGATAGATGACATAGTGGGTAAAGGTACATACCACGCAGGCCCAGTGTCCTGAGTTCAATTCCTGTGTGTAAGGAGAGAACAGACTTTCTAACTTCCATGCGTCAGCCTGGGCACAGGCTTCCTGCAGTAATAGTGATAATTGTTATTACTTATTGTTGCTGCTACTGAAAACAAACAAAAACTCTGATTCAGAATTACAGTTTGTAGTCAAGTGGCTTCAAGCATTTGACCAACATAGGAACACCTTAAGTTTGAAGGGTTATTTGTTTCATGTGGGGGCATTTTGTCTGTATGTGTGTCTTGCATCATGTGTATGCAGTTGCTTGAAGAGACCAGAAGAGGGTGTTGGAGCCCCTGAAACTGGTTATAAATATGAGCTATAATGTGGGTACTGGGAATAGAACCCAGGTCCTCTGCAAGAGCAACCAGTGCTCTTAACCACTGAACCATATCTTCAGCCCTATTATCTTATGTGTGGATTCCTAGCATCCACATAGAAAATTGTGCATATCTGTAAGCCCCGCCCTGGGGGATGGGATGGGATGGAGAAGATCCTTGAAGCTTGCTGGCTAGCCAGCTTAGCCAGATAGTGAGAGGTTCAGTGAGAGACCCCGTCTCAAAAACTAAGGGAAGCTGGTGTGGTGCCTGTAATTCCAGCACTCTGGGAGGCAGAGGCAGGCAGATCTGTTCTAGAAAATTTAAAAGCTGAGTGTTGGGTTATGTTTATTATTAATCTTAACATTATCATAGTGGTATTATTTAATCCACTATCACAAATAATAAGACACAGACATCTGTTAGATTTATAATTGCCTTATTTACCTTGGGCCGGGCAGATATTTCACTTACATTGACTCAGTAACCTCACCATCCATCTCCCAGCTCCCATTCAATGCCATCCACCTTAATCATCCTCATCTGGTCTACCTTCCATCCATAGTCCCATGGTACTTGCTTGTATTCTTCATCTGGCCTTTTCACACCATGGAATCCTTCCTCCCAGCCCACCTGGTTCCTTCTCCATCATGGAGACCTCCTTCCTCCTGTCTTCCCATCTGTTTTTCTGTGATTTTCCTGTCCCAGAAGCTCAGGAACTTTAGCCACACACATTCTGCTCTGCCCAGGTATAGGCTGTTTAATCAACCAATCAGGTATGTCTTAGGCAGGTTTACAAAACAAGGGTAGGTATAACCAGATCTTGAGGGGCCAGCATTAGAACAACCCCCAACACAGATCTTTGAGTTCAAGGCCAGCCTGTTCTACAGAGTAGTTCCAGGACAGCTAAGGCAAAACAGAGAAGCTCTGTTTCAAAAAAAAAAAAAAGGAAGACAGTGGGTCCTCTGGCCTTCCAATGGGCCCAGGTTGTCAGAACACGCATGGCTGCATGTGTGTGTTTTAGTGTCCTAGTTTTATCCTGCCACAATGGTGAGGCAGAGCTAAGAGGACTGTTGAGTGTGAGGTGTTCACACTCTAGCCTTTGTCAACTCCTGAAGAGAGTGAGTTATTTTCCTGTAATATGTTATAAAGAGACATTTTAAAATAATGGAAGAAAACAATCTCTAAGGACTTTCTCTTACACACACACACACACACACACACACACAGAGTGAGCAAGTGAGCATGGGCACTTGAGCAGCTCTAGAATAGCAAGAAGGAACACATGGTTCAGACACACTGTGTTACCATGCAGAGTTACTGGGACTAAAACCCAAGTCAACTCAGAGAAGGCACATGCCATTGCTGAACGTAGGGAAAGCAAGTGTTTCCAAAGAAAAGTATCCAGCTGCTGTTGGGCTTTATTCAGCAACAATAAAGATCAAAACACTGGAAGCCAGCTTCTGCATTTACACGTGAACTGTTCACTTCTGCGTGTCTGCAGAAAGCCATGTTTTGACAGACAAGCTGCCACGTCGACCGTTAGGATTAGGGCTGATGAGAAGGGCAGCAGCATTGCGGATGAGTGGACTTGCAGTGCTGCACCCTGAAGTTCCATCCCTACAGTTCAGAGTTCCTGCAAACTTTGGAGTGGTGTGCTGTCACAGGGAAGCCTGCTGAGGACAGTGACCCAGCTCCTCTGGTGGCTGCTCTTAGTTGTGTCATATCTGAGGGATATGTGCAAACCTCAGATGAGCAGAGCTGTCGTGAGGCAGGAAGGGAAGCAAGGGTGCCAGCATGGCTGCTTACTGGGAAACTGTTTAGCCGGGCAGTCACATGTGGCAATAACACTCGTAACTCAGCACTCGGGAGCTGAGCCTAGGCTACATAGATGAGACCCTGTCATAACACGAGAATGTGCTTGTCAGGAATTAGGAAGCAAGTCCAGCCTTGTTGAGTTTGGACAGTCATAATGCAGTGAACAGACCAGTACTAAAACCTTGCCCCTCCCCGCAGGCCAGCTGAATGGACAGTTTCATTCCAGTGTGGAAGGTAGTTGGATACAACCCAAGTAAATGACATCAGAATATAATTAACTTGTTAACAAGAGCTACAAGATCATGCTTAAAATCAAGAACATTGAGGTCAAATCACACATGTTCTTGGCTAATGATGAGGTGATCTTACATTTGCCTTATTTTATTTTTGACATAAAAATACATGTCAGTGGTCATGTTCACTGACATGTCCACTGTTTGTATAATGTTTTAGTCAAGATAAAATATTTCCTCAGGTATCTATCATTCCATTTAGTCATGGCTTCCAGTCTTAACATTTGAGAGGTAGTAGCAGGATGATCAGGAGTTCAAGGCCCATCTGAGCTACATGAGATCCCATCTTTAAAAAAAAAAAAGATTATTTCTTTAGTTTTGTTTTTGAAAATATCTCATAACATAGCCCAGGCTGGGCTCAAACCCAAGGTCCTTTTGTCCCAGCCTCCTCAGACCTGAGATTACGGGTATGTCACCATCCAGCTTATTACTTACTGCTTTGTGCTAAAACCTCCAGATGCTCCCTCAAGTAAAGCTGTAACTGTGTGGCTGCATGCATCACTGCATCATGGGCGCAAAAGGCAACCTTCGGGACTTAGTTCCTCTTTCCACCATGGAGTCAGGATGGGACGTGGGCTTCAGGACATGCACGGCATGTTTTTGTACTGGTGGAACCATCCTGACTGCTCATCCTCTTAGAGTTTTGTTGTTTCATTGTTTCAAAGAGAAATTAAAAGTATGAGAATTGGGTTTTCAGACCAGTGTGGGAGAATAAGACCATTTTCTCAATACATTGTTCTCATGTTTTAGAAAAGGCGACGACGGATTGACCGAAGTATGATTGGAGAGCCAACCAACTTTGTGCACACAGCTCATGTAGGATCCGGAGACCTATTTAGTGGGATGAACTCAGTAAGTGTGTCACATGGGCTGGTGGGACAAGGCCCAGTGGAGCCTGCATGACAGACTCACACCTTTAAATGACTCTTTATACTTGTTGTGTGTGTCCCCTTGTAATAACGTCATGTCAGGTGCGTTCTGCAACTAGATTTTACCAGTCATAAGTTGAAAATATTCGGGAAAAAAACCATTGTGCTTATACAACCCTTTCTTGTTGCCAGTCCCACAGCAATACCGTCTAGCAGGTATTTGTACATACTGCTACCTAGAATGAGTTAATGTTTGTGGGAGATGGGATGGCTGTGTGCAACAGTCAGACCACGTCATGCAAGAACATATGAGTGTGAGCATAAATTTTAGATCTGAACTTGGAAAGGATTAGTTATTGATTGATTATTAAGTTCCTACCATGGGACTCAAGTTGAACTTTTAATATCTATGCCAGGCCTTTAATCTCAGCACATAGAAGGCCAAGGCAGGGGGAAGATCTCTGAGTTCGAGGCCAGCCTGGTCTACAGAGTGACTTCCAGGACAGCCAGGGCTACATAGAGACCCTGACTCAAAAACCAAATAAGTAAATATTAAAATTTACCCTCTTGTTGTGAACTGCTTCTCACATACTTTAAGGTTTAGTTTTAGTTCTGTGTTTGTGTGTGCGTGTGTCACATGTGTGCAGAGACCAGAAGAGGAAGTCTGATCTCCTGGAGCTGGAATTACAGAAGTTGTGAGCCACATGTTGTGGTTGGGTGCTGGGACCAGAACTCAAGCCCTCTGCAAGAATTGTAGTGCTCTTAACCATTGGCCAACTCCTCATCCCTACATCCATGTTTGTTGAGTCAACTTCACAAAAATGTCAGTGTTTCCCTGAAGGCAGGTGTTTGAATGCTGGAGGTGTTGGCTACTGTGGCTAAGTTCTTTTCTGCTAAGCAGATAATTGGAATTTGCATACATCCCTTTAGGACAAACTAGCAAAAATTTGCTATATTCGGCAGTTGGTTATAAAGTACCTGAAATGAGGAAGAATCTGCTGTCTTTTGTGTAGAGATTTTAATACATGCCAGAATGGATCTTAGGTTCATTCATCTGGACTCTATATCAAAGGAGAACATAGCCAGCCTTTTGCTCCCTAGAAAGCATGATGCTGGGTGTCGCTACATTGACACTGTTGTAGAAGCAGAATGAGGTCATTATGTTTAGGCTTCCTAGCTAGGATCAACAGAGTTGGGATTGGAGTAGATAATGAGTGTCTGGTACATGCAAATCCACTTGTCCCCTCAGTGACTAGGAAAGCAAGGGAGCCGTTTATAGCTCCTGCTGTCAGTCTGTGAAAGGACGTGTTTCTCTGGCAGCCTAGTGGAGAGTAAGGGTATCACGATGTGTAGAGAGGACCAGCTGTCTGCTGGGCAGCAGGGTGAAGGCAGCAAAGGGGCCATGGGCGCTCTGGCTCTGGTTGGTATGCTTATTCAAATCTGGCTGAAGGACTTGTGTAGCAAGTTTATCATAATCAGTATCCTCTTTCCCAATCAATAAATGTCTTCACTTCAGATTCCATCTAAAGATGGAGGCCCACCCCAACTGTGGCTGATTCATCATTGGACATCACCTCCAAACTTCCTGCTTGGTTTCATCCTCCTAGCACTGTGGCCTGACTCACTCCCTGCTTCCAGAATGTTTATAGTTTACAGGAGCTGGGTTGAATGACCGCGATAAACACTTTGCAGTCCATCAGAATGAGACCCTGGTCTTACCTCAGAGCAGGGTCTATACCTTCCCTTCAGCCTGTGTTATGAATGCATTGCAGAGTGAGGTGGGGGGGGGGGGGGGCAGTATGACTACAAGTTCAAGGCCAGCCTGGGCTACATGAGGACATGCCTGGGGAAAAAAGCAAAGCAAACTCACAGATGTCCAATACTGGCCTCACCATTTGCACTGTAAAAAGAAAATTAAGGTGTTTAAAACTGGATTTGTGTTCCCTGCAGCAGGAGGATGGTGGTGAAATCACTGTTGCACTGACTGTCCCTGCTGTGCTTCTGCTCTCTTCCTGTTTGCTGTAGGTCAGCTCCATTCAGAACCAAATGCAGTCCAAGGGAGGCTATGGAGGCGGGATGCCTGCTAATGTGCAGATGCAGCTGGTGGACACCAAGGCAGGATAGCCCTGGTCCCTTCGGTGAGTGCTCTCTCCTTAGCCCTGAGGCTAAAACAGTTAACCGAGTCAAATTGCCTTCTCTGTGGCCTCAGCAGAGACTTCATTCTCAGGTTAAAGGTCAGGCTGTCTCCTCATCTGAAGGCCTTGAGACGCAGCTTCTGGGTAGGGAGGAAGCTTTGTTCTGTGCTTCTGGTGTCTGAGCACTTGGGAGGCAGAGGCAGGCAGATCTCTGTGAGTTTGAGGCCGGCCTGGTCTACATAGTAAGTTCCAGGACAGCCAGGACTATGTAGAGAGACTGTAAAAGAAACAAAAGCCTAAAAAATAATAACTTGAAATTTTTGTTTTGTTTTGTAGGTCTTTGTGAATTTCTGTATTTTCTCTGTCCACAGTTCTATACTATTTTTGTCTTGTGATTGGATTTCTTTTATTTTTATTATAAAAACGAAGTGTGGCAGCAACCTGTTCACCCCTGTGATCTCCAGCAAGACATTCCTGCTCGAGGAAGGCGGCGTCAGACCGACGTGACCTACCTTGCCGTCAGCGGTATGCATGCCTGGGACTCTGACAGAGTTCTTTGGATCGTAGCTGAATTTTCAATGTTTAATCGACATGGATTGGATCTTAGCATGGTCTTTTTCGTGACTGCTAGCACTGTTTTTAATTTTTCAGTTTTAAACCTTTTCATTGCGCCTCCAGCCCCTCTGCCTTATGATTTTACTGGTAAGCAAAGACCTGTAATTACTGCCACCACTTATGTCTATTTTGAAGGCGTGAGACCCACAAGCACAATAGTCCTTTTCATCTGTTGGAAACTTGAGCGGAGCGCGCGTCTGCACACTCCATGGTGCTGCTCAGAGGGGACCCCACAGGACGCCAGACACCGGCGTCCTGAGCTGCTGCGGCTTGAGGATGCTGCTCTCTTGGAGGATGCTTTCCATAATCCCAGTGGGTTCTGGTCTGATTAGAGCAGTGACAAGAAAGCAGAGGCAGCCACTTGGCTGTGAATGTTCAGTGTATTTATTTGAGAGTAAGGACCTGTGATTGTGAGCAGATACCGTTTGTATCTGAGTGTTGTGAAGCCCATCCAGTTTCTCAGCATCTTCGTCCTGTTAGCTCTTTGTGGACCTGCCTCTGTTTTCTTTTAGTCTTTTGGTGTCCATTTGTTTCCACTAGCTGTTTGTTGAAATTCTGGCCTCTGCTACCAGCTGTGACTTGCAGGCCCTCAGCCTTCCAATGTTCCACTTACTGTGGAGGCTGTGGCAGCTTCCAACAGCAGCCTGCTGCCTGGCTGATTCACTGACAGTAGCCAGCCCTCACACTGGCTGTGTGTGTTTAGTCAGTGGCCTTTGCTCAGGTCCCATTCTGTTCCTCTTCCCCGCCGAGTGTGGGTAGCCGGGCTTGTGGTCCAGGTTACTTTCCATCTAACTGCCTTTGATTGATTAACATTCACCCAGAAGATGGGTCTTAACTGAAATTAGAGCTCTGAAGGCACTTAGAGCCTTTTTTTTTTAAGAGAAGCTGTGATCTTTTTCTCTTCTGCCTTTGCCTGTCCTTGCCCTACACTGATCCTGTCCTGAGAATGCTGACTGAAGAGCCACTGGGCTGATGTAGGCAAAGCCGAAAGCATTTCTCCTACCTTTCTTCTGACCTTAATTTACCAGTAGGAACACTGGATGACCTGATCCTTTGATTTTTTTTTTTTTTTTTTTTTTTTTTTTGTAATTCTTACTGTTCATAGGTGTCATTCCCAAGCACAGACAGAATCTGTCTAGGAGAAACATTTAATTCACTGTTGTCTTTAACTCACCATGCGGACACTGCACTCTTGAGTTTGTCATTCTGCTTAGCCAGGGCAAGGTTCCTGCCAGGGCACTGCTGTGTGCAAACTCTTTCTGTATGACAGACAGGGATCTCTTGGCATCGTCAGCACTGATGGATGGGACAGCACAAGGAGCCATTGTCCCCTCCCCTGTCACTGTTTGCTGCTCCAAGGCCAGTTATTAATAAGCCAAAGGCTCGTGGAGCCCATAATGGTCCTGCAGCTGCCTCTGACCTCTCAGCAGTGAGACACTGTATACAGTGCACTGCGCCGGTGCCCTGGAAGGTTTCAGTAAAGTCAAGAAAATGTACAGAGTAACCTTGTACATGATGGTTTTCTATGGTGGCCTAAGGATGCTGGCAAAGGTGCAGGGAGGCAAGCTTCCCACCTCCCTACATGGGATTGTAAACCTTGGGAACTCCTTTGTTCCCCGTAGTAACACATCTCATTTTTAAATCGGGGCTAATAGGATTTTGTACCCAGAATTTATTATATTAATACTTCTCTGAAATACGTGGTGACAACTAGTAAGCAAGAGAAACAGCTGACTGCAGCAGTGCTGGGCGTGGCTTCTCCAGTGGGCCTGGAAAGTTTGTCCATTAGCTTCCTTTGGTTACTAATGGAGCTGGTGTAGAGAGCAGCAGCCTTGACCTGTTCAGTGGCTTCTGCTGAGCACCAGAAGACAAGATGGACGTATTTTTATAATATAAGCATACTTTTTTTGTACATTGTGTTCATTCTTGAATAAAGTGAGCTCACTGTTGGCTTGTAGATATTAAAAAGAAAGTATTGATTTTGATTCAATAAATGTTTTCTTTTAGTCCTGGTTTGGATTTTTCCTTTTCTTAATGAAATTTTACTCACCAGAACTTACGTAGGGGATCTTGTAGCATTCTTCAGCGACAACCCACAGGTGCTGACAACTCACCACTCCTTCCTTTAAAGGTTGTAAGTACTAATGGATGTTAGCTGAGCAAGGCAGTACCAGCCTTCAGTGTGAGAGGCTGCAGCAGGAGGATTGTGTGTTCAGGTGTCATGCCAGCCTTCAGGACTGTTTCCAAAAGTTTGGAGTCGGTAATTGTAATCTCTCTCCTCCTTCCTTCCTTTCTTCTTTTTAAAAGGTGAGGTCTCACTGTGTAGTCTTTGCTGGAACCTACTGTGTAGACCAGATTGGCCTCACCAAACTCCTACACCAACTAATGCTCCTGCCTCAGCTTCTGAGTGATAGTAAGTTGCTTATTGCCGAGTAGAACATGGGGCTGGAAGTCAGAGGACAGCCGTTCCCTGGACTTGAGGGTTGGCGCACAGGTGGCCAGGCTTGACAGCATGCACCTCTGCCACCTTGGCCGTGACACATCTCCAGCAAGTTGGCCTTCCTGCTCAGAGGGGAGGGTGGCCAGGGACTCAGGAGCCCAGGAACCACACAGCTCTTAGGGGAGGGTAGCTCAGCTGAGCTAGGGAGCTCAGGAGCCTCAGCTCCCGCCACTTGTCTTCTCTTCACTGCTTCTTGGCTTCTTTCAATGAGGGCCACACCAGGCAGCAAATCTCATAAAATAGGTTTACTGGAGGGTTCAGGGTGTGGAGGGGCGAATCCAGGGTTGGCTGCCCCTGCTTCTGGGAGAGGACAGCAGGGAGCTGAGTAGACACAGCCTTTAGAAAGGATTTCTTAGGGAATGGAACTTTCTAGGGCAGAGATTTCTGGGGCCGGGATTGGTAGGATTTCAAGTCCCTAGCTTGGGTGAGGGGAGCTCAGAGAGTGGTGGCTTTTGTTCAGACTTCTCACCTAAAATTAGTGTAACCCAGGAAGGGTTCTATTGAGGGACTGGTGATGTCCTGTGTGACACTTACGGAGTCTAGAAACAGTTAAAGCAGAGAGGTCTGGGCATGAGCCTGGCCACTTTCCTGCCTTGAGGGTTTACAAGGTTTACTAAGGGAGTCCTCGACATCGAAGCCCTTCCCCGCCTTCTGAATTGGTATGAAGAGCCAACAGAGCAGCCTATCGGAATGGAATCACATTGGACTGGTACTCCCTAAGGGACACTTGATATCATGGCTTCAGGAAAGGTGACAGCAAATCTCATGGGTAAGAACTAACAAGCTGGCCAAACACTCTGACACAGAACACAGGCCACAGTGTCACTTGAACCTCTGATATAGAAAAGGTCAGGACTCCCTGCCCCAAAGTGGCAGGGGCCAAGGGAGGGTCAGCAGGGTTTAGCGCTGCCACATGGAATCCTAGAAGTAGAAAGGCCAGAAGATTTTGTCAACAGGCTTTGATGGTTTGCCCTCTATGTCCAAAGACACTGAGAAGAAGTTGATTCAAAGTGAAGTTCTTTTCAGTGGCAGGATGGCTCAGAGGGTAAAGCCAGTGACCTGAGAGTGAACTCCTCCAGGTTGTCCTTTGACCTACACATACACACCGCCTGCCCCACCCTAACAAATGTGATTTAATAAAAACCAAAACACAACAAAATCCAGTTCCAGCCCTTCACCAGATTACCTGAAGTGATCTGTAAGAATAGCTCACAGGGGTGGCTAAGAGCACTAGCTGCTCCTGTGGAAGACCTAGGTTTGGTTCCCAGCACCCACGTGATTGAAGGTCTGCAGGTGGGATCCAATGCCTTCTTTGACCTTGGCACCTACACTCGTACTTACACATGCACACACAAGTCTTTAAAAAAAAAATTGCCTCATGAAAGATGTATGAACAAAGTTAGGTAAGTGTTATAGGGGTAAAGCATATGATAAGGCTGGGTGTGAGAATTATGATAATCCTTGCACCCAGGAGCAGAGGCAGGAGGATCTCTTTTGAGCTGACAGTCGTCCTAGTCTACATAGTGAGACCCTGTATCAAAGGGTAGGGTGTGGAGGCATTAAGAGAAACAAAAGGATACAGATAGGAAATAAGGAAAATTACCTCTGTTTGCAAATGATTGCAGCTGATAATTAAGACTCCAGTTGAAAACAGCTCTGATAAGCAACATACAAAGATCAGCTACTTTTCTATGTATCCAGAAAAATAATCTGGGAGAGTCACATTCACAATAGCTTGAAACAAACTAGGGGGAAAACTCACCCACGGAGGTAAAAGATCTCTACAATAAAAACCTTGAAAGTGAAGGAAGGGGCTGGAGAGGGCCTGGAGGTCAAGAGCACTCACTGCTGTTCCGGAGGACCCGGGCTGCCTTCTGCCTCTGCAGGTATCTGCTCACACATGCACATACACTTAATTAAAATCAAACCTGAAAAAATTAGCAACACACTTGAAGTCTCAGCACACAGGAGGTGGGGGCAGGAGAACCAGGAATTCGGGGCTGTTCTGAAGAGGAACAGACAAGTTGACCACTCTTAACCCCCCCCCCCCAGCAACATACACCAATTTAAAAACAATCAGTCCCGGTCTCGTTCCTTGGTGTGTAGCTAAAAGACAGGAATTGCACTGCGCACGCATCCTTTCTAGACTAGGCTGCTAACAGCTGATGCAGGTGTCACCCATGTGTTGTGAAGCAGCGAGGAGGTGAAAACAGCGTGAACCGACAGAATTCAGCCTCAAGGAAGGCAGCTGTCTATTGCTGTTAGGAGACACCATGACGATTAACTCTTCGAAAGCATGTAATTGGGGCCTTGCTTACAGATTCAGGGGCTTATTATTAGTCCATTATCATGGCGGTACACATGGCAGGCATGGGGCTGAAACAGTAACTGAGAGCTTTACATCCTGATCTGAAGGCAGCAGGCAGAGAGAGAGCTGGGCCTGGTCACCGCCGGTGACACACTTCCTCCAGCAAGACCATCCTTTTCTGCCTGATGACTTAGGCATCAAGTATGTAAGTTATGGGGGCCATGCTCATTCAAACTACTTGATTTATCCAGAAAATCTTAGGTCTCAAGTAAGTAGGACCTGTTTGCATTAAACCAGGTAGGAAGAGTGACTTGGTAAGGGACCAGCGACCTTGTCTATCTCCTTTTCTTGAAGGATATTAACATTTAGCAAGTCCAGTTGCACTTATTTGAAGCCGTCACAGTTGGAGTTCTGAAGATGGCAGTTGTGTTAGAATATATTTTGCAACATCACCTTAATATGGTGGCACCCTAGCACCAGGCAGATCTCTGAGTTTGAGGCCAACCTGTGCTGCATAGTTGCAGCCCAGTCAAGACTACATAGAGAAGCCCTGTCTCAAAATAAGTAAATAAAAAGGTCATGCCTAGCCAGGTGGTGGTGGTGATGGTGGCACATGCCTTTATTCCTAGAATTTGGGAGCTAGAGGCAGGTGGATTTCTGAGTTCAAGGCCAGCCTGGTCTACAGACGGAGTTCCAGGCCAGCCAGGGATGCACAAACCCTGTCGCAATAAACAAATACAAGAATAAATACACCATGAAATTACTAAGTACTGTTGGAAATAGTTGACCAAATACACAACGTCTTTTTCCCTGGGCTATTCTGTTGCTGTCCTTCCTGTCAGTGTCAGGGAGCCAGCCCGACCCAGGGCAAAGACTCTAGAGGAAACTTTGAGACCAAAATGCTGTGTCTGCAACGCGTGGGCCAAATCCCATCTCCAGAGCTAGCTTCTCAGCGAGCTAATACAGTGCTAAGTCTCAAAGAAACCTACCGCAAATCTCATCTCATCCAGAACCTGGGCAGTGAGCAGCGAACAAAACAAATGTCCCCCGCCTGCACTTCCCAACTTTGTCCAACATTGCAACCTTCCTGGGACCTGACAACAGTGTCCCGATTTCAGCAGGAAGTAGCTGTAGGAGAGATTACATCACCCCTCTACCAACAACGAAAAGGCTCGGATGTTGGACAAAGCCGGGAAGGGAGAGAGGAGTGCAGGCTGGGGGACGTTTGTTTTGTTTGCTGCTCACTGCCCAGGTTCTGGGTGAGACTTGTTTGAGGCCAAACATATAGCGTGTGACAATTTTCCAACATTATTCATACCTCTATTGTTCCTCTGTTGGGATGAACCCAGTGATATAAATATTCATAACCATTCTCTGGGTGTCTACAGACGGAGGCAGACAACCTGAACAGCTTAATAAGTATTCCTGCTTCATAAAGACATCAAGTTGCAGGGTAATATAATTATTCTATGAAGCAGACAGATCTTGGCTCCTTTGCCAGTCAAATGGCTAATATTTTTTCCTTCTATGTTTTAAACTTACCCTGAGGCCATTAAACAGACATTATATATGGGACTCAGAAAGCTGTGTTGTTAGTTTTCTTTTTTTTTTTTTCCCCTTAGTCTATATAATTGAAAAGTAAAATAAAATCAGGTGTGAGGTGTGATAGGACAGAGATAAAGGCACAGGCATCAAGCAAGTGAGTCCCAGGAACAGAAAGAACGCCCTGTTGCAGAGGAGCTGGCTACGGGACCTGATAAAAACAGCAGGCACTAGGACACAGAAATGTTTTTATCCCCAGCCTTCCTCCCCAGTGTGTGCAGCTAAGGGGCTTCCCACAGAAAAACTGGCTGAGCACCCAGGGGTTGCTCTGAGGTGGGGCTGCCCGAGAGCCTTGGGTCTTGGCAGAGGTAAGGGGGTGGGGGCGCTACCCTGCTTCTGCCAACAGTAGCTCAGGCCATCCTGCCCCAGCCAACCTTGCAGGGCCTAATGGAGGAGGCTAGTGTCTGCTCATGACCAGATAGAGGAAGGCCCTTCCTTTCCCTTTAGTGCTAGCAGAGCCATTTTCATGTTCTGAACAGGATCCCAAACTCCTTCCTCCTCGTGGAAGGAGTCCCAGGTTTTAGTTGGTCCTTTTGTATCAAAAAAAGGTATCTACAGGACAGCAGCTCAGCTCTGAGGAGTGCATGGGGCAGGCTTCACGAGCGAACAGGATCTCGTTTATCTGCTCAATCCAGCTGAACGGGTGGCTGACCTCCGAGAAAGTTCTCCCTACTCACCCTAGACAAAAGGGTGGCTGTAATACAGAGTTCCCTGGCAGACAGGCAGCGTGTTCGCTCACACTTTCATTCAAAGCTCACAACATTCCCCCCCACTGCTTTCCTATGGTAGACTTGACAGCCCTCCGAAGGCTCTCAGGTAGGCACACATCCCCACTCTAACCTGTTGGCTTTGCTAGAAAGCTTCCTTAGGGCGTGGTCAGAGCCCTACAGGGTGGAGCTCCGGGGCCCACGCAGCACCTTACTTACCCTGCAGCGTCCCTGCTGAGCTTTTCCTTATCTCTGAAAGAATCTGGTCCAGTGGTCAGCATTCTGCAGTCAGGTCGGTCTTCCTTCTCCTCCTTTCCATCCAGTGGAACAGCGTTTCCAGCAGCACAAGGGGCTAGTGTATAGGGACGTCCCGCTGGGGCCTCCACATGCTAGAGAGAGAACATGCCTTCCCAGTGAGGGACTCACGCCACACACTTAGATCGATGAAGGGAATGCTCACTGATAACAGCACACAACCGGTTCTAGCTAATGTACAAAAGGGGACCAGCCGTGAACAGAGGGTTTTTTTTTTTTTTACCAGCTGAGTAGTCTTTAGGTTCATTCAGTCCACATGCTGCCATCCTTAAAGGCTCTTCCAGGTCTCAGCCCCAGGCTTGCACTTCGAACAATTTAAACAGAGAGAGGAGACTGCTAATTGGCCACTTGGACATATGAGAGATTTACACAGCAAAAATATTGTCAGAATTATTTTAAGTACATCAGTGTTCTTTATTGAATAGTTATTACTCAAGTTTGTTTTCCTGCTAGGCAGACTTCTGCTTTTCCTGATAATAGCACAGGGGACAAAATGGCAGATCCAGATTTAATGACTGCTGTGACCTGGCACTGCCCTTTAGAGCCATGCTCTTTGCTATGGGGTGGGGCCTAATGGCTGCTTGTAAGTCAGGGTTGTCCCTTGTTATGGGAATGGAGCCTCACTGGAAGTCGGTTTTGGTGAACAAACATTAACAGCAACTTTCTGTAAAACTCAGTTGTGGTACCAGATTCTCTATCGTTTCTGAAAAGCTGAGTAAAGCAACCTGTGTGTATGTACCACATCTTTGTTGTCCGTTTATCAGTTGTTGGACATGTAGGCTGCCTTCGTTTTCTAGCTATTGCAACCTCTGGATGTACTCAAGACCCACTCCCAGGGGACAAGGGGACCAATGCCCTGTACTGTAAGCTTGGCTAAGAATCTAGTTCTGGGGAGGCTGTGGGCCCATGCAAGACTCGTATTTCTGATGGTTAACTAAGTGGACACAGCAATACACTGCCTTCTAAACACCCATGCTTATACCTGCAGTCAGAAACGGCCACCACCCTTCATCAGAGAGGCCTCCCCTCACAGCAGAGTGCTGACTGCGGAGATTCACAGCTGCCCAGCACGAAGAGAATGCGGGACAGCTGTGAGCTCAGCCCTGAACAAGTCACTTACACCTCCCCCTCTAATGCTTGGAGCACACTGTGGAAGAAGGGTGTGTGTGAGCCAGAAGGGCTAGAAGTGCCGTTCCCTGGACCCAACATGGTAATTAATAGAACAGCTCGGGACAACTGTAGTTGTCTGCACTGGCCACAGAAGACCAGCCTGTCAACAAAAAGGATGTGGGTGGGCTCACAGGGCCTTCTCTGCACCCAGAACTATTGCCTCCATGTAGATCCTAGGAACGAGAATCACTGCCTTTAGTTGCATTCTCTTTGAGCCCACCGGGCTCAAAGGGCAGCTTCATACCCATGGGGACCTACACTACACTGTTGGGTCTCAAACAAGAACTGAATGAGGAGAGTGGACAGGGATTGTAGGAAGGTGAGTAATCATAATGCTGGATTTACATGTATAAAACTAAAATACCAACCAACCAACCAAACCCTCATCAAAACCAAGCCACAAGAAACCCCAAGAACTCATGTTGTAGCATGGCGCCACCTGGTGTTGCAGTGTTTTTTTTTTTTGTTTTTTTTTTTTTTGAGGGGGAGGTTTAAGACAGGGCTTCTCTGGTTGTCTTGGAACTCACTCTGTAGACCACACTGGCCTTGAACTCAGATGTCTTCCTACCTAAGCCCATAGAGTGCTGGGAATAGAGGCATGAGCCACCAACTCTCAGCTTGTGAACTGTTTTTTTTTACTGTGTTGAGGTAGAATTCCCACCCTAAATTTGGGCCAAAACCCTTTTGCTTTTTACTTGCTTTCCCTCACTGTGCCTGGCAAGTTCATCTATCCTGTGGCTAAGACATTCCTTTGTTAGTGTTAGAATCCACTTCTTCAGGCTTCCAACGTAGGCTGAAATGCACTGGAGCCATCTTCCCACTGGGAGCCATCCATTGTTGGGCCACCTGGACTACAGCCTGTAAGCCACCTTAATAAATTCCATATGTACATGCTACAGACATACATGTAACAGACACACTTTTTTAAATTCTATCAGTATGTTTCTCTCTAGAACAGTGGTTCTCAACCTGTGGGTCATGACCACTTTGGGGAGTGAACTACCCTTTCACAGAAGTCATCTAACATCATTGGAAAGACAGATATTTACACTATGATTCACAACAGTAATAAAGTTACAATGAAAAGAATGTTGTGGCTGAGGGCCACCACAGCTTGAGGATCTGTGTTAGAGGGTCTCAGCATTAGGAAGGTTGAGAACCGCTGCAACAGGGTCCCACCAGAAACAGGAGTGGCTCTAAACCTACAGATGTATGAGGGTAGATTTTTAAAGGGTATCTAGAACAGGCTTTCCAGTTTGCCCAACACGTACTTACTGAAGACCCTCCTAGAGCCATGGAGAGCACTAGAGTCCATGTGTAAGCTATTAATGAAGTTACTGAAATAAATGCATTAATCATCCTGGTTTACCTGCTGTGAGGAGGAAGGAATTTAGTGGCTTTATATAGAAACTTAAAAAAAAAAAAAAAAAAGATGTACTCACTATTTATATAATATTCTGCCTACATGTACAACTGCAAGCCAGAAGAGGGCACCAGATCTCACTATAGATGGTTGTGAGCCACCATGTGCTTGCTGGGAACTCAGGATCTCTGTAAGAGAAGATCCTGCTCTTAACCTCTGAGCAAACTCTCCAGCCCAACTTTTGTGTTTATGCAAAAATAAGGAAAATGATGCTGGCTGGTTACCAAGAATCTCTGGATAAACTGGCAGAGGAAAACAATGAGTTCCTTGATCACATCAACCAACTCCTAGGACCTCAGGGTACACTGACAAAGAACATGAACTCAGTGATATAACTGACCTTAAAGGTGCGTAAGGAGTCTAAAGGTTTCTTTTTCTTTGGGACTTTTTTCTGTGTGGCCCTGGCTGTCCTGAAGCTAGCTCTGTAGAGCAGGCCTCCCAAGTGCTGGGACTAAAGTGTGAGCCGCCGCCACCACCAGGCTTAAGTCTAAAGGTTTCGAGTTGTGCCCTGGAAGAGCTTCTTTTCTCCAGCTGTAAAAACTCAAACAGAAGCCCACATTTTAAGATTGGATGAATTAAAACAAAACTTTAAGTCCCAGCCTCTGAGAGCCCTAATACAAACAGCAAAGAGCTTGACACATGCCCCTGCACTGCTTCTAAGAAGTGCTTGAGTTTAAAAAATGACTGTGTGGAAGTCATTTTGCCAGCAGCATCTATGTCTTTTAATATTGCCAAGTCTATCAACCACTTTCTCTTTTTTCAAGTCAGGGCTTGTATGTAGCCTTGGCTGTCCTGGAACTCCATGTATACCAGGATTGCCTCGAACTCACTTGGCTCTGCCTCCTCAGAGTGGAATTAAATGTGTGCACCAGTATGCTTCATTCAACTACTAAGATCCTCTTGAGATTCTGAGCATGATTTACCAGAGTAGCAGTCCAAGACTATATATTATGAAAAGCTTTTAATGACAAGTTCAGCTTGCCCCCTTCCCTCATATCAAGGGAAGGGCTCACATTGCTCAGGCTAGCATCAAGCTCATGATGCAGTGGATGATCTTGAACTCTTTCCCCTGCCTCTACCTTCTGGTATGGTGCTGGGAAAGTACTCTCCCAAGAGGCCTACTATACTCTCATCAGCTTCAACTATGGCTCCCATTTTCCTACCATGGTTTTGGTGAGCTGTTTTTAGCAACAACCCACAAGCTTGTTACTGCAAAGACTTTACAATCATGGTTCTCATTGCTGACTTGGGTCAATTCTCTTTACATTCTCACCACTTATTTTCTAAGAGCTGACCTGTAGTCACTAATCTTGGTTTAATTTACTATTATTCTGGTTTCCTGAGAAACTTATTTTTTAACAATTCTTGTCTAACATGCAACTAAAAGCTATCAGCTTCCCTTTAAGTGTGTTAAACTGATAGACTTGAGGACTGAACTCAGATTAAGATTGATGGCCAATGATCTTACTTCCCCAAGCCTAATGTAAGCCCCCAGTCCTGAGATTCGTTAAAATACAAAACAAAACCAATCAATCATTTTAAAAAAGGATTGTTCGGTTTTATGGGGCTTCATCTTCCAGTGGCTGTGACTACAGGTGTGTGCCACTGTGCCCATCTCTGATGGCAGCTTCTGAATGGTCAAACATTCCATTTTGCTATGTAGTCTGGGCTCATCTATTTTATTTTGCAGGTGTTGGAAATGGTTCCCACAAATCTGTTGGATACACTGTGTCCCTTTCCTACTTCTTCACTTATCTGGGGAGGGCTTAGTATCCACCACAAGCTGGGGCAGCTGTAGCATTTAACCTCCTATGAGGTCAAGATGGAGGGTCTCCTGGGTAGGGAGAGATGCTTTCTTCAATAAAGACATCACTGATAAGGCAGCTCTTGCTCCTGTAAGCAATCCTACTGAAATTAAACAACAAAAAAGGAAACCAACGTGACCACTCCCAACATTAACTAGACACATTGGCCAACGTGGTGAGGCAAAGAAGTGAAGAGACTGGAAAGGAGCATGAGGATGAGAGGCTGTGAGCATGCAGGAACCCAGGGCAAGAACAAGCGACACCCATAAAACAGCATCCCGAGGGCCAAGCATTAGAAGTGCTGGCCAACTGCATCAGGCATTCTGTGGTGCTTACCTGCACACCCTTGAGTAAGGACCAGGCTGGACAGACTGCTCCCGAGGCCGCCCTGGGATGGCCAGTTCCTCTCAGGTGTTCTCATCACAAACTTTTAGGGGTGAAGGTTAGTAGGTTCCCAGGGTGTGCTATGGAGCACAGGCATGAGCAGCAGGAACCCAAATATGTAAATTACAAAGTTTGTTACCTAGACCTGGTAACAAATTACAAGCTTGGTGGGTGACAGCAAACGTTGTTAATTCTGAGTTCCAGAAGCCCAAACTCAAGGTGGGGGTAAAGGCTTGTTTCCCAAAGAAAGCAACGAACATACAGGGAGGTCCTTCTTGAGGAAATCTGTATTTTCTAAATAGAGCAATAAACTAGTGAGACTGTGAGGACGGGAAAAGGCTGGGAAACCCTGAGTCTGTGTTGGGATGGGGGACCTGAAGCCTGCAGGTGTTAGTTCCCACATGAGAAAGTCCACTGGTATAGAAGGGAACTTGAAGAGACTTTACTGCTGAATTCTAGAGGGACCCGAATCCAAAAAATAAAATGGCCACCTAAGCACCAGCCCAAGGCTGGGTAAAGACAGGCTGTACAGGCTCAGTGGCTGCCAAGGATCCTCACACAGCAGACACCCATGCCTCCTCTATTCACTAGATTGTGTGGGGTTCACCGCTCTGCCACAGCAGTGTCCAGTGCTTCCTTACAGGTTTGTCTACAAACCTGTAGACCGACCTCAATGTGAGCAGAGCCTATGGAAAGCTCGTCTCCCAGTAAAAAGCGACCATGCTTGCACTTTCTGAGACCATCCTTGAGGAGATGCCCTGATATAAAGGTTAGGGCTTAACAGCGTCTGCACCAGCCCTGACAGGTTGTCCATGGACATCTCTTCAAGAATCAGCTTCAATGGGTTTAAATCATTGTTATTTAATTTATAACCAAAAACATCTTTTAAAAGTGGTTTTACAGATTATATGGTTGCCAAATAACAGAAGACTTCAATTCTTCTGGTGACCTGGAGACAAAACAGGTCTCCAGTTGGCATTCTTGTTTAGTTAGGATGTTCTAGGACTGCAGACTTCAGACTCTCCATTTAGCTGAAAGGGACTTTGAAGTTCTGGTCCTCTTATTTCTACATCCCCAGTGCTGGGGTCGTAGTTATGTATTATAGTATCCACTTTTATGCAGTTCTAGGAATCAAACCCAGGACTTCATGCACATTAGGAGGACAAGCAATTTCCTAATGAGCCACTCTGCAGCCTAAACACTGCACTGAAGGGACCTGGTTAGCTGTTCATGGCTCCATATACTTGGAAGGAAGTGTACACAGTCAATGCAGATTCTTTATTGGTTCCAATGTGTTAGGAGATGTGGTAATAAATGATACCCTTACATTCTCTTAACCAAAAATATAACAAGTATTTACACTCAGTAAAAATACAAACGCATACAGAGGCACTGTCTTTCTAAAAGACATAAGTTTAAGAGGCATCAAACACCGGGAGACAGCCTTGCTTGTGACAGTATGTCTTACAATCACTCAGTTGTGCAGATAATTGTCACTTGATTAGAGCAACTGTGCAATTTTGCTTTTGTTTTTTGATAAACTCACATTTCAATTTTAAAACATCAGGTTCAACTGCATTCATTCTGTACATTAATAAAAAAAGAGGCCTTTTAAACAGCACAAAAGCTAAAGATGAAGTGCAACTCAAGTTTCAACTTAAATATGTACCTGACTTGTCTGAAGGCTGACCCGGCCTTTTTTTGTGGTGTGCAATGGGATGGTGCAAGGGTACACTTAATGTCTTCCTAGACCTTCTCAATCCAAATAATCAGTTTAAAAATTTAAAGGAAATGCTTGTTCTTTTGTAATTTTAAGGAAACCCTTGTGGTTACTGCTACTCTTCAAGCTTGGTAGAGATCACAGAGGTGTTCATGTCAGCCTCATGAATACTCTCTAGAGGATTTTTCTCCCCAAAGATTATCCTGAAAGACACCATTTAGAGGAAATGAAGTATGGGGCTTGCATGTAAGCTTGCTGTAGGCAGCAGCTGGGCTAATCTCTACATGGTTTGCTATGAGATTTTGCTGAAATCTATTGTTTGGCAAAAGTCTGCACTAAGGGTCTGCTGCTTCGACAGTCTTGGCAGGCGCTGGGCACCAGTCTCTTTAGTAATGTCACAAACTTCCAACAAGGACAAATGAGAACTTGGAACCAGAGCAAGCATGGGCTTTAAGGCTTGCCTTGCTCTAGTCACATGATAAAGTAAAAAAAGGCAGACATGATTTTTTTTTTTCCTTTTTCAGGGACTCATATACATCAAACTACAAAGCATTTGGTTTTCATTCTGATCAATGTGATCAGCTGGTCTGAACACTCACAGATAAAGCTTGATATAACCAAGGCAGCTACACAGAACAGGCTCAAAGCCACAGGCCTCACTCCCTGTGCAAGACATGTCACCACATTAAGGACCAAGGCAGGCGAGACTCCGTCTGGTCTGAAGACCTGTTAGATGAACAGAGGCAGTGCAAACAGCACATTTTTCTGGAGCAATGGATAGAAAATGGTGACAATGAGTACCCAAACTTGGATTAAAAAGGTGGATATAGCAAAAATATTTATCTTGTTTTTAACATGAAAACAATATTATGCAAATAGGTGAATAAAAAATTCACAATCAGAAGACAGCACAGTTCATAGGCCAGATCAGTTAAACATGGCTGTCAAGCTGCAGCTGCCACTCAGGCTGCTTTGCACTTAAAGGGCCAGCAAGGCTCTGCCTCACCGCACTGCAGTGCACCTGGGCTCATGTCTAAGGCTTTGGGTTAATGTCTCCCCAGGGGAATTCTTCAGCCACTACTTTTCGTAAAGAGACAGGCTCTGTGGGAAGACAGCGCACTACTGCGTGGGAACTGTTTTGACTCTGCAACAGGAGGAGAGAGCGACGGAAAAGTGCAGCCTTGAAAAGGCAGCTGCCCACGACTGCCTGCAGCAGTGCTGTCATGGCCAGTGCGCTTTTAATGGCTTTGGCTTTTTTTTTTTTTTTTGGTAATTACATAAGTTTATGAAATCTTAATTGCCTTTACATTAAAAAGCAAAAGAAAAACTTTAAATATATATATATACAAAATGTTATGCTTGATTTGTAAAAATGTGAAAAGTCTACTTTATTAAGCAGTCACTGCATTTGAATACTTAAGAGTGCCATATCCAGGAGGTCGCAAAGGGTGTAAGTTCCCTCTGGTATCCTAGCTCCTCTCTCTTATCCAAGTCTACCTCTCGGTTACGGAGTTCTGTGGAGAGCTCAAGGCTCACGTCCAGTGACTGCACATGTGGTTCTGTGCTGCAAGCCACTGCACAAGTCAAGGCGACCTTCACCACTGCATCCACGACACTTCAAAAAATTACTATTTTTATTATTTATTTTTGGAGTGTAGGGGTGTTCTGACTGCACGGATGCCTAAGTGCTACATGCATGCAGTGTTTGTGGAAGCCAGAAGAGGGTGTCCGATCCCCTGGAACTGAAGTTACAGGGAGTTGTAAGCCAGCATGTGAGAATTTTAAGCACTGAGCCACCTCTCTAGCTTCTACAATATATATATTTTTACACTAGGAACTCCACACTTGAGTTGTGGAATGCTAGCTTAGGGTTCCTATGGAGACACAATTCTCTAGAAGCCATTCCCAGTGGCTCTGTAGTATCCTCACAACTGGATGCAGCATGATGCTCATTTCAGAAACAAGCACAACAAGTTCAATGTTAACTTTTCCTTCTTTGCAAATCCTGGTTCTCCCTTTATACTCCCTCTCTGCTCCCCTTTTCAGAAGCCTGCCGAGACCGAGGCCTCTGTGGCCGCTGTAGTCCACATCACGATGAGCAGGCTGCGTACACTTACTGCGCCAGTGTTTAGTTCCCACCTGAGCGCTACAGTGGTGCTACGTTTCTGTACCTGTGTCAGGATGGTGTCTGCTGCTCAGACCACAGACAGCTTTATAGATTCAGACAAACAACAGCTAATGAGAGCTCTTCAATACAAACAAAACCATAATACTTCAAATAATAAATTACTTTTCAAAGATGCAAGACTCTCCTTGGTATTGGCAGACATTTTGAATGTGTCCATTAGCCTAAGCTATGGCTTAGAAATAATAATACCACTATCTTTAAAACGACTTGCGGAAAGAAAAACCTATAGTGATATACAGGGGGACAACTCTGAGCTTGAATGTGGTCCCAAGGCAGGAATGATGTGCAAAGTGTAGGCTGAGATCAGGTACAACATCCAGTTAAGGGAAGTGCACCTGCAGGGACAGAACAAGGGGAAGCACGACTCAGGAAGAGCTCATCCTCAGAGCCCATCCAGGAGACCTCAGGGTTAGTGGCAGCAGCGAGCTGTTGGCCTTGGCTTGCAGACCCAGGAGCTCTTGTCCGTGTTCCTGACTTCCAGCGGTCTCCAACGGGCCTTCCAAAGGCTAGACTGCTGACACCTGCTCATTTTCTGAAAACAATAAAGACATAATTAGCCAGCACATCTATCCGTCAACGCAGATCAAGCAATACTCAACAGAGTATGCTACATAAGAAACTCTTCCCACCTCAACAAATCTTGGCAGACATCCCACCAAGGCCCAGGCTTCGCTGTAACACCACGGTTTCTAATCACACCGAGGGCTGATAGGAAACTGGAATTTCAAAACTGAAATTGATTTACACTTATTTCTTATGTGTGTGTATACACGTGTACAAAAGGCAACTGCACATGTGTGATGGTCAGAGGACAACTTGCAGAATTGCTTCTCTTCTTCCACCTTGCAGATTCTGGGGATCAAACTCGAGACATCAGCCTTGGCAGGAAGTGCCTTTACCTGCAGAGCCATCTTGCTGGTCTCTATTCATTTTCTTTGGTGTGTGTGTGTATGTATGGAGGGGTACGTATATGCATGCATGGGTGTGTGTTCATCTGTATGGAGGCTAGAAGCTGACATATATTGGCTTGCTGGATGGATCGCTCTGTATTTTACTTACTCCCTAAACCCACCCATATAGGCTCTCTTAGTGGACCTGGAGCTTGCTGATTTGACTAGTCCACATAGTCAGCTATCCCTGGGGATCCCATATCCGCCTCCTTAGCACTGGCATTACAGCTACTATACCGCCCAGCTTTTACATGGGTTCTGGAGCTCTGAATTCTGGTCTTCATACTTGTATGGCAAGCACTTCATCTACTGAGCCATCTTCCCAGACCATAAATGGTTTCAATGTATCACTTTATTACTATATTCTTTAGAAGAATAAAGCATTTATTTTTAATACAGAAACTAGTTTTCAAGCTTTTGCTACAGTTACAAAGTTCATTAAAAGTCAGAGGAACTAAGCCAAGAGTGTCTTTCAGACAACTGTCTTTTGTAAAACTTTGTCAACAGTCATCAAGTACCTTCTCTCAGAATTCTACTACTGAAACTGTTTCATTATCAAAGGTAACTATACTCCATGTGAGCTGGCATCAGAGCAGTAGGCACACAGACAGAAGCTTGTGTGTGTGTACTACAGTGTTTGTGGAGTTTGTGTGCAGGCCAGGGAATACTTTTTGAAGTGTTGGCTCTCTCCTTTATGTGTGCTTGAGGGACACAACTCAGGCTGCCAGGCTTGCACAAGTGCTCTTGATGGCTCAAAAGTATAATAAATACATTTTTCTTTGTAGTGCTAGAGAGACTGAGCCAGGGCTTCATGAGTGCCAATCATTCTACCACTGAACTATATTTCCAGATCCTACTTTTTTTTTTTTTTTTTTTGAGACAGGTTTTTTCCGTGTAGCCTTGGCTGTCCTAGACTCACTTTGTAGACCAGGCTGGCCTTGAACTCACAGGGATCCACCTGTCTCTGTCTCCTAGAGTGCGAGCATTACAGGTGTGGGCCACCATGCCCGGCTGTACCAGATCCCACTTTTTAAAAAACAAATTTAAAGAGATTAAAAAACATTACAAATCATCACAGATACCACAGAAAAGACTCTTTATGCTCCACAATCCACTTAAGAGTTCTTGAGACAGTTTGTTAACGTACCATCTGCTTCGCTATCTGCATCAGCCACATCTGCTAGTTTGGGATGGGGCGGCTGCAAGCTATGCCTGTGAGGCTGGGATCCGATCTTCGGGGGAACCCAGGCTGAGGTGTGGCTACTGGGAGGAGCTGACGGCAGTCTAGACAGGCTGTTAAACATCATCTTTGACCTCTGCACTGCCACGCTATAGTCTGGAGGTTTTAGATGCAGGTGGGGTCCTTCCTTTAGGTCCGCTAAAGAAATTCCCAGATATCCTGGAGGAGTGGGAGGTGGCTCCCTATATCTATCACCTTTCTTGGGTGAGGTGACACAGTACACTGGTATGAAAAAAAAAATAAGCAGTGGAAATGTTAATGGAAAAACTTAAGAAATGAAGGAAAGAGAACTCCATACTGAATATTACAATGGCAAAAATATAACTTAAAAACAGACAAAATGAATACATTCAAATGCAATGATAGCAAACTAAAAGTGATCTTACAAACACTAATATTTAAACCTATTGGATATTTTAAGAAAACTCCACAAACAGCTACATAAGTAGGAGAACAGGAACAGGACACTCCTCCTTAGGCACAGCTCTCATGTCCAATAGCTTAATCAAACCCTCAAGCCTGAAGGTGACCAGTTATAGACACACTTCTGTTAGCTGAAAAATATCTACTATGAATCACAGTGTTGGCATGTGGGTCACAGAGACCAGTCTCTGGTGCTAGGGGCAGACACATTCTCAGTTCAGGCACGCAAACCAATGAGCTTTTCTAGTTTAGATGAACTAATTCTATGTGGGCTCTTATTTTGTTTTGAGACAGGATCTCTACACAGCCCCGGGTTGGGATTAAAGTCGCGCGCCACTATGTCTCACTGGGATCTATTTCTGTTTTCTGGCTAAAGTGTAGATAAAAATTAAAGTTTAAACAAGTCACATCAACAAGAAATTTGTTCATGTGGGTTTCTACTCTTCTACCAGTAAAACTTGCAAGTAATGTAATGTCAGGGTCAGGATAGGCCCCTGTTTCCAACTGAGGACAGGTGGGCATGACTGAGTATGTCAGTGGGAAAGTTGTCAAGAGGAGAGAAAAATGAAGATTTGCCCAACGTCACCAAGAAGTGAAAGATTTTAAAATTAATATTCATATCTACTGTATATTCCTAGAATCCTGGCCAAGTGCACTAAACAAATCCAAGAACTACACAGTCAACACATTTGTCAGTCACTTCACATAACAGGAGAACGAGAATATTATGTATAAGCATTCATGTAATTCAAGGAATAAACAACTTGAAGATTAAATATACTACAAAAGCTTACTAGACAGCAATGCACAAACCAGCTGACACCTGGTGATATGCACCAGACCAGGTACACAGAAATGCTTGGCGTCTCTGCCTTATGCCTGACAGTGAATGCAGGGCCTTGTAAAGCTAAGACCTACATTATTGCTGAGTTGGTTCAGAATCTCGGCATATATGCCTAAAAGTAAGAGGACTTCCTGTCTCTATCATGAACACACAGAAACTGTGCTCCCAATTACTTATGATCACCAGAACAATCTTTACTACTGCACGGTCTGCAGTGACGCTGCCACGCTCAAGGCAACCACAAGGATCTGAAAAATTAGTCTGACAAATAATTCTCAATTCCATCCCTTCCTCTGCTCATGCTCCTTTTCATTTTAATGGCTTGAATATCTACTCTGCAACTTCTGAAAAGGTATCACTGTGGTTTTACCTGTCTGTTTGTGTGTTCCATGTGTATTTGACACCTAAAGTGTTTTCAGTTAATGCCACTGTTAGTTCCCTTCTCATTTTATATATAAATATAAGGACATGTATGACAGAGACAAAGCTCCTGAGAAGACATGAATTTGGGGGCAATAAATTGTGGAAGGAAGAAAGAAAGTGTACAGTGAACAAATAATAAAACCTGGTAAAGATAGCTCAATACCTGCTTTTAGGGGGAGGGAGCACATAATCCCTCAACATCGGTGATATAAACAAGCCTGCACTTACCAATCAAGCCCTTGTCTGTACTGGAAGTGACAGTTTTATAAACAGGGTCAGTGGTGTCCCTAAGCTCCAAGCCATCAGATGCCTCTGCTGGTGCACTTTCCAACACCCTCCGCTTAACTGTCCCGTAGTTTGGTTCGCACGTGTCAGAGAGTGAGCTGGAGGAGACCCAACTCTGCCTTAGCTGGCTCGCCTCTAGGCTGCTTTTGCACTGGCCACAAGTTCTTGAGAAGCCTTTAGGGCAGGTACAGGGCTCACAGTCAGTGGGCTCAACTTCAGCAATAGGGTCATCCAGATGTGTGTATCTGTAAGAGTTCAGAAAGTCCCAGCTTTTTGGGTTTGGAAGGCTTTGGAAGTTGTCATGGGAGCTGCTGGAACAGGAAGTCCAACTACCCCGACCACTGTCAGCTGCTTCTAGCACAACATGCTCATGAGACATCTCTTCACTGCTCAGAGAAGACGAGACAGCCGCACCCTTGATGAGAGATGGCTTTGGCAGGATCCACCTAGAAGTGGAGGCACACAGATGAGCAGTGAGTAATCTGGTGGTGTTCGGTAGACTTCCCCAGCACTGTGTCTCTCCTTCAAGAGACCAGGGTACACCCAAATGCTGAGAGAGTAAACGCTTTCTCCAAGAAATTCTGACTGACTTTAAATAAAAATAGAAGATGAAATTTGACATGAATGGAAATAAGTACAGCTTTGTAAACACAAAGCTCTCCTATGTGGAAAATCAACAACAACTTCCCACAGATGCCAGCATTTACAACAAGGGCCAAATATGGGCCACATGAGGCCAACAGTCTATTTCTTTACAGTCTGGGGCAAATATGGCTTCTGTACTTTTAAGGTTCCATTTCTGTCCAACCTGGAGCATGCAAGCTGGTACAAATAGCTATGAACAACATAGCACAATACAAAGTCTGTAGGCATATAAATCAAATATGCTCATAAATACACTGTGAGGTATTTTTTTGTGATGTTTTTTTT